>NW_023458561.1:18257006-18315799 GCF_013731165.1 Rhagoletis pomonella
ATTATTCCTTAAAATTATCGAAATGGGTGCACTTTAACGTATAGCTCCAATACAATATAACTCTAACTTCATATCTGATTAATAAATTGTATGTGTGCTGTATGTTAAAGTGAACCTATACTAAAATTTTACGTGCTTAATTGGAGGAGCTATAACGCTAAACAACGTCTCTGGACAATCAGTTGTATGGGAGATAGATTTTAGAGTCAAGCGATTTCGATGATTTTATGAGATGGTGAAGGAAATGTTAAAATACAAGCGTATGCAAAATTTTAGTAAAATATCTTTAAAACTGATGGAGGTTTATAAAATAGTTCAAATTTAAGCAAAGATTCAAGTACCGCGATCTCCACAAGTGGAGACAATCGGGCAAAACTGGGGACGCCATTGAATTTAAAAGGCTCCAATTAAGTAGGAGCAACTATCAGAACCTTTGTCGAAAAAAATTTGATTTGATACCACGCTCGAAATATTCTGACTAAAGGACACACTTCTAGAGAACATTTTTTTTGAAGCATTTTACAGGTATATGCAACGTTATAAGGACTAGTAGTGATAAGAATATTTAGATCGTTTCGACGAATTTTCCAAATGTGCCTTCAATTAAGATATTTTTGGAATAAAAATTACGCTCAAGATCGCAGAATATTTGATCTTTAAAAGTTAGTTTTTTCTGAAAGCACACCTCTTGATAAGGTATCAAATTATTCGTAATTGTTTGTAGAATACAACACATACTTAAGAAGTTCTTAAAATGAAATGTTTCAAAAACTATACGCGATAAACCGAAAATTTTGAAAATTGGGAAATGTGGAATTACAGACTTTGAGTTACTTGCCATTTCGTTATTTTTTAATGCACACTTTTCTTACCTACTACATTTGAAGTGTACACATAAGTGTTAAATGCCCATTTAATTTCAAATCAGAATATGGTGTGCTTCAAAAGTAATGACATAATTAATTTTGCCCCTCTTAAAAATTACATAAAAAATTCACTTGTTTTCATTATTTTTTTAAATTTAAACACCTATAATTCAAAAGTTATGCAGCAAATTGATCCAAATTTTTGTTGAGGCTTCAAGTATACGTCAATGGATTATATCCAAAATCAACCAGCTTGATATAGTTTCCAACAGTGAAAATGAAGCTAAATAACACCAAGGTTACCTGATTTTTATTTTAGATTTGCCCATATACATACATAGCAAAAACTAAACAAATTTTTTAAACTAAAATTTTTTCCGTAACGCCATATTAGATCCGCCATTTTCATTTTCAGAAATCTGACTCGGATTTTAAATCCTCGATTTCGAAAACACCCCTTATATATAAGTTTTTGATAGAAAAGAAAAAATTTTAAAATTTGGTGGCTATATTGGATCCGCCGTTTTAAATTTAAAAAGTCTGCTATCTGATTCGAAATCAGAGCCCTCGAACCCTTCCCTATTACATCAGCTTGTGCTGAAAAGGAAACAAAATTAAAATTTGGTCGCCACATTGGATCCGCCATTTTGAATTTCGAAACTCTGACATTATATACGAAATCAGTGACCTAAAAAACCCCCAAACACTAAGTTTGAAATCAATTTGGTTACTTCTCGACTTTTGTCCAGCAAATGATAGTCGCCAGACCATAGTGCTATGCAACGAATGCATGTGCTACGTTGCAATATGGCAAGAACAATGCATCCACCAATACAAATTTTTAGACCATAAATTGGCGTGACCCGCTCAAATTTGGCCGTACCTCTCTTATAAAAAATAATACCAGACGTTCATCATTTTTATATTTAAATTATTATGTTATCAGTATTTATAATTGAAACGCCAAAATATTTTTGGCTATTTTAAACAATTTTTTATTTTTTTTGCTCCGAATCCGATAACGCCACATTGAATCCGCCATTTTCTATTTCAAAAATATAGCATCTGATTTGAAATCAGCGACCTCGAAACGTCCTATTTATATGAGTTTCTGGTGGAAGGAAAACAATTATAAAATCTGGTCGCCATATTGAATCCGCCATTTTCATTTTAAGAAATCTGACATCATATTCGAAATCAGCGATCTCAAATACTCCCAAACACTAAGTTTCAAATCATCTTGGTTACTTCTCGACTTTTGGCCAGCAAATAATAGTCGCCAGGCCATAGTGCACTCTTTCTAGGGCTTAAGTATAAGCGGAAAATGCGTATAACCGGGTTCCTTATTATTTTGCATATAAACACAAGTCTGGGTCAGGCTAGACATACATACAAGATCCGATCTATTAAAAATCTGAATGTGTTCAAAATCATAAATTTTTCGAATATGTTTTGTGTATACATAAGGGAAATCGTCCACCAGAAATACAAGTTTGAAACTTACTAAATAAATTACAAGACATTTAAGCTAAACCACGCATTAACAATTACTTTAAAATAACTTCGCAAAAAGAAGTACTGCTACTTAAAAGTATTAGAAACACTGCACACTAAAAAAATGATATTTTACGCGTCACCATGATACAAAAAGAAGGTAGTTTCATATAAAAATTTTGACAAAAAAAAACTAAAAACTATCCTAAGTTACAACCAAGCCACATTAAACAGGTAGTATCAGTAGAGCAAAAACAACATTTGCGTGTATTTTGTTGTTGCTTCTGGTATCGAAAGTGTCAAAAACTGTTCTGAATTTTTTCTTCTAAATCAAAGCGTGCCATGTGAAATACAAAAAATTATAAAAAATAAAAAATTGAAATTGGAAAAAATAAAAATTGATGCAACTTTCTTTCCTAGTAAATTTGTTTGCTTCTCGAAGCATTGATCCATCCCAGTGATGCCAGATTGTGGGTAATTTCCCTATTTGAGGGATATTTTGCATCAAAAATTATTAAAAGGGAAAAAAGGGGCACTTCATATAAATAAGGGATTTTCTTTTGACGCAGTTATTGTTGCATAATTGATCAAAATTCAAGAATATTCGACATTCTTACGTAATTAATCGTTCTGAAGATGTGATGTGGAGTGAAATGGTATATAATTGTTAAAAAGTATAAGGACAATTTCGAAAATTTTCTTACGTTAACCAATTCAAGCGCTGAGTAAGAAAGAATCTTTTCAGTTGTAACTGGTGTTTCATGTAAAAAGCGGAACAAATTATCTGATGAAATGTTAAATAGCACATGAATGTGCTTCAATTTTAAAGTCACCAAAAAATTCTTTTAGGCCCTTAGTGAGTGAGCAAAAAAAATGAAAGGGGAAAAACGAATGAGTGAAAAAATTCTTAACAGCGGTCGGCCCTCGACAGGCAATGGCAAACCTCCGAGTGTATTCCTGCCATGAAAAACAGCTTCTCATAAAAATACACTCGCCATTCGGAGTCGGCGTAAAACTGTAGGTCCCTCCCCTTTGTGTGACATCAAGGGGACCGCCACAAATTGGAGGAAAAGCACATATGTGTAAGCGCCAAACTAATATTATTATTTTATATGAATTGGGAATTTTGTGGGATAAATTTTCAAGATGTGGGTAATTGAGGGATTTTTTCCCCATTTCCGTGGGATATTTAACAGAGAATGTCTGGCATCACTGATCCATCCTTTGCAAGGCCCAGTAATCAGCGGTCGTGCTGCCGAGTTGGGCGAACGTTCCAAAAGCTGCTATTCAATCGCTTGTTTTGTATGGAAAAAGGTTTCACAAGCAAATGGATTTTAACAACTTATAATTTTCGTGAGAAAAAATTAAAAATATTTGACATTTTCGAGACCAAATAATTTGAAAATAAATCAAATCAGCTGCTCTACTGATACTACCTGTTCAATGTACCTTGGTTACAACTAAAGCTACTCATAGTCGCCTTAGTTTCGACTTTTCTGACTAAGTACCAACTTAAAATTTAGTTTCGGCTGCAGCGCAATTAAGTCGTAACTATTATTTTATTAAATTAAGGAAAAAAAGACGAAATATGTAAAAATTAAGTTGGCAGAGCGTGATTTTGATAATATTGAATTATCCCTAATTGAAACTTACGAAGAGCGATCCATTGAATCGGAAGATGAAATTAAATGCGTATTACAATTCGACTAAGGCTACATCACAATTCTATAATTTGAATGATTTACATATATAAATGCTCAAATAATAAGTCAATTTCAAGCTTGTTCTTTCAAAGCAAATTAGTGCATAACATTTAGATATGTGTTTGCATGTTTCACAGCATGCTTTCGATAAACATCGACTTCACATCATTGCGGTAGTTCTGGCTATTTCACACAATTAACAAGAAACGTATACCTTATTCTTTTGCATAAATATGAAAGTAAAAATTACATAAACGGATGATCGAACTTGACATTATTTAATAAAAATTAAATTTTTCCAAAATATCGTAATGAAAAATCGGCACATTTTCACACTCCTTTTGCAATATCGTAAAACTAAGTTAAAACTACTTAGTAGAAGTCTGAAATGCGACTATGGATAGAAGTGAATTTTAAGTTGGTACTTAAATTTAAGTTGCAACTTTATTAGTTTCGACTTAGTGGCTGGACTATGAATACGCGCCGTTATGTTTTTATCATGATTTGCACAATGATTTTTTGGTGAGGAGCGGAGGGGAAGGGGTGTCTCACCAAAAACTCATTAGAATGAGCACAGTATAAACTTTAAGAAAAGTTATCCTTCGCCTCCCTGCCCCTTCTAGAGACACTCGGGGCCCATTTCAAAATGGGGTAAAATTAGCATTCTCGCAAAGAAAAATTAAACTCGTGTTGGGCCATCAGCGGTATTTTTGCGCAAAACTCCTTTCCGCGTTGATAGCCTTCGGCCGCGCTAGAAAAAATAACCTCATCAGTCCAACTCCGGTTACGCCATCCAGATAATTTTTTCGAAAAATCTACCTCCAAATTTACAAAGAAAGTGCATAGGTATTTCAAACCGAAATGTTTGTTTAAATGAAAGCTTAATCCTTTGGCCAAACTTATATGTAAAATTTTTTTTAATATGGTCATCATGGCATGTAGCTATAGTGGGAAATCATGATTTGCATAATCAGTTAAAGCGCTTTATTTTGTAGTGTACCTTGAATATACATAAATACGTACATATGTACATACATACATATGTAGCGTAACAGTTAAATCGGTGAAAGTGTGACACAATTTATTATTCTCTCTTGTTGATTATTTATTCAGCACTCGGCATATTTTTTCTCTCACCGGCTAAGCTAACTAATGGTCAAACAATGACCGCAGTCTTCATGGTGAGTAAAAATTATCATAAATCTCCAAGTATAACGCATTAAGGGTAAAAGGACACAGTCCGTAATATAACGATTAATCGAGAGTTTTAACGAACTTGTGCACGAATAAAAAGTGTACGCGCTACACATCGCCGCCAGTTCGAATCGAGTTTTGAAGTAGATACAACGACCTGTTTAAACGAGCGCAAGTTCTTAGTACACATTAGCACTATTTAAGTAAAGCATATAGCTAGGCGCATAAACGTTAATATGAGTTGTCACAAGAATTCCACCCCTTTGTAATTTGGTGAAGTTGACATGAACAAATTTTTACCTACGCCAACGCAAATTGTAATACATATGAATGGAAATATAATATTAAATTAAAAGTATACCAACATAAATTCATAAGTACTAGTTACTTATAAGAATGTAAATTAGTGAAAATAGTGTGTGACAAATTATGGCGCCTGATTTCACCATCTGATTGAAGAAATGAATATCTAATAAATATGCAAATATGTGCTTATATGTAAACATTATGTAAAACGTTTGAAAGGAATACATCTACTTAAATTATTTTTGATTTAAATGCATATTGTTTAATAATAAAAAATAGATTTTTTTTTTAATATTTGCGTTGAACGGAATTCCAAAGTTATGGTAACGCGTGCATCGAGTGTGCCTCATTTAAATAGTAGCGCTGGCAGCAGCAATGAAAGTGCCTCAGGTTCTGGTTCCGGACCCAATAGTCGCCGAAGTCGCCTACCAAATACGCGCGCAAAACGCACGGGAAAAAGTGTTACGCCCACGCAAACGCGCAATTTGTCTGGCGGCATGCCACGTTCACGGAGCCTTACCCATGGCATGCGGAGATCTACTCCTCAGAAGAGCAATAGCAGTTCCGGTGGTATGGGAACGAGGAATACTCCGGTTTTTCTACGTTCCCGCGAAAACGAGTAAGTGAAGTTCCCATGCATGTGGCCATCCGAAAATATGCAGCTAATCGTACTAAAAAAATGTGTGTGTGCTTTTTGAAAGTATTTAATTGACTAGGAAATCGTTTCAAAAGTTCTTCGATTAGGGTGATTAAAAATGTGTGTCTTTTAATATGCTTCCTAAGTCAAGTTTATCACGCAGTTCATTAGCCTCTTCTGTAAAATTATCGTGGAAAGCTAAGTTTTGTATATTTTTATAATTGGAAAGAATTTATTTGAAGGGAAAAATCACCAAAAATCGCCAATGGCGATTTCAGAAATTTTTACGCGCAAATATCAAAAAAAAAATCTGGACACTCTGGTAACACCGTACATATGATAGAAGTGAAACTTCTTAAAAAAGGTGTGAGTCCCAGGTACCTACTCACGAAATTTGATGTGTAAACATATGTTTACGGTTCGGCAAACCATTAGGCGATTGAGTTACATACAAAGGTTTGGTTAGAAATCAAACAATAATTTAATTTCATCTTATTAGTTTTCTGATATACATATAATTTATTTATTAATTTTCCGGTAACACCACCAACGTACGCACTTTTGTTTGCAAAATGCATTTATTTAAGTTGAAAGAAGTCACATTCCTTTGTTCGGCATTTATTCTTACTCGCTTTCTATCTTCCAAGGCGAATTCATATACAGTATATTTTGCTTTGTTGCCTTTATGCTTAAGTGCACATTTAAGATAACTACCCCAAAATGTGCATCAGCGGCATTATTTTTAACATTTATAAGGAAACTGCTCCGATAGATGCATTCAACATACTTGCATATTAGCAATACCTGCCTTAAAAATTGTGCAAATATTGTATTACGTTTACCTGCACTGGCCCTATATTTACCCTAATTTGACAAGCTTTTATTTATTTTTCTCATCTCGCAGAATAACGCAAACGGCTATAATTTTTTATGTAGTTATGTAGATAATTAGATACCATTCGGAAAAAATTTCGCTTGAAGTAATTTCTACGTGGTAGGTGCTCCTCCATTATTTGGTTTCATAGGAATTTGGATACCTTCCTCATTCAAGTAGCAAAGAAAATTCGCTTAAGTGCTTTTTTCGGTTAAACGCACAAGGGTTTCGGGCAAAGAAGAATGGGCAGCTAAGCAAAATATACTGTATTCTTATCACGAATTAGGGTTGCCAGACGTACTGCTTTTGGGAGTACACGTACTTCTTTTTATTGCAATGTACTCCCTTGTAACCCCAAAAAAAAAAATATGGAAATGTACTCCTTTATTAGTTTTGTACTTCTTTTGTTCTCCTTTTTCCAGCTATTAATATTTTATCATATACAGGGTGTAAAATAATAACTGTCGCACAGTTTTATTTTTCCTTATAGATTTTGCGAAAATTTTATTAATTCGTTTTTAAATATTAACCTTCATTGGGGTTTACCACCGGGTTTGGGAGAAAAGCGCAAGTGGCACGCAAGTCTTCATCGGTTACTTTATTACATATCTTCTGTAAATATAGGCTAATATCTCCCATTATACTAATTAATAAAATTAATGTAAAAGAAAAAGAAAAGTACTCTTTTTCGCAACATCTATAAAGGACCCTTTTATTTTTCAAAAAACCTGTGCGACAGTTTTTATCTTACGCCCTGTACTTTGCCATTCATATTGTGGCAAACACTACTTAGTAAGCAAAGTTAAGTGTGGTAGAGAAAAGGTGTAGGCATGGTCGTAGCAAGGTAGGTGCAGAGCACTCGGGTATAAAAACCAGAAAAATATTAAGTTAATTATAAGGCTTAAATTAAAAAACTGGCCATATATTCAGAAAGAGTTCTTTTGTAGAATTTAGTTGGAGAAAATTTCCTATAAGGGCGGTCATTGAAGAGGTGGTGAGCGAAGAGGGAGTGGGCGTAGCACCCCCGACCACCTAGGCCCCCTATGGGCCCCCTTTGATCACCATCTCTTTAACGACCGCCCTTATTGCAAAGACAGCCCATTTAACTATTTATTTTTAACATTTATTGTTGCTTTGAAAAAGATTTCTAAAATATCTTTGTTTATTTGTACCTAATTAATGGTAATTTGTAACAATGAATTGCACAAAAAATTAAAAAAAAAATGTGTACTCCTTTTTTAGGTCTTATACTGCTTTTTTTTCTATCGAAAATATAAATGTACTCCTTTCTCCGTTTCAAAATCTGGCAACCCTATCACGAATTCATATATTCATGTGGTAGCAAGAGTATAAAAACATAAAATTACCTTATAAATTAAAAGCATAAGTATCACATGTATGCGTAGTCCAATTCACGAAATCATTTCATCGATCTGAGTAAAAACTAAGTGCATAAACTCTATTTCGCGATAATTGAAATCATGAAATGGTGTTCATTCATTCAGTTTCTACTTAAACGCATGAAATTATTTCATGAATTGACCTACGCATAATGGTAGTAAATGACAGAATGAATTACAACAAACACATCCTTTTGACATAATGCAAGCCGAAAACGTTGGTTCAAATCAATCCGCAATGAAAGTTGGACGTTTTGCCCACAAACATTGCAATTTTGCGAGCAGTCTCATTGTAAAATCTCATTTTTACGATATCATAGTTTCGGCTTACATTTATAAAATTCAACGAAAGCACGTACCTATTTCGGCTGAGTTATCCATTTTCGGTTATTTAGTGTACAAAATAAACGCAAATTAAATGAGTTTGTACAACATGGCCATTAATGTAGCGATAAGTTGTACAACTTGCCAGAAAATCCAAATTTTTTGATCTTTCATACAACCGAGACATAAATTCATTCAACAGGCCCACAAAAGGTGCAATCTAGAGCAAAACAACACCAAGTTGAACCAACGGTCGCTACGTTTAACATCGGGCGAAAATTTCAACTGTTCCTGTAACACTACCTTATATAAGATGGCCTTGCTATCATCCTCACATACATAGTGATAGAACGATACGAGTACCGAGTACAGAACATCGATACTTTTCATGAGTACTGAGTAGTATCGGCAACTCGTGCCATGGTCCAAAAGGAGTAGTTGTCGAGGTCGTCCCATATTATGCAGCGGTAGACCAGAAGTGGTCCCATGTTATGCAGCAATGATTCTAAAATTATATTATTTAAAATATTTTTGAAATATATTTCCTTAAGTAAAAATTTTTTTTAAATTTCTTCAAAGAATATGGTAGCTTCAATTTAAAAGAAAATTTCACAAGCACAGTTTACGTGAAACTACCTTTAAATATTTGCATCGTGATATGTACATACATACCAGGGTTGTTGCGAATATTCGCGTTCGCATTCGCAACCGCGGAGCTTCCGCATTAATTTTAACAATCGCATTCGCTTTCGCATTCGCAAAAATCAATGCGGATCTTTTGCGAATGCGAATATTGAAGGGACCGAAAATTACAGTTATTTTTTTACGAGTTAAACTTGGCCAAATATTTTTTATTCCGAAATAAAAGTACTTTCCGGATAACAAACAAAACGCTTATCCAAATTAAACAAGTTTGGTATCCAATGAAAGAGGACTTAAATAGCTTTAAAACTGAAACAAAAACCGTTTATGACATGAACACCCCTTTAAGGAGGGTGCTATGTCAATTCAATGCTTATTCTTCTTCCTTAGAGTTTGATTTCTCTTCTTCAAAGCTTAATTTTTTGGAATATACTTGTAAGGCATTTGTTATGATAACCATGATATATATTTATATATTTTTATTTTTTGCGTTATCCTGTTTTATAAATTTGTAATATTGTCTGTAAGCACATTGTATATTGACTAATAAATAAAGTCACAGTTTTTTAGTAACTACATACACGAGCTGCTCATTTGCCAGATATACAATATTCCAGTCAAGTAAAATCTAAGTCTTACATAACTGAGCTTTACAAATTCGCGTTGATTTTTGGTTATTTTTTTTTGCCGACGGTGTTATTACATTCTTCCATACAAAACCGCTTGTCGTGACGCCGTCAGCAAAGAAAAAATTTAACGGTATTTGGTAGACACCTCAAACTAGAATATTGTTGCTGCGCTACTTGTTTTAATTTTTCTTATTTTTTGTACAAAGTGAGAAATTTGTATTTACATACATGGCTTTTGTTAGACATATAATTTTGTATACGGTATACAACGGTACCATAATACCAGGAATTCCTTTTTCTTATTGGAAAACTGTTTCAAAAAATACTGTACTCTTAAAAAATGCATTTATTTATTTTTAAATGGAGATACAGCGAAACCGGATTTTTCGCAGTAATATACAGTTTTTGTCCAAAAAAAGATACGAGCGTTGGTTATATATGCACATACAAGCCAGAATATTCGATTTGCGGACTTCAGCTTTGCGGTTCAAATTTCATCGGATACCAGTTTATTTCATTGAATCTGATCAAAAGTTTTATTGGTAGGATATTTTTTTCTAGAGTACGTTAGTGCAGGGGCTCCCAAACTTTTAAGATGATGGAACCCTTACTGAACAACTTTCGTTTTATGGAAGCCCACATCAAATTACTAAAAATCAAAGGTAGTGCAATTTAAATATTAATAAAAACTTTTACTAGAAATAGTTAGCATACATACTTTCAATTTTAATGTGAAAAATAAAATTGTTTCTTTGTTATTAATTATTGCTTTATAGTTCGATATAATGTCTGAAAGCTGTATGCGCATTTTTGGTGTAGCGTCCAAGTTCGACCTGAATTTGTTTTTCGTATAAGTTTAAGCTGAAACCCCTGTTGGCAGAGTATGTTGTGACGGAAGGAAGCAAAGTTAAGATAGCCTTTTCCGCGACTTCATGAATTTCACTATTAACACCAAACCGATATTACTACTACCATCCGAAAAATAATCTGCTTCAGATTTCAGGAGATTTACCAAGTGCCCAATATGACATTTTTACTTCGTTTGGCAATTCATCGCGTTCCTTGTAGAAAGTTGTATAAAATCTATAGCGACCTACAACAAATACCAATTAGGAAAAAAAAACAAGCTGTCAGCGCAAGCTCTACGCTCATATGTAGGTATGTATAGCACTCAGTACGGCAAACATACCAACTACGAGTACATAAGTATACCTGAAAATAGATAACTGCGTCTCGGTCCTGCTGTTTATAGAACTTTTCTTTCTGTAGGCAACTCAAACGGGCTGCCGTGCTTATTCATACCAAAATTCATTTCACGGAACCCCGATGACTTTTCTACGTAACCCACTTTAGGAAGCTCAGCATTAGTGCATGGATGCCCAAGGGTGTAGCCAGGTAGGGGCAGGGGGTCCGAGCCGCCCCGCCTCCCCCTAAATTTCAAATGTTTGCCTATATATTCAAAAATAGTACCAGGAAATGCTAGCTCGATAATTTCGGCCCCCCCTAACTTTTAAGTTTTTTCCTATGTATATACTATACAACAAATTATACACTCACTGCTAACAAAATAATTAGTAAATTGATTTAAAAAGGGGATATGTAGATCATCCGGTTCTTTATAAAGTTATTCTCGCTAACTTCCAAGAACTTCCTTTTATGAAGGGTAAAGACCTGGCTGTAGTCGACCATGAGCGAAAATGGATTGAACGGTAAGCTAATAAATAAATTTGTAGTTCAATTGTTTATTACTTTATCTTAAGGTTTGTGTCTTCTAAGTGTTCATCGAAAGTTTGTATAAGACAACCAATCTTAGATGGTTGATAAAACTATAGATGGGTTTGGTGAACAACCAAGACGTTTACTTCTTAAGTAATCACTGCACATGGCAGAGAACACATGGCGCACATAAATTTCTATAATAAAAATATCATATTAGGGGCGGTTAATATATATATTTAAAATTATGGGTAAATCGTTAGTTAAACTTAACACAGAATTTTCTGTAGTTAAGCTTAACTAATTATTTAACTATACTTTAAAATAGATAAGTTAACGGCCCTTAACGCATTTTTTATTTAGTACACGGTGTGACAAATCAAAAAAACATTAATTAAAAATAATGTTCAATACGCCCTCATATTTATACAAACATATGTATATCATTTAAGAGAAGATATTCCGCTGCAAAGCAACGATTATAAGTTGTTAGTTTATCTTATAAAATTGCGGAGGAACACTGCAAAGCTTCTGACTGCCATTCATCTGGGAGTGGCCAGAAGTGATTCATGTGCTTACGGTTCAAAACGAAGCTAACTACGTCCGGATATTTATGTCTGGGTAGCAAAACTCCGCGGGCGCTGGGTTTGGGTCCCGCCACGTTAAAACCCTGCCCAATGAAAAAGATAATACATGCCTCGGATGACACCCCACTGTTGCCAGCTTAGTGCTTTTCGCACTAAATTTAGTGCTTTTCTTAATTCAGAACGCAACAATTTTTGAGTTTGGTGCTTGATGCGTTTTTTGGTTTTTTTTGTTTTTAGTTTGAAGACATCAAAACTGTAGATCTGAAACCAAAATGGAAGTTAAGTTTAGAGCAATTGGAAGTCTCGTAAGGAACTTTACAAAAATGGGGAAAAAATCATGGCACAATGACAATCATAAGCGAAAGAGCATATGTTTGTCAAAAAAATATATAGCAGCATTTTCAATCATGCCAGAATTACATACAGTAATTTGCCATTGCCTGCAAAACCGTCCATGTTGCTGGGACCAGGAATCAATCTTTAGACCTTTAGTTTGGGCTGAATTTGTTATATTTTTTTAAAAGGGAATAATCGAGTTGGCACCTTTTTTTACACAAAAAGATTTTTTGCACTATGGGAAGTGCACTCAAGTAAAAATGGAAATCATCAAATTTTGTTATGTTTCAGGTGTGAAGCGGTCGGAAGGAAATCATCGTCCTTAACGTGTCTTTAGTTCACTAGATCATAAGAGACTTCAGTGTGCATTTAAACTTCCATATAGTTCATTTTAATTTAATTTTAATTTTTTGTTGTTACTTCATTTGCTAGAAATTGTTGAAAAAATTAAGCAAAACGAAGAAAAATTAATATTTAAACAGCGCAAATCTAAGCGAAACGGCAACGGTGGACACAGGTGCAAATTAAAAAATAAGAACAAAAATGTTAACGTCGCGTTGGACGTAAATATTTGAATTTATAGAAAACAGAAAAAATTCGACCGTCGAGCAAGAAACCTTAAATTTTATAAATTTGAATCAAATTATAGAGGGAACACTTCCACTCTTTTGAATAGCAGCAGCACTGAAAGAAGTTTAGAAGACGAACCCGAGCCCCCAGTCGATGACGGATGAATTCGATGTCCCAGCGTCTGACTATGACGAGGTTCGAATAGCGATTATTTTGATGAAAAATAATAAAGTTGCTGGAGCTGAAGGCCTGTCAGCCGAGCTATTCAATTATGATAGCAAGGAGCTAATAAGGTGCATGCCGGACGACTGGAATTCAAGTACGCTGTGCCCAATCCACAAGAGAGGCGACCCCCCATGTGAAAGCGAGATAGTGAAAGACTGAAGCCCTCCGTAAACGAACTGATTGCACCTTACCAGTGTGGCTTCGGATCTGCCAAATCCACCATTGATATCGTATTCGCAATACGTCAAAACTTGGAAAAGATCCATGAGAAAAGGATCGACACATGCCTTCTGTTTGCCGATTTCAAAGCCACTTTCGACAGCACGAAAATAAGTTGTCTTTATATCGTGATGTCTCAATTTCGTATCAATGCGAAACTTATAGGGCTGTGTAAAGTAATTAATGACGTTGAGCAATACCACCAGCTCCGTCAGAATTGAGGAGGGCCGTTTGATACCAGTCGAAGTTTCAGACAAGGTGACACACTTTCGTCTGCTACGTCTGTTACAAAGAAGGGTTACGTCTGTTCTAAAAGTATTCAACGCGGGTCGCGATGGTGGAAGAGCAAGGCCCACTGCGATGGTAAGTCCAAGTGGATAAGGACTTGGCTTCACTTGGCATTTCCAAATAGGCGTCAGTTTGCACAGAAGAGAAACGGCTTGCGTACTATTTTGGGCTTTGTTGTTGGTATTGAGATTAAATTGTTTGAAGTTTCTTTTATAACGGTTACAATGTTTTGCTTTAGAGACTTGCATTAATCAAGGAATTGCACGTATTGGGGGTTGCAGTTACCGTGTACGCACTGTAAATATTTTTCATCGGATAAACCGAAATTAAGTTACGAACAATTATAAGGCTCAACCTAAGAAATGCGCGTTTTTAGACCTTAAGTACAGATCGTGAGGTGTATTCAAAATTCTGCACATTTTTGTGCTTCAATAGATCTATACTTTAGCAGTCACACAGTGTTATAATCCCGCCGAATTTCTTGACGGTGGTGCCGGGAGGGGAACGGTACATGACGGTTTGGGTTAAAGTCTCACACTGATGGGGTTAGGCTTTCGATGCTTCATCCTCTTAGAATAAACATGCGCAGTAAAAAGTTTACGATGTTTATGTATTTTTGTACAACATACCTCTATTGGTTACAATAACTTTTTATTAAGTTACTGGTTTTGAAATTTTTTTTGTAGAGAAGGCCCTCCCCCCGTCCCCCCTAATTTTAGTTCTAGCTACGCCCATGTGAATGCCTATTTACGCATGTTCATATGTATGTATTTACTTTCACATGTATCACTTAGCTATAATTTGTATACGAACATATAGACAAACGGCAGCGAATATTTTTACTTTCACGTGCAATTTGAAGTAACCTGTTATTTTCCCACCGCAATCAATATTAACGTTTAAACGTCATTCTTTAAAACATTGGCACACACGAAAATGTCTCAAGTCATAGAGTAGAACCCCACTACAAATTTTTCAGGCGTCCAGCTGTTTTCGGGTTTTCAACGCTCTGCTCAGATAACCACTGAAAACCTTTCATCACCTGAATAACCTGGCATAGACTTCTACTCGTATCTATGTATGTATATATATAATAGGCAAGGGAATTTATTGTCCAGGTCATCAGATCTGCTCCGTTCGTCGGATTTACAAAAATGAGGTGTCAAATTAAAGGGCTTGGGCTGTAGATTTGCAATAAGGTTTTATTTTTTCGAAAAGAGCTGCCACCTATTAAACAATAAAACTCAAATTGTTTAAAAATAATTACCACCAGATCCGCACCGTTCATTCGATTTTTCAGAAATGGGGTGTCAAATTAAAGGGCTTGGGCTGAAGATTTGCATCGAGGCTTTACTTTTTTGAAGAGTTGCCACCTGTTAAACAATTATACTTAAATTATTTTATTACCAATGCCATCAGATCCGCACCTTTCGCTCGATTTTCAAAGGTCATGTGTCAAATTAAAGGGCTCGGGCTGTAAATGTCCAATAAGGTTTTACTTTTTCGAGACAAGTCGCCACCTTTTAAAAAACGACGTTTAAAATATTTAAAAAGTTAAACCAATTATTACAAAATTAATATCGATCGAAATGGCTTTAAAGAGCAGTGCTTCTTAACTTCACTGTAAGAGGGGTGCCACCTGTTTAAAAAATTCAATTAAATTTCAATTAAGGGAATTAGGTAATAGAAATAAATATACCCATATGGGCGCCAGACGAAAAGACTTTAAGAAGCTAAAAGTTTGTTAATATTTTGAACAGGGTTGCCACCTGTTTGAAAAGGCGAATTCAGTTCACTTATACACAATGAAATATTAAAATATGGCAAATAAAAGAGTGTTAAGAAATTTTTAGTTTTAACACTAAGAGTATTTTTGAGTAGTTTAAAGAGAGTTACCACCCGTTTAAAAGTTAAATTCAAATTATTTAATACGTTTAATAAATTATTAAAATATTGGTATCAGCCGAAATGGGTTTGATAAGGCTTTATTTCTGAACTATATTTGGAGGGTTGCCTTGTTTTCAAAAAATAAGATTCAAACCAATTTATCAGTTTAATGGAATATCATGCCAGACGAAAGTTATTAAGAAGGTCTTAGCTTGAAAATATTTTGAAGAGGGTGAACACTGCCGACTTCAGTGAGCCCTTAAACCGAAGCTTCCTCTCTGTCTGCCGTGACCCAAGGCTCTACACGGATTGCGCCAACGCCCTGCAACTGTAATTGCATACCCAGAACAACGACTATACCTACGGTGACCATATTTATGGCAGCCGAATACGGGACAAAAAATAATTTTGCCAATTTTTTCCACAAAAGCTAGAGTATTTAATAATCTTTTTAAATGATCCTAAAGTTATTAGCCCTGAAACAGCATCTTAATTTAGCATTAATTTGTTGATCTTTTGTGAACGCAGCACATAAATATTCAGTTGCAACATCACACATTTGTAGAATATTTTTTCATAACTTTGTACTTTGTGCTCGGGATTTTTACCCCGTAAAATTTGTTATAAACAGGCAGGGAAAATATACGAGTACTTTTTGGTATTCAACGGATTATTTTCAGACTCGGATTTCTGCCAAGCACAATGCAGTGAATATCATCCGGAACGAGCTGAATTTCAAAGCGTACCTTCGAAGGGTTCCACTTCCCTTCCATATTTGAGAACTTCTTTACTTTTACAACATTCTCATAGTAGCCTTCTTATTTCGAGTTTCTCATGTCGCAGATACAATCCTTCGTGCAATGTGCAAACATTTTGCTGCCATAGTTTCGCCTAATGAACATACTCTCCTTCCACAAAATTTTAAAATTGTCTTAACCCCACGGCACATTGGAGCGGTAGTAGTACCCGAGAAAAAACCGCAAGCTGCGTACATTTTCTTGATGGTTTTGGTATCCATATACGTAAGCAAAATTTTAAATTTTAGAGTAAAATTTAAACAAAAATTACAATTTAAAGACGAAATTCGCGACGAAAGTAAAATGAGCTGCTCGACTACTGCTACCTATTCAGTATGCTTTGCTCCACACGTGAAATGCGTTAAGAAAACCCCCTTTGTAAAGCTTAATATTAATCAAATTTCTTTTATAAATTGGAACAACAATCATTAACGTACATATAATTTCTATTCATACCCACAAATAACCATCTATATATGTGCTCCTCGATTCGAATCACAAGCGTCTAGATTTAAAAATAAGAACTGGTTCATAGGCATGTCATTCTTATGAGCTGTTAAGGCGCCAAAATACCGAATACGGGACAAATAACTGGCATAAAAAGAAATACAGAACATTTGGCGTCCCGTATGAAATAAATAAATTACCAGGACAACTGACGAGAGAAGAGGACTGCCCCGTATAATACAGGACGGATGGTCACCGTAACTATACTCCATAGCACTCCGATAAAAAAATCGCGCTTGGCGACTTCAATGCCAGGGACTGACGCTAATCGACTTCGCTCGGGCCCGAAACATCCCAACTAACAATTTTCTTCTCATAAGACCCTACAAGCATCTTATGAGATTATACGCGATTGGTTTAGGAGAATAATACCCTTATAATTTCATCCTGGTAGAGTACTACGAGTGCTTTATGAATACGTTGTCAGAATTAAATGGCGCACTTTTGAGAGTTATTTTGAGGGTTTGAAATGCTTAAGCAGTATTAGCAAAAGCAACGAAAATATGCTGATGCTGTGCTTCTGAAGTTGTCTTGCTGCAAAAGCAATATTCATGCTTTTGCTTTGGCTTCGAAAAAACGAACAGCCCAGCAGCAGTACGAGAAGAGCTGACAAGTAAACGATTGTAGTAAACGATGGGTAGTGGGGGGTTGAAATTCGATTTTTTTCGAATTTCGAACATTGCCCAACCATTCGATTATTCGATTCGAAATTCGGTGGTGCAAATTCGATTTAATTCGAATTTTTTCGAATTTCGCAAAATTTTTTTCTTAGTCGAGTTCGGAGATGTTTGCGTTAAATATTTAACACCAAGTCCTAAAATCTGTATCGTTCAATTTAAAGAAAATAGCAGTCGAATTAAAGGCTTGTCCTTTGGGTCTGCAACATAGTTTTAGTTCTATTAAAAGGGTTGCCACAGGTTAGAAAATCACATTCAAATAATCGCTTCCGCAGATGTTTGCGTTAAATATTTAACACCAAGTCATAAAATCTATATCGTTCGTTCGATTTTCAAAAAGGAGGTAGGTGTCAAATGAAATGTAGTAATGTACATGGTTTTAGTTTTGTGCCATATGTAAGAAAATCAAAATCAAATTATTTAATAAGTTAAATAAATTACTCCAATATGGGTATCAATCGAAATGGTTTTGAATCATATATGTAATGCTCCTATATTGGCAGTAAGAGCTAGTACCGTCCGAAAACACTACAGCACAGATATATCAATAAACACGTTCGAAAGAAAAGGAACACGTACGTTCATAAATAAACATGTACACAACACACACCCAAAAACGGCACTCATGTACAAAATACATTGACAAAAACGGTACTAGACTGTCTCGCTTTGATTTCGAAATGCTTACACATTAAGAAGCTAGCTTACTGCCAATATAGAAGTATTACATACATGTTTTGAATAAACTTTATTTTTTAATTTCATTTGGGAGAGTTGCCACCTGTTTGAAAAGTCGAATTTATATAAAGAAGTGTTGTACTTAAAATACTATGCAACAATTAAAATATTTTTGAGGTGCTTGAAGAGAGTGGGCACCTGTTTAAAAAGTTAATCTAAACACAGCCGAAACCAGTCCGTACTTTGTTAACATTTTCTGAATGTCTACCCATCCAGTAGTAAAACGCTCGATGAATTTGCAAAAGTTAGCTCGTATTTTTGTTTTATGGCCTACTAAAGTTTTCATATCTCGGCCGAAGTAGTTTTCAAAAAAAGTCGAAAAAATAGTTAAAATAAATGTCTGAGCGAAATTAACATATATATTAAAATTTCTTGGGAAATATTTTCGTAGAATATTTTAACCCATTAACTCCCGCCTAAAACGGTCATATTTGACCCTTACTTCAAGAAATCTCGCAAAAAGCAAATTTGGTAGATGGTTTATAAATTGATATATTCTAAAAAGTTATTCTCCGGAAAATTTTACTAGGGGTTTCCTCAGGCAAAAGCTTCATCCTACTAAAAATTTAAAATAAAAAATCAACAAAGAAACTAGTTTTTTATAAAAAAAAATTTTAAAATTGAGCTTGGAATAACAGTTCCTTCTTGGCACAGATTTTTTGTTTTTATGCAACAGATCGAAAAACATGTATTTTTTTCCTTGAATCCCTAAGACAAATGGAGTGCCAGACACAGTGGTGGCAAATTTAGTCAGAAAGAAAAAATTTGAAGAGTTGATTTTTTGGAAATAAAGATGAAATTCGATTGTTTCTGGAAAAATTCGATTTTATCCGAATTTTAGCAACACAAAGTTCGATTTCAAAAATTCGCCATTTTGGAGCTAAAATTCGATTAAAATTCGAATACCGAATTTACACATCCCTATCCGGCACGAATGCGATGCTTATCAGCAAAGGCATTTTGCTTATGCTTGCTTATTGAAAAGTACGGAAGCAGAAGCAGAAGAAATTGATCGGCTTTCGCAGTTCGTCAGTTGCTTCTGCTGTCATATTTGAAAACGAAAACGAATAGCCACTCAGTGTTGCCAAACATGGGCTTTTCCTACCAAAACTGGTAGGTTTTTTTCCATTTGGTAGGTTGGTAGGCTTGATTGGATTTTGGTAGGTTTCGGAACAATGAGTAATAGTTATTTGCGAAAAATAGAAAATATGTACGTACATATCTCCAAATATTTTAGCAACTTTTTTTACACAAATATTTCACCGGTGCGTTCGTATAATGGCGGCCACAAACTTGTAAATATACCTGATTCCTAAGTACAAACGTATACCTTATTATTGCCAATATGCAATACGGACATCCATATATCGTGACCTAAGGGTGAAAAGGTGCCAAGTCCATTTTTAGAAATTTTTCAAGAGAGACGAAAAATCGATGTGGTTTCATATTACCGTCATCTGCGATATAATTTGTGGCGTACTTGGACCAAGATTCCAGAAAAGTCTGCCAATGGGCTCGTACTCAACCATATTTCAGGCGGAAGTCTTCCCAATCGAAGTCTGTGTTCGCGAATGTCATCGTAGAAGGCAAATGAGGCCAGAATAAATATTATGTCGGACATTCAGGCAGCGTTAAAGGCCTTAAGCTGATGCCAGATAAAACTTTGTAGCTTTGCGTGACATTTATAACTTTGCCAGCAAAGCGCCAGACGCAAAAGCTATGCCACAATGAACGCCAAGAAAGCAATTTTGTACCGCTGTTTTACTCGTAAAAGTTGCTGTGGATTTTATATATTTTGCTTTAAAACTATCAGCAATGTAATTAAGTTTTATGTTTCTGCATGAAAACCCGAATTTGGACGAAACAAAATAAATATTAAACCGGCTGATTGTCAAAGCGCGCAAAAAGATGGGAGTTGGCCATCTTTTCGCTTCGCGCTGCAGCTTCAACGATTTATGTGGCATGCTTTGTGCATTTTCATACAATTCATCTTATCTGTCAAAGCGAATCTGTCACGTAAAGCTAAGCAAAAGTTTTATGTGGCATCAGCTTTAGAGTCTTAAAATGGCATCAAGGCTTGTAACCTGCGAGCCCACAATAGCGTCACGCATGAAGGTCTTGAAGGCAACGCAAGGGCTGACTGTCTCGCAAAGCGTGAAGTCCAAATGCGTTTATGTGCTACATCTAAAGGAGACACTGCAGACCTACTTAGGAGCTAGCTGGGAATAATCTCAAATCGCTGCCTACTGGCGGAAGTCAAAGGGAATAAGACAATCAAAGATATGCATAACTCTTTCCAGCAGGAACTCCAAAAGACACCTTGAACTTAGAACTCTTACTGGCTACCTGACAGCACACTGCAAGTTAACGTAAGGTTTTAATTAAATGGGTCTTTTTGCAGAGACGGACTATCGGCTGGTGAAAGCACAAATATTGCTTTTGCTTTAACTTGTGCTACTGATCAAAATCATAAGCAAGGCAAAATGAAAACTTTTCAAACCGACGGCTGCCGAAGCTGACGCTCATTTTAGGTCCAAGGTTTATATATAAGAGGTTGCGCAATGCGCAGGTCCGTTATTCTTTTCTCGCAAAATTGGGCGACAACAACAGCGAAAACAACAAGCAGCGTAAAAAAACATAAAATTGAAATGAAGTGAAGCGATTTCAAACCAATTGTAATCGATAGCTTATTCGAAAATACATTTACAGTTAATTTTAACCAAATTTTTACTCATACCTGTATGTCGAAAAAGCCACAAAATCGAAGTTTTCACTGCGGTAAATTTTTGCGAAATTTTCATTTCAACTCGCTATATCTCAGACGTTTGTGCATCGATTGATTTGCAATTTGTACACAATAAACTAGATACTATTCTAAAGAAGATGAGTCTAACTGCACTTCTTAATATTTATTTAAAACAAAATTACGGATATTTTAACATTTTTATAAAAATTCAGGAGGGGATTTTTACAGATGCAAAAGTTGTGTTATGAAGTTTAAAGTTTTTGTTTTGTTTTAATGCAGCATTAAAGGACAAATATAAACGGATATTTTTGGGAATGTTTCAGGTTGAGACAACAAGTTGTTCTAAAGTTATAACAATATTATGATGACACCCACGAGCGATCGCTCGTCTCTAGATGACAAATATTTTTACTGGGCACTTGTACAAGTAAATGCATGAATTTATCAGTGTTATATAACTATTACTAAACTGAATAGACATACCTACATACTAAATATGCACGTAACTCCATCATAGTCGAAATAGTTATTCGTACAGTGATTGTTTCACAATGATGATTATTCGGATGCTTTTCACGAAAATATAGTTGATATTTTAACAAAAACCATACGAATTAAATTTTAAGACTTTTTGCAAAACTTAAAAACTTCTACAAATTTGCATCTAAATTCAAAATTTTGACTCACAATTTTTAGAGAAAAATTGCGTTGATTTTTTTTCTCAATGGTGTTGAACGTTTTCTTCCATGCAAAACTACATTTTGCTCATAGAAGCAGATATGTATGTAACACCCTTGAGAAACAAATTCTAAAAAATCAAAGGTAATTTAAAGCGACTTGATGCTTGCGATTTATTAACTGAATGAGCTACAACTCTGCATACAAAATTTGTTCTAAAAACTGTCATTCAAAATTTTGATGAAACTATTTATAATTTTTTTAAGTTTTGCAAAAAGTTTGAAAATTTCATTTATATGGTTTTTGATAAAATATAAACAGAATTTTCGTGAAAAATTAACGAAAAATTAAAAACATTGCGAATATTGTAAAACAATCACTGTACGAATAACTATTTTGACTATGTGTGTAATTACATACATACATAGTATGTAGGTCTGTAGAGCTTTAATAAGTTATATTACACTGATTAATTTATGAATTTCAACATTTCACTTAATATTACTTCCAAAATTACTTACAAAATATTTGTCATCTAGAGGCGAGCGACCGCTCGTGGGTGTCATCATAATATTGTTATAACTTTAGAACTACTTGTTGTCTAAGCCTGAAACTTTCCCAAAAATATCCGTATATATTTGTATTTAGTGCTGCATTAAAACAAAACAAAAATTTTAAACTTCATAACACAACTTTTGCATTTGTAAAAATCACCTGCTTAATTTTTATAAAAATGTTAAAATATCCGCCATTTCGTTTTAAATAAGTATTAAGAAGTGCAGTTAGACTCATCTTCTTCAGAATAGAATCTAGTTTATTGTGTACAAATTTCAAATCAATCGAATCACAAACGTCTGAGATATGGCGAGTTTAAATGCAAATTTCGCAAAAATTGGCCGCTGTGAAAAATCAAGTTTTGTGGCTTTTCGGCATGAAGGCGTGAAAGTAAAAAATCGCCCTGAGACGATATGCGCAGAGGAAGGCAATCTTTATTTCGCGGATTGCGCAACCTTCTATGTATAGATCTTGATTTAGGTCGGTGTTATGCAGAAATTTTGTTTGGCAAACTGCGTGCATTTGTTGTTGCAGCAAACTCGGAGAAAGCGAGTTTGGCGACTCTCACAGCAAACTAATTTTGTTTGGTCAAACTGCAGCAAATTCGGTGTTGCTATATACAAAACTTTTAGACAATTGTTGCTATACACAAAAATTGCCGTGATACCGAAAGCCAGAGAATTGAATTTATGCTGTAGGAGCTTCAAAGATTAGGGCACAGTTAATTGCCTATACGATATCATAAAAATATATTATTTGTGCGCGTTATGTACATCTGAAATTCTCATTTCGTCTTGGCAATAGCCATGAAAATCAAAATGAACGTGCAGCTCTGTGCCAAACTCGACATAACCACCTCCGAGCAAACGAAGTCCCCTTTCAGACACGTCAAGTCCTGAAAGCAATTTTTATCGCATTCTCTTTTGTGTTTTCTCTTTACCTCCACACGCATCAAGTTTTATTGAATTGAATTACTTGGTTCTATAAACGGGAAGCAACGAAAAGATCAAAAGAGAACAAGAAAACTTGAAACGAATTGACGGTACGGAGGTATCTGTACTCTTCCCCTCTCTTCCCACCTCCTTCACCAACGAACGAGCCGACTTGAAAGCAAGACTTGACGTGTCTGAAAGGGGACTAAGCAGCCGCCATTTAATTTGGCAAACAAAAGTTTGTCTGCATATCACCGACCTTATTGGTAATCGTTTTCTGCGTTTGCTTTGACTGCTTAAACACTGGTTATTTTGGTCTTATAAAAATACGATAGCTCTCTTCGTAAGAGATACGCAAGTTTCGTAAAAAAAACTATTTGAATTTTTATGAGAGTATATATACACTCTCATATGGTATCATACATAATAATTAGCATAACTTTGGTAGTGTTATTTTTGTATAGTAAAGGTAATTTCATAAGAATTAATTCATAGCAAATCGATGTTACATTTTCGATGGCAGAAATTGAAGTAGACTAGAATTTCATATAAGTATTATAGACTTTTAGAAGTCAATTTTCGAAATTATAAGCTAAGATTAAATGGGGATTGAAATTTTATTGATAATAATGAACATTTTACTTCGAAAAGAAGCAAAGCGCCTCAAAAATAATCAAAATTTTGATTATTTTGTAGATTGTTATTTAAAGTAAAAAAAAATTCATTGCTTTAGTCCTGCTCAATATTTGAGTTCAAATTCATGTATCAGCACTTATTATCTAAAAAGCGTAGTTTTTTATATTTTTTACATACTAAATATACATTTTTGGAATTTTGTTTTACTATAAAACCTCCAGAATAAGGAAAATATGGCCGCCGATGACAAATTTTTCTTATGAGTATCAAATTCTGGTTATGAGAAGGTTAAGTTTTGTTACAAGAATTGTACACTTTTTTCTTACCCATATGAGAGTATTATTCTTTTTATGTGAACAAATATCTTTGTATGAAGCTTTAATTCTTTTCATGAGTGTAAACTCTTAATAACGCTACTTATGAGTACTAAAGATTTCATATGAGACATTTAACTCTTATTACGAAATTATAAATCTCACATCTCACATCTTTTATAAGTGTTTCATACTCCATTTGACATTTTTCATTCGATATTCGAAAATCCATTGAGATAACATGAGACGTGATACGGTCGATTACATTCATAAACATGGAGACTTCAAAATGCGATATCTCAGTGAAAAATAAAGATATTTAAGCAAACTGAACGGCATTTAAAAGAGGAAGACTTATACTTTAAAATACCACGTTTACTTTTTTATGAAGAGCAAAATCTGCGTAGCTACATAACCTCAAAAATGGGCAAAAACAGCGTTTTTTGCACTTTTAGGTTAGGATATCTCAAAGTCCTGACGTGATAGAGCAATTTAAACCCCGGATTCGGATTCTACGCAAAAAATTACTTCGGAAATGACACTACACTTTTATAGAACATTCCGAACCCATTTTTTTGCAGACCTGTGTTATTAATACTTTGGAGTAAGGTAATGATATATGTAGATGTTATTCTGATGTTTTGCAATGAATTAACTATTATAATTTTTCAGAATGTCATTTAAAATTGTGCAAACTATTGAATATTGGGAAATATGACTTACAATTGAGACAATGAGGGAATTCTATATTGGCCAAATGCTTTAAGATAAATCTTTTGAATTTTCCTTCGCAAATTAGTGGTTCTTTTAACTTTTTTCCAATTAAACTTATCCATTTTGACAGCCAGTTTCACCAGACTCATTTAAGTGAAAATTACTTTGATTTTCGAATTTTTGGTTTCACCAATCCATTTTAATTTTGATTTAAGTGACTTATGCTCTTTACTTAAATAAAAATGAAATCAGAATAACCACACTCAGAGGTGTTACACGTTTATTCACCTGATCATTGTGTATCTGCTGCTGACTTGTATACCAGCCCTGCTTTTACAACACAGCGTGCCAAAGCTTTCAAAAGCTCTCAGTAAAACTGAAAGCTTTCGCTGGCCTAGTCTATTTTACAACCACTTTTTGCTCACTTAAGTAAATAGCTTATTGAAACTGAAAATAAATATTTAAATAAAAGATTAAATTAAAGTTAATTTCCACTTAAATGAGTTTGGTGAAACTGGCAGTAAGTATCATAACAATTTACTACTCATATAAGACGGTCTTATTATGAGATTCATGGGCGTCCCTACCTAGAGGCAGGGGGGAGCAGGGCCCGAGCCCTCCCTAACCTTTGAAGTTTACCTTCTATGTAGAATACAATACTAAGAAATGGCAGCAGAAAGTAAAATTCTTTGCCCGGTAGTAAAAAACATATAAATCACAGTTTCAAAGTTTATACAAAATTTAGGAAAATTCAACATAATTTCAACTTTTTAATCTGAATCTTTATAAAATTTTTGGGTATTTGTTCTTGAAAAGTTTTCTGAAATAGTTTACACTGTCAAGGAGAAAAAAATGCCAAGCTAAACGCAATTTTTAGCAACTTCAGTCTTGCACTTTATTATCCTAAAATGATTTTTTTTTAGATTCTAATTAAAATGTTTGCAATTTAGGTGAAATCTACCACATTTTTTTCCAGATTCTACCACACAAATTTTTTTAAGTCCGATCACTGATGCAAAACCAGTAATAATTTGCAAGTTTTACGAACAGCTGATTAATTTATTGTTTATTTGCAGCTAGTTCCTAATAAAACAATAAATATTATCATGATAAAAAAATAGGAAGGTAGAACCGCTGAGAAGAATTTTTCAAATTCTTGACGTTTGCAAGCAATTTAATTTTAAAATTTTACACACAAACTCACAAACACATTCCCATTTTCAATCTCAAACAACAACTTTGAACAATTCCTTTTTTTTACTCTCTATTTTATATGATTTTAAAATGCTGGCAAACTTCAAAAAAAAAAAATCATGGCCGACGAATTGAGAGAACGGTTTTTACCTTAATATGTTTTTATAATGAATATTATATTTAAATAGGTTTATTTTGTCAATTTCAACTATAAAAATCCCATAAACATTTCTTTTATTAATTTCAATTGCACCCTGCAACATGCGATCAGCTGTTTTTCCCACTTGCAAGTTCTTACTAGTAAAAATTTATCCAGTAACAACTAGCAACTTCTCCTCAAAATGAAATGTCACTTTGCGCTCTTAATTTCCCCTTTCTTACAAGTTTTTTGGGTACAAGAACACCACAACGAGATAGTTAGTAAAAGCTGGTACAAACTATCGCGTACTAGAACGCTACTATAACCATAGCCATAGAGACCAATTGAACTTTGGTTTTCTACCATAACCATAATCAGCTGATATCTGAAGTGCGAGTAAAACCGTGTTGGTAGACGTTAAAAAAAAACATTGTTCCCAGCAAACGTTTTGGCATTAGTGGAGAATATGAACCATTTAGCTATGCAAAAACCAAAAATGTGGCTCGATAGAATATCTCACGCTGATTTCAACTGTACCAAAATTATTTCGCGGAAAAATATAAAGTAGATATAAAAGGTTAAATTAAAATTTTTGAATTTTTTTAAATATTAACATCTTATGAACTACATAACCGATTCAAAAACTAATGGTGCATTTACCAGTTATGAAAAGATGTTTTGGCTTTAGAATCTTATTTTCAAGATTTTTTTTTTTCAAAAAAATAAAATTTTTAGGGGACGTTCTCTGGAAACATTGTTGCCAAGTATAAAAGTCAAAATTATTAAGTATATATCTCTTTCATTCATTTCTTAATAGAGTTGGTGCTTCTTTTATAGGAAAATTCATACGGCTTATGAGAAAATCCCCTAAAAATCATAATTTTTCAAAAAAAAAAATATATATTGAAAATAAGATTTTAAAGCCAAAAAATCTTAATTTAAAAATACTTAAGAAGAAACACAAAAGTCGATATTGGCTTTGTTTAAGGCTGTAAATAGCCCTTATTATGTTGGCTGAAAAAATGATCAATTTCAAGTTATAAAGTCCTTTTTATAACCACTGAACGTTAAAATAAATATTGCCTCGTGTCATCATAAAATTTCAGTTCAAAAAAGGAGGAGGTTTTCAATTCGTGCGATTTCGATAATTCCTTTTTATCGTAAAGGTGGTCCCATATTAATTTGGTTTAGATCCGGTCATGGGATCATGAAGAAATTGAGATCAATTTTTATATGAGAATTGAAGTCGCTTGTGTTTTTTGGAGATATATGAAAACAGTTGCATACTCATGGAGAAAAATTGTGGTTATTGGAAAAGGGGGCGTGGCACCTCCTATACAAACCGAATTTTTCATACAGCATATCTCTGGAAGTGTTCATGGTAGAGTACTGGAATTTGGCGATTAGGTTGTCCCTATTCTAAAAAAATGTTCTCTATATTTTCTTTTAGAAGTTTTAGTATTTTTGTATGAAAAATCTAATATATATAAAATATCATGTCACGGTGTTTGTGGTCGAACTCCTCCGAAACGGCTTGACCGATTTGAATGCAATTTTTTGTGTATATTCGGTAGGTATGATAATAGGTTGTAAAGTATGTTTCATACCGCTAAGTGAATTTTTCACACTGCATATCTCTGCAATTGTTCATGGTAGAGTACTGCACCTTGGTAAGATATATAAAATCAGTCGCATAGACATGAAGAAGAACTTGGGCTATTGGAAAAAGGGGCGTGACACCTCCCATATAAACCGGATTTTCACACTGCATATCTCTGTTCATGATAGCGTACTGGAACTTGGTATGGAGATTTATAAATCAATCGCATAGTCATGAAGAAAAATTGGGGCTATTGGAAAAAGGCGTGGCACCTCCCATAAAAACCGGATTTTTCATACTGCTTATCTCTTAAAGTGATCATGGTAGAGTACTGGAACTTGGTATGTACAAAATATATATATAAAATCAACCGCAGAGTCATGAATAAAAATTGGGGCTATTGGAAAAAGGAGCGTGGCGACTCCCATACAAACCGAATTTTTCTGACTGCGTATCTCTGGAAGTGTTCATGATGGAGTACTGGAATTTGGTATGGAGATATATAAACTCAATCGCATAGTCATGAGGGAAAATTGGGGCTATTGGAAATAGGGCGTGCACCTATCGTACAAACCGGATTTTTCATACTTCATATCTCTGGAAATGTTCATGGTAGAGTACTCGAATATGGTATAGAGATATATGAATTCAATCGCATAGTCATATAAAAATTGGAGGTATTGGAAGTGGGGTGTGACACCTCCCATAAAAACCGAATTTTTCATACTACATATCTCCGGAAGTGTTCATGGTAGAGTACACGAACATGGCATGGAGATATATGAAATCAATCCACACACATTTGCTAGGTTATTTAAGACGGCAATGGAAATATGCCCTCTGACAACCACCACACCATAATACTATTAGAAGATAAATGCGTTACTGAAATCATGATCTAGTGAAAAGGTTGGACCAAAATGGTTTAAATGCAAGAAATGAATTTTGGGCGGGACGAAGTTCGCCGGGTATGCTAGTACTCTCATAAAAATTCAAATAGTTTTTTTATGAAACTTACGTATCTCTTACAAAGAGAGCTATCGTATTTTTATAAGAACAAAATAACTCTCATAAGTGCGCCATTTAATTCTGACAACGTATTCATAAAGCCCTCGTAGTACTCTACCAGGGTGAAATTATAAGGGCACTATTCTCCTAAACCAATTGCGTATCCTCTGATAAGATGCTTGTAGAGTCTTATGCGACGAAAATTGTTAGTTGGCAATGGTTATGGCTATGGCGGTATGGTATGTCACCACTAATTTGGGAAAAACTCAAAAATAAGAGCCACTGGAAAAGAGTAGACCAAAAGCTGTTGCCCGTTTTACCATTATTTAAGCATTTATTTTTTTGTTGAATTAAATCTATAATAGATTATAAAATCTACTAGTTAGTTACAGCGCTAGCTGCTTGTATGAAAATTTAGACACATTTTTGTTTGTCACTAAAGTTATTTACATATTAACGCAATATTTGCCTTTTGTGAGAGCTTGTGGGAAGCATATTTTTAGCCGATTTTAACACTCTTCGAAAAGCTTTTCTTATAGTGATGTGCTGAATTGTCGGTACGCAATACTCAGTACCCAATACTTGAAGAAAATTTCGGTACCCAATACTTCCTTTTTGGTACCCGATACTGATCCGATACATCAAACTTTTGTCATAATGTGTATATATTACCGGCCAAACCCGATCTTAGCACAAAATAGTTTTTCCTGGGCTAAAATGGTTCTACCAAGATCCAATACATCCGTCCAACGCAGATAGGGGGCTTTTGAACCGAATTCTGCGATAGGGCGTTCTTCAACCAAACTCTGAGATAAGTAGGGTGTTCTTTAATAAAATTCTGAAATAGGGCGTTCTTCAATTAAATTCTGAAGTAGGGCGTTCTTGCAAAGTTTTCTAAGATAAGGCGTTTTCGAATTGGCTGCCGAGATATGTAGGTCGATCTTCAGCTCAGGCGTCGAAATGGTGTATGATAAATGCAGTACATACTTTTTGAAGTAGAATACCACCTGGTATATTTTTGGAACATGGGAAATTTAAATCTATGAAGTTTTAGGGAAACCCCCATTCCGATATTTTGTTGCAAAACTGCCATATAACATAAGGCACTTCCGATAAAAAAAGATTCAAACAAAAGTTACCGATTTGTATTCTCAGAATCCAAGTCTGTAGTAAAAACATGTATGTATGATTAAAAGCAAACGGACTTCCGCCCACTTAACCCACTTTTGGTCGAAACTGGAACTCAGTAATACTATCAAAAGATAGAGCATCCCTCATTTGGTAGGTGATATTTTACGTTTTGAAATCCATCATTTCGCTCTACTTTAGAGGGGCTATACGGGTGGCCTAGGACACCCTATTAGTTTATACGTATACGTATATATACGTACATTAGACTGTGTCAAATAAATGAATATTTTCTTTCGGTTCCATAGAAAAATTTCGGTGCCGGTCACAAAAATTAGTGCTCAGGTAGTGCCCCCAAATATAAGAATTTTTAATGAAACCAATATTTTTCTGCAAATTTTTTTTAATAAACAATTTAATATATAAGAAACAAAAACAAACAATATTTTCGCCTACTCTAGTATAAAAGTGCAAGTTTGAAGTAGCTAGGACATACCGCTGATTTTTGGTATTTTTTTTTGTTAACTCTGCAGTCCTTTTCTTCCATACAAAGTGTGTTCGACGACATCTTTATATAGAAAAAATTAACGAAACTTTCAACAACAGATGAATGAGCAACTATTTTTTGTGACCGACAACGAAATTTTCATGTGGGGCCAAAAGAAAAAATAAGCCGATTTATTTAACTAAGTCCGATTTATTTAACTAAGTAAGTACATACTCGTACATATATGTATTTAAGTACATATACTATACACCCTGCAGTGAAAAATTATCAATTTTTTAAAAGAACCCACTTGTAGTTAGCTTTTTGGTGCGATGCACTTTAGCTATGACAAAACCAACTTAAAGCGAGTTGTAAAGTCGTACAGGACTCACGCAGACTCAATCGGGAGTTTGTTTTCTTTACTAGTTTCTATTTAAAAATTCCCATACAATGATAACTTTTAATAAATTTTTTCTGCACTTCACAAATTCTTTTTCGAATTCAGGACAAATAAAATGAAGTTAGAAATATTATATTATCATTTTTAGGTTATATCTTATGGAATTCCAATAAACTACCACCTATTGCAGAATATGTAAACAAATATGCAATATTGAATATAAATTAAATAAATAAAAATGTTAAAAAAATAAAAACAAATAAAAAATTAACAAAATGTTTTTTTTTTTTTATTGATATTTACGTCCAAAAGGTGTTAGTTATAAGTAAGTTGACATGTAATGAAGAGGTATCTAGGTCTGACTTTTTTGCGGCCATCGCCCCACAAAAGTGGTTAGCTTTTTTCGAACAAAATATGCAGTTAATAGTTAGCACTAGTGTTCGCGTAAACAGACTAAAGTTAGATATAAGCTAACATCACTCCGTGCAGGGTAGCAATACGAACTGGCTAATGGAGTTGTTGTCAGGGTTGAACCAGAATATAAATAGTGGGAGCGGCATTGAGTCTTAATAATAACATCCAATGAGCGCGGACAAAGATAAGACTAATATTGGTTTGGTTATAGCTACACTACACACCACTTACCCTCAACCTACATTCTGCTTCAAAATAATGCTTTTAGGACGCGATCGATTTTGTAATTAAAGAAAACAATTCATATCCAAGAAAAAATACTTATACTAACTGTGTACATATGTACATACATACATATATATGGTATTAAGTAAACTTCCTATGCAAATTAACTTAACTGTAATTTGTTTGGGATTTGAATCGTAAATACATAAGTTTATTTGATTATATACATATGTATGCACATACATACATATGTAAATATATGTAGTCAAATGCACATACATACATACATACATATAGAGTAAGCAGTTTTTGTTTGCTTGTGGAATTAGTTCTTTTATGGCTCTCAACGAAATATATACAAATTTCATGATTTTTCGAGAAAAACGTGCATTCCGGCAATTTTTTTCTATAACTAATTTGTAAAAGAGTGTTCAATAACAATAGACCAGTCCGCAATCTTAAAGTGATTGAGAAGTCAATAATATTTTAAAAATGTTTATTAACTTTTACATTCATTTATTCATAGTACTGCAATACACACTGATGACCACTTGGTTGGCCTTACTGTATCTGCTATATCAAGGGCTCTCAAACTTTTAAGATAAAGGCACCCTTACTAAATACTTTTCGTTTTATGGAACCCCACATCAAATTAGTAAAAATCAAAGGCTTTGCAATTTAAATATGAATAAAAACTTTTACTAGAAATAGTATGCATACATACATACTTTAAATTTCAATGTGAATAATGAAATCGTTTTACTGTTATTAAAAACTAGCTTAGACCCGCGGGTTTCACCCCACAAATATGAAAAATAATTTAATGATGTTATATCTTATTTCTGTGCCCATTTCGTTATAGCTCGTTATTTTTTAAGCGGGTTAAAGTATTTAAGCCGTTTAAAACTATGAAATTATAAAATCTCGTCTGCGCACTAGGCATACGAAAGATATCAATCCCTCTAAGTTTACCTTAAAATGGTTTCAGGGATACGACGCGTGAACGTGTAACCTTCTTGGACGTGTCACGGCGGATTCTAATATTTTCCACTCAAATTTAGTAACCTGGCCTTGATAAAATACCACTCCTCATTACTGTAGCAAACGCCTCAAGAGGTAAGGCCGAATCCGGCTATCCCGTTTCCATTACATGAAATTTTTTCTGTCAGTACGGTACTTATAAAACAAGTCTCCATAACAAATTTAAAATACTTCCAGAGATTTTCTATCCTTCCAGAGATATGTATTAAGAAATTTTTAGTATGTATGGGAGGCGACATGTCTCCTTTTTTAATAACTCACACTTTTCCATGAGCCATGGATACATTTTGTATACACAACTCCATACCAAGTTCCAGTATTCTTTCATAAACACTTCCAGGGATATGTAGCAAGAAAAAGTCAATTTTTACAGGAAGTGCCACGCCCCTTTTTCTTATAACGCTAATCTCCTTCCATGAATTTAGAATTGATTTTACATACCCCAGTACCAAGTCCCAGTACTCTACCATGAACACCTCTAGAGATATGCAGTATAAAAAGTAAATTTGTACGGGAGGTACCATGCCCCTTTTTCGAATAACGCAAATTTTTCTCCATGAGTATGGAATTAATTCTGTATACAAATCTCGATGCCAAGTTCCGCAATAAACACCGCCAGAGATATGCAGCATAGAAAAACCAATTTGCATGGGAGTTGTCACACCACCTTTTCCCATAACTCACATTTTTCTCCATGAGTATGGTATTAGTTTCACATACATACATATATATGTATTTCTATACCAAGCTTAAGTACTTTACCCCAAACATTTGAAGAGATATGCAATATGAAACTTTCAGTCAGTATGGGAGGTGCTACGCCTCTTTTCCAAAAACGTCCATTTTTCACATAATGTTGGCAAAACTTTAATCTGGTTAACGATTAAAAATTAACGATTAAAATGTTAATCGCGTTTGACGATTAAAATTAATTAGTCGTAATCAACTGTACGATTAATGATAAATTTTTTTAGTCGTAAATCGCTGGCTGCGATTACGATTAATTAACATTAATCATTAATCGTTAATCCAATTAAAAATAAAATCTGATTTAGTTGTCTAGTTTGTCCGAATTTGAAACCAAACACCACTTATAGTAATTATTTTGTGTTTTACGCTTATAAAAAGCACATAATATAAAAAAATTATAATTATTGTTATTAGTAATACATAAACTGGGAACTTTTACAAACTTAGTTTGTAAAACGGTTGTTGGTATAGATCTTAATGAAAATGCGCACCAAATTGCTCAGATTGATGAGAAAACCTGATTTAGCCATATCGCATTAACTTGCTTTGTGTGCTCAGGAAAATTCCAGCATAAATTAATTAATCACCAAATCTACTTGATCAAATTAAGAGTTAATGATTAAAAATTAGTTTTTTTAATTGCGGTTACGATTAACTGTTTAGTCAGATTAAAATTAATCATGATTAACTGTAATCAGATTGAATTTAATCGAATTAACTAATTGATTAAAAATCAATCGATTAGTGCCAACATTGATTTCACATACATATCTCTATACCAAGTTCCAGTTCTCTCCAACAAATACTTCCAGAGATATGCATGTAATATGAAAATTACAATTTGTATGGGATGGGCCTTGAGTTATCGGACTTACTTTCAGTCTAAGACCGTCCTTGCGAAATCCATAGTAAGTGTACCAAATTTCGTTCTGATCGGGAAACCGGTTAAGGAAGTAGCCTATTTTTCAATCCAGGTCATAAACCATCTGTGAGCAAAGTTTCATATTCAAACAGGTGGCAATTTTTGAAAATTAGCCTATTTTCCAATCTAGGTTATAAGGTATCTGTATGCAAACTCTCATGCAAGTCAGTTCAGTCATTTCCGCGTATTAATTTACTTAAACTTTTCTAATAAATCTTAAAATAATAAATCTTAAAATAGTAGCCTATTTTCCAGCGTAGGTCATAAGCAGGGAACGGATTTTTAGGACCTAGAAACCTATAAAAAAGGCAAAATAAAATAACGAAATAGGCTGGAAAAGACAAAATAAAATAGAGAAAAAGGCAGGAAAAGGCTATTGCAAAAAAGACAAAAAAAGGCAAAACAAAATAGCGCAAAAGACAGGAAAAGGCATTAGGTATTGCAAAAAAAAAACAAAATAAGGCACTAAGAAAAGACAGAAAATACGAAGAACAATCAAAAAATACATTTATTTTAGAAATGTTTATATTACAAGTAAAAAGAGAAAAACTATGAACTAGTTTCATTATATGAAAAATTTGTATTTTGAATCTTTGACTATTTTATCCTTTCGAGTTTCTTACTCATAAAACTTTAATCTGTATAGTTGTAGTAACATTGAACCACAAGATGCACTTTGAAGTTCTCTGGCAGCATTTCATTCGATTTTCGCGAAGAAAAGCCTTGAATGTACTAAATGTGCGCTCGACGTAAGTTGATACAAGTGGAGCCCAATTTAAATATGGAACGTTTGAAACGTTCATATTATCAGGAATAAGGGCGTTTGCCTCGCCCTTTACAATTTTATCCACACCCCGTATTGTCTCTAAGCCTTCTATAAGCCGCATGGGCATGTGTATAGTTTTTAATCTTTAAAAAAAATTGTAAATGCTATAATCACTTTTTTAAAGGTAGAAAAGGCAAAAAGGCAAATATCTTTAAAAAGGCAAAAAAAGGCAAATTTTCAGGGAAGTGTTTTAACATTGGATACGATATCTTATCAAAGCCTGCAGATTTGCCTTTTGATGTATTGACTGCATCATCAAAATCGATTTGGCTAATTGGTGATTCTAACAAAATAGCGGTAGGTTCGGGTACATAGTCCATTGAGGTATTGATGTTCAATTTGCTCGAAACAAAGGATTTCGAAAAGTTGGAGTCTTTAGCTAGTTCAGACCATTCAATAGCAAAAATGTTAGCGATGTTATTGGAGTTTGACCCTGTTTTTCATTACAAAATCGCTCAAGTTGATAAATGTCTAAACTTAACGAACTTTTTTATTCAAAGTATCGGCGACAAAAATGCAACCATGTGTTTTTCGTCGGCCGATGTGGTGTATTGGTAAGCAGTGCGAGCTTTCAGTCCGCAACGCCTGGGTTAAAACCCCGGTCAAAGCAACATCGCAAAAAATATAGAAAAAGGGTTTTTTCTCCGAGTGTATTTCCGCCATGAAAAACAGCTTCTCATAAAAATACAATCGCCTTTCGGAGTCGGCGTAAAACTATAGGTCCCTCCCCTTTGTGTGACAAGAGCAAGGCGCAAGGCACATATCGGAGAAGAAGCTCGGCCAAACACTAACATACATATGTGTAAACGCCATTCTATTATTATTATTATTATGTTTTTCGTGATTACAAACTCTTGCTGGCAACAAAAAAATTTTCAATTTCTCTCCAAGAGAACTGTGACTTTGCGATCTCAAATTTTGATTGATGGATAATTTTTTGGTCTGCACGAACGCGATTTGAACAAAAATAGTAATGATTCGTAAAAATGTTTACCTTGACGAACAGAACTAATAGTATAGGGGTTTTCATCCGCTTAACGTATTCATCATAAACAACATTTTTCTCCTTCCTTCACTTGCTGGTTACAGTGATATAGCAAGGATAACATGAACAAGTTAACAATTTTAACTTAAACTGTAAAAATCTTACATCATACACCAAAATCTTCATTTTGAAGAAGTTTTCATAACTATAAAATTTTGCTTTTTAAAAAATATTGTTTTGAAGACTTTTAATAAAAAACAGCCCGAAAAATCTTAATTTTGAAGGTAAATCTTCACTTATGGCAACGCTGTTGACACCTAGTGAGGGTGCTTTCCATGTCTATAACAAAAACTAGTTTTTATTTCTCTCCCTCTTTAATGAGTAATGATTCAGATTTCTCCCGAAGTACATACATACATACATATCGTCGTTTAAAGTACAAAACCGCGTATCGTCATTCTGCAAAACCGCGTAACTAACATTGGCTGCCAAAAATTGAATTTGCTGACACAAGCTCTTGGCTCAATCCTTATCCATTCGTCCTTAAATATACTAGCCAGAAATGCGATTGCTTTATAAAAAAAGAGAACCATTTTCAAATGTGAGTGCTTTTGCCTTCTAGAAAATAATTTTTACAACTTCACATACGCGGTTTTGCATTTTGCTGATACGCGGTTTTGTATTTTGTTGATACGCGGTTTTGCACTTTAAATGACGATATGTATCTTCCCTGCAGAAAAAAAAAAATTATCAATTGATAAAAAATAACCCACCTGTAGTTAGTTTTGTTTCGGGATTTCTATAAAATATATAAATTGTAGTTTGCTACAAAAAGCTAACTTGCAACTAGTTGACAAGTAATGGAGGAGTAATGAAGAATATTGTTTTCTGTAAACGCGTTTCTATTTAAATATCCTAAACTTCGCAAATACTTTTTCGAATTGAGGACAAATAAAAGGAAGATCGAAATTTCATATTATCATTTTGAAGTTATGTCTGACGACGGAGTTCGAATATGGGACCACCTACAGCAGAATATGGAAACAAATATGAAATGTAATAAAATAAGTGAAGTAAGTAAAAAATAAAAATAAAAAAATAAATAAATAAAATATTTTGTTTTCCTATTGATATTTTATGCCCAAAAGTAGTTAGTTACAAGTTAGTTAAATCAAATGCAGAGGTAACCACCCTTGACTACATCTAATCCAGAGGTAAACCACCCTTGACTATTTCGCGGCCATCGCCATAGAAATATAGTTAGTTTTCATCAAAGAAACTATACAGATAATAAGTGACTTTTAGCTCCTTCCTAATCAAGTTAAAGTTAGCTTACAGTTAGATACATTTCCTGCAGGGTTACTTAGAAGTAATTTTATAGATAAGAGTCTGAGTCTCAAATTGAAAGAATAAAAACTCTTAATCTTTCTGTGTGGCACATTGCAAAATCTTTACTCCAACTGACATGGCGCCATCATATAGATATATCCATATATGTAATACTTCTATATTCGGAGTACGTTGAAAGTACATCTGCCAACATTAGAGTGCAGATATATAATGATAGAACGAGAAAACCAATCAGCTAATGTACCCAGAATGAAGTTTGAAAAAAATAAAAAAATTAAGAGCGGTGCAGTAAACGTCAGTATTTTACAAAATTATATTTTAATTTTAAAAAAGTAAGGAAAATGAAATGTATGTTATACTATTTACTTAAAGATGAGCCGTATTAGGGGAAACTGGCAGACGCTACATGCCGGCTAAGGTGCTGGAAAGGAAGGCACGCATCCTCACTGTATATCTTTTAAGAGTGATTACGGTGATCGACTCAAGTGTAACTTATATGTACATCTCTTGCTGTTTATTCAAATCTGCCGATTACCACAAAGCTTGCACCAATCGCTTCCAGGGATTTTTGTTTTAATTTATTCAAAATTTTTTATTTAAACCGCTTCTGGAGTAACTTGACAGTTGTTTGTTCGTAGTAGCAAACATTTATTTGATCCCATTGGGAAAATAGCTAAGCACCTTACCAGGTTAGCCATGTTTTCTTTCAGTTTTTAGTAACAAAATTATCATCATGACCAACGTCATCTACTAGTAAAGCACAAAATGAACACCTCCGCTGCCTGAATATCATTGAAAAATATTAATGTTGGTAAATTCGGTGCCCACTTGAGGAAGCCTTACCCAGTTGCAAAATAACGTACCCCCGAAGTTATTTCCAAGCGCCGAACTACTCCGAGCGACTGCTCAACGTTCTACTTAACTGAGTATATGAAGCGGCTCAGAAGTATGTCTGATACCAAATGTACATTCTAAATTTCTACTTACATAAGGCGGCCACGCCTTTGTTAAAGTAAGGGAGATTCGGCAGGCAAGTGGTAAGGACCGCCGGGTGAAGGGCAATACCTTACCAGCAACTTACACTTCACCCGGCGGTCCTTACCACTTCACTGACGAATCTCCCTTACTTTAACAAAGGCATGCATACTTCGCATAACTTCGCACAACTTCGCATAAACTTCAAACTGTAATTTCGTATGTACTTGCTATGTATTTTCTATGTATTCCATTGCCCAGAATTTAGCAGAACTTTTAAAAACTTAGCGATCTGTTGAGTTTAGATTTCGCTTCACATTTTCTTAAGTTACATTTTTATGCACTGGTACAAATGGTTGTGCGAAGTTATGCAAAGTATGCATAATCAGACCTTTACAAAGCAAGTTACGTATAATGCAGAGCAGTCGCTCGGAGTAGTTCGGCGCTTGGAAATAACTTCAGCTGTAGGTAATGCGTCATAGGAGGTGTTCATTTTGTGCTTTACTAGTAGATGGCATTGGTCATGATGAAAATTTTGTTGCTAAAAACTGAAAGAAAACACGGCTTACCTCGTAAGGTGCTTAGGTACCTATCAGGGTTGTTGCGAATATTATTCCGAAATAAAAGTCCTTTCCGGATAATAAACAAACCGCATATCCAAATTAAAACAAGTAAGAAAGTCTAAGTTCGGGCGGAGCCGAACATTAAATACCCGGCGCAAGTATTAAATATATGTTTTCCACCTTTCCGAAAGCTACCGCTACATGATAAGCCGGGGTGTATACATTTTAAGTAAATTAGCGTCCTTAAATTTCGAAATATTGCAGTTTCAAGCATATCTGAAATTTACCGTTATATGAAAAGCGGCCTCAATTTTGTTCCGATTTCAACAATTTTCAACGGTTTGCTTTTATGTGGCAACCATACCGAGCTTGGTACAAATTGCTAGAACGGTTAGCGAGATACATATATGTGATCACAAGTGGGCGGTGCTACGCCCATTTTCCAAAATTTTGTCATAAACGTATTTCTTGGTAAAGAATTGTTGCAATCATCAATTTTGAATAAATTAGCTTCAATATTTACTGATTTATCGAAGATTTTGTATTTCTCGAAATTACCGTTATATGGGATGTGGACGTGGTTATTGTCCGATTTTAGAAATTTTCGGCCAGTTGGTATGCTGTACCAGGACCAACAACTGTGCCAAGTTTGGAAGAAATTGGTGTAGCGGTTACCAAGATATACACATGTAACCATAAGTGGGCGTGGCTACGCCCATTTGCCAAAATTTTGTAATATTCTTATTTTTCGTCTAAAACTCATTGCAAATATAAATTTTGAGTGAATTATCTTCAGTAGTTACTAAAATATCGCAGTTTTCGTTTTTCTGAAAATTACCGTTATATGGGAGGTAGGCGTGGTTATTATCCGATTTCGCCCATTTTCAATACCATCCGTCCCACGCCCAAAAGAAGTTCACGTACCAAGTTTCGTTAAGATATCTCAATTTTTACTCGTGTGCACAGACGGACGGACGGACGGACGGACGGACGGACGGACAGACAGTCACCGCTTAATCGATTTCTCTTTTCATTCTGATCATTTATGTATACATTTGTCTATATCTATCTCGATTCGTTTTGCCTGTTACAAACAACCGTTATGTGAACAAAGTTATAATACCCTTGTGCACAAGTGCGCTCGGGTATAAAAATTTGGTATCATATGAAAGAGGACTGAAATAGCTTGTAAACAGAAATAATGAACGACCTCTTCTTATTTTTTTTTTTGTAATTTAATACTAAAGAAATTCATATACATGACACAAGGTTTGTTCTATGGCAATTAATTAACATTTTTTATTGAAATATTTTTCAATATGCGGCTGTTTTAAGTAGCAAGCAACAGTTTTTCCAATTTCCAAATGTTACAATTATCCGGCATATAATGTCTTAAATAAAATGAATTACCGTCCAATGAAATCAAAAAGTTTCAGAAAAACTACCCTGCGCTGACCAAATAAGCAAAAAATTGCTGTTTTTTTATTTTTTCCTTTTAAATATTGTATATTTACTTGTATTTTCGTGATTTTCCAACTGAGACACCATGGGTAGATTGTTTAGATAACAAATGCAACGTCGGGCAAAAAGAGGGCGCCAAATGTATAACTTGCCAGGGCGCTCGCACGGTTAAGGTCGACATTGTATGTAACGCCGTGTAAACTCAGGAAAGGGAATGGAAACGCATAGTTTGCGTGTTGCAAGCTTTAAGCTCGGAAATTTATGCGCCTCTGTGATATGTTCATATTGAAACATACTTACGAACATGTAAGCGTGAGTGACTTGCACAGAAGTAAGTAATTGCGTCAGGCAATAGCCAATACCCTACACATTTCTATGTATATACATATCTATGTTTATACAAAGTTATGAGTTGGAAACCGTGGTCGCCCTCTATTTGCATTTTTGTCAGAAATAATGGCAGGGGTAGCAGGAAAAGTAGTTATTTATAACGCGACCAATGTCAAGCTCAAGTTCAAGGAATTATTTTTTTGAGTAAGATTATACATACATACATACATACACATATGTATATTAGACTTCAGAAAAAATGTAAAATGCTTCGTTGCTTCATCTGAAGCACATGATCTTTAGCTTCCTTTATAGCTAAAATCCATCACCTGAAGAATTTAAAATTACTCGATCTTCAATCCGTGTGCACCCGAAATCCTTCAGTTTTTGATGATTTTTAAGGTTGTACATATATGTTTTTGAGGTGGCGGAACTCGATGGGGAAGTGGTTTTCTCTACTAGGAACATATATTTTGAGATGGGTATTACAAAAAAATCTCTAATAAAATGAGACAAATCCGAAAACTGCCCATTGATTATTTTTTAAATTTAGGTTCATTACTTCCCGATATATCGGTAAGTCACGGAACCTGTATCTGGATGCGTGGCGATTATCTACATTTCAAAAACGTACCGATATAAATTTTCGGCCTATGTCGATATTCCATGTGCATACCCTCAAATCATAGTACTTTATACGTTTGCCGTGGTCGTCATCAAGAGAAGGGGGTCTCATTCGAGGTTCAATTGAACTTTAGCTCGCTCTCAAACAGCTGTCGCTAACTAGAGGATACGTGGATATAAATATCCGGAGGTAGTGAGCTGCGATTGAACCGTACGTGTAAGAATCACTTTCAACACTTAAGTGGACATCTGCGCACGGAACCATCCCCCTAATACATATGTGCCTAAAAAAGGAAGCGCAATAAATTTTTTCTAGTCAGTCTAATACATATGTATGCATGTAGGATGGTCCAAAAATACACAGGAAAATCAACTTATAGAATTTTTCCGCTGCCATGCCCCAACAGCCGGATTCCAACATTCGATATCGCTAATTTTGATCGCCAAAAATCTCCAAACATGCAACATCGAGTTACATACCCCTCATATTGCCAAATTTGGCTTATTACACATTGCATCTGTTATTTTTCCTTGTTGTATACGTTTAGGGAGCCTAAACTGATTTTCGTTTAGAGAAATTTGGCGACGAAATATGGTGTAGCGATTGTCATAATTCCTTTACAGGACTGAAGAATATCGTTTAATTTGAAATCGGTTAATATTTAGCCGTATCATCGGAGGTCTGAAGTTTTCGTGTATTTTTTATGGTAAAAAAACCTTTTTTCGTAGAATTGCTATAAAATCTATAGTAAAAATATTTTTTGAAAGAATACAAGTATGTATATCCCTTCAGAAACCTTTATACTTTAAAATGATAATGCATATTTAACTTTAAAATTTTACTAGCTTTTACACAACAATTTGTCATTTAATCATATTCTCAATTGTATTGCCCTTTGTAAACGTAATATAAGAGATGAGATTATCGTTCGTATCGAAAATACTCAAAATTTTATGTTTTGAAGATATTTAAAGATTTTATAGTAATTCTTCAAAAAAAAAAAAATAGTTTTCTGGCGGCATATATTATTATTAAATATTAACCGATTACCAGATAAAAAATACGGGTCTCCTTATTTTCGATATTCTTCAGTTCTGGGAGATGGCTGAAAAAGAACTTTGAACCACCCTAATGTACATGTGTAAGTCTAGTTCATCTCACCTCTTGTTATGTCAATCCCTAGAAATGCGAAATTCATTTCCTCGGTTCGTTTGTTCTGATTTTTCAGAATTGGTAGCGCAGATACGATGGAAATAGTGGCTTCTAAGTCCAGTGGCAGTGAACCTTCAACGCCGGAGGACAACGTAAATGTGGTGGTCAGAGTTCGGCCGTTGAACGAGAAGGAAAAGAGGGATAGACATGGCATGATTCTACAGTTTCCTGGAAATGGACAAATAATAGTAAGTTTACGTATACACCACTATGTACTTACATCCCAGCCAGCAAAATATCCGGAAACGAATCCGAAAATGGAAACAATTTCGTATAAAAACCTGATGTTTCATCCGTTTTCCGATTCCGTTTTCGGACGTTTTTCAGATCAATTCTCCCACTAAAGTGTTCATCCGAAACGTATGTGCAGAAAACTATCGAAAATGGCTGTAAAACGGGTGCGCTTTCGGCTGTTTTCCTGAAATTTGTTTGATTCAATTTTTCGTAGAAAACGATTTCATTATGAACTTCACAGAAACTTTTTCATAGATACAGGAAACCAAACAAAATACAAATTTAAGATTCAGCAATTATTTCAATTTGAATAACTAATTTTAATGTGTTGCTTCTGACGGAATTCGAACCTGGAACCTCCTGAAAGCTAACAAATAGTAACACACTTCTCTGCACACTCAGCTACTGGCGAATACGTATACATGTTTTCAAATGCTCAGTTTGAACAAATATTTTAAAATTATTGTTTTGAAATAAGATGATGACATTTTTCGGATACGAAAAATGAACAAATATGAAAATCGTTTTCTGAACATTTCCGGAAACGAAAAATGTACGAAAACTGCACTTTCGGCAAAAAGTACGTTTCTCTGCTAGCTGGGATACTGTATATTACATATCGTCGTTTAAAGTACAAAACCGCGTATCGTCATTCTGCAAAACCGCGTAACTGACTTTGGCTGCCAAAAATTGGATTTGCTCACACAAGCTCAATCCTTATCCATTCGTCCTGAAATATAGTAGCCAGAAATGCGATTGCTTTATAAAAAAGAGAACCATTTTGAAATATGAGTGTTTGTACGCTCTAGAAAATAATGTCTACAACTTCACATACGCGGTTTTGCATTTTGCTGATACGCGGTTTTGCATTTTGTTGATACGCGGTTTTGCACTTTAAACGACGATATGTATGTACATTAGAGTGGCCCAAAAGAATAAAGTCGGAGTTTTAATACCGGCACACCCTAGGATTGATCTATATCGAAAAAAATATACCCCTATTTTTTATTTTGAAATCAAAATATATTTAGGGAGTGCTCAAAACGCTCAAAATTTTCCATGTATTTTATATGGAGAAAAAAACATCTTTTCGTAGAAATGGTGTAGAATTCTTGAAAATAAATATTTTTTGATCCGAAAACTTTATTTATCTTCAGGAGTTTCCCAGTAATAATACTCAATTGTTTCTTTAACAATTTTTTCATGGTAACTATATTTTATAGGTCATCCAAAGGCCTTAGAGAATGCAATTGGGGACCAATAAAAAATCTTTAATCATAAAAAATGGTCAAATAAACAATTGGATATTAATACTGGCAGTCTCCTGAAGAGAACCACAGTTTTCCGGTCGATAAATATTGATTTTCAAGTATTTTATACAATTTCTACGAAAAATTGTTTTTTCTCCATATAAAATACACTGAAAACTTTGAGCGCTTTGAGCACTCCGTAAATATTTTTTGATTTCAAAATAAAAAAATATGGGTATATTTTTTTCGGTATATAACAATCGTAGGGGATGGCGGCATTAAAAATCCGACCTTATTTTTTTTACATACATTTTTGGACCACTTTAATGTACATATGTATGCATGCATTTATATAACTTCTACTTCGTGTGGCAGTTTCTTTATGCACATTGATTTATTTCCACTTTCTATTTATGTATATATGTAGATCGAAAGCAGTGAGGGCAGCAACAGAAGATCGCGAAATCAAGAAAACGTGCACGTCTTTACTTATAATGTGGTGTTTGAACCTGGAGCAACTCAAGAAGATATTTTGGATTATTCAGGCATCAAACGTATAATTGAAATGGCAATCGAAGGGTTTAGTTGCACTGCATTTTGTTATGGACAAACCGGTTCGGGAAAAACACATACGCTAACCGGTCCACCCGATCTGGTAAGATTCTAGACCTTGTACATTGATAAATAGATTAGAGGCTAATCCGGCGAAACTTCAGTTCATAAATGGGATGATATGCATTCATTTATGAAAGCTTTAACGCGTCTTCTTTTTGACAAATTTTGAATATTTAAATGCAAATATTAACTGATATAGTATAGACATTTTGTAGATAGTTCCTAATAATTATATCAACATAATAAAAGCATGTTTTGGTATATGCACTTTACCAACTCCTTTCCGCCATTATTTACTATTATTTACTAGATATACTGACAAATTATCATTTCCTACAGCTTTACTATTTTGAGACTTGCTATTGCTATTCGAATTCCGTTATGCCAAAAGAACGTAACATTAATTTCGCCATAATTTATTACTGGATAAAAAATGTGGGTAAAGAATTTGCGTGGAAGGCAGGACACCTGAGGGTCAACTCCCGTTCTGCGTTATCGTGAAGTGATAAAAATAACACTTTCACACCGTATTTATTTCGGTGTTAATTTTATACTTTTCACTTCATTTCACGATAACGCAGAACGGGAATTAACCCTCTGACAACCATAACGAATCTTATAACTTAGAGGACAACCCTGTGTTTTCGTGACGCTGCATACTAACTGCAATTGCTTAGTTGCGTAAACTGCAGAATTTTAGGCAATATTTCCGATCATGAGAAATGAACACTTGTAATGAAAAAATCCATACGTGAAAGAATGCTAACGAGAACAGAGAGGGTACATAACCAATCAAATTCCAGTATTCTATAGGTAGATTAGGTAAATTTTCTTTGAATTTCTCAACAGCAATACGAAAACTCCCCGTGAAATTGGCCCCCGAACTTTCTAAAAAACGGGAAATTTTTTAGAGTGTTGGGTAGATTTTAAGTGGTTCTAGAGTCCCTGGCTAGAGATTGCAATAGTTTCGGAAAATTTCGGACAGAAATAGAAAAAAGACGTTTTGGGGTGCCATTTATTCCTGTACAGATATATCACCAAAAAATACTGAAAATTCGCTTCAGATAATACGCTATTTAAAGTACATGTATGCAAGTTTTACGTACAGTATGTAATAAATAAATCTCTCTTTAAAGTTTCATAAATTGCACATTATTTACTTAAAATTAGCAAATAATCCAATAATTTTTTTTAATTAACGGTACTCCTAAATTTTTATATGAGAATTGAAGTCGGTTGTGTTTTTTGCTTAAAAATTATTTGTTTAACGAAAAGTTCTATTAACACAACTTTCAAAAGAAATAAAAAAAATTTTAAAAATAATTTTAATAAAAATAACTTAATTAAATCTCAAGTAGTACACTGGTGTATAACTTGGTGTAAATTTACGAATTTTTGGTATACAACTGATTTATTGTACCAAAATCCACAAATTTACACCAAGTTATACACCAGGGTGTTACTGGAGTTCCAAGAAATTAGTATACTTTTATGTTCATTTTCCTCTTCATGAAATTATTTTCAAAGAAAAATGCATTCCATCGTTCTTTTTTTTTAAGAACGACAAAATCTTTGGCTGGCTTCCAAAACGTAACCATGATACAAAAAAAAGAAGGTAGTTTCACTTTATTTTTTTTGACATAAACTGTGCTTACTGACATTTCTACTTTTCGTAAATTGTTGAACTAGCACTACCACCTAATCAAATAATTATTTTGGAATTTTTAATATTTTTTTAAGGAATTTTTATTTTATTTAAAAAGTAAGTTGTAACATACGAGGTTAATATACTTACATGATTGTTCGTATTAAAAGAGCTGCGTATTGATTTAAATTGCTATAAATGTAAGGCACACCAAAAATGTAGCATTATCTTTTACATGATATATTATATGCAGTTGGTCCTTTAAGAAACTAAGTAGGAAGTTGCTTTATTTCGCGCGTTTCGCTCTAATTGGGCGCATCTGTTCCTCCGGTTGAAATCTTTCGCGGAAAAGTGCCCGGATCAAACAAACGATACTTTTGGTAACGCATTTCTAGTAACCATGCACGCGGATATCCACTTTTCCCGCATATGTGGTTCCGCCGGGAGTCGAAAAAACTGTATGTTAGTTTTGTCGCAATTTCTTCTGTTATTTTTACAGCTACTAAATATGCAGCTCATCTTGCTAAAAAACAATAAAAAAAATTAACAACAGTAAATGCATATTTTATGTGACTACAATGTAATGTTTCAATTACCTTCCGTTTTATACTCACTATCGCTAAAGGCATTAATTTCTTTTAAATAATTATATTTTTTTTTTTGAGGTAGGTAATCAATCACTTTTTTACTTTTGTCAAAGAATATGGTAGCTCGATTTCAAAAGAAAATGCCAAAAGCACAGTTTACGTCAAATGGGAGCAATGGCGGCTAAGAAAAAGTGAAACTACCTTTAAATATTGTATCATGGTGCCAACATTATTGATGCTTGCATTAATAAATCATTCTGGTTTGCTGTAGACTTCGACAGATCCGTCGCCTTCCTTCATTTACTGCGATCAGACATGTCCAAAAACAGCATTCGAGAACGTTCACAGGTTGATGAAGGTTAAGCCACTTGTTTCAGGTTTTTTTTGTTTCCTATGTCCACTCTGCCAAAATTTTATTTGATCATATTTTTTTATTTTCACTTTTATTTCAACATAGATTTTTTTAAAGAAAAATACTGATAAAAATAAAATATTTCACACAAACAGTGTTGAAATTAGAAATTCCTGCCTGTATTTTGTTTGTAAGTCAAATATTAGTGGCATTGTGCTACTATGATAGCACGGCCGAGTAATCTAGTCAACATATGTATGTGCAGTAGTCGAAAAAATTATATTAAAATTTTTACAAGTTTTTAAATACTATTTTCGTTGTTATTTAATTTGGTTAGCTTTTTATAGTTCATTCTTTACCAACATCCGTATAAATACATACAAGTTTAAAGGCAGTGTCACACGATTAGGAATTTGCCGATATTCGGTGCAAATCGTATCCCAATTGTGTGATTACCCAAATATTATTCTTTATCCCAATCACAAAAAATAATTTTTTGAAATTTTTCAATACCAGATTGCTGTATTGTACCAAGCTTTTAAATACAAAAAAAAATCCAATTTTTTTATTTTGTACCAATAGACCAATATAAAAATGCACAAATCTGTACAAATGTACCAATCGAGTGACACTGCCTTAAAAATTCCTGCAATTAAAAAAAAATCAACGAATTGTAAAAAATTCGATTTTTTAATTAGATTCTTAGTATCGGCTACATCATTGAATTCTAGTAGAATAAAGTACAAGTTTCAAATGGCTTGATTTTTTAGAATTTTTAAAAGAGCTCGAAATTTGTACGAAAGTTTGTTGAATTTTTTGATATTGCACAAAGTTGGCAACTTGGATTTGCATGGGTGTTGTCAAAAAAAACAATAACCAAAATTAAATAACAACAAAAATAATACGTTAAAAATTGGCAAAAAGAACAGCTACAACCTACAAACATATCAAGCTTGATGTTGATAGAAAGATAGAGATTTTTTGTTAACACGCAGATCCCATAAGATAGATCGTGTCAGCTGACACGTTCTCCGTTTTTACGTCCGTGGGCAACTGCGCTTTAACTCAATTTCCAAGCACGCACGCAGCCACGCAAGGGCCCTTAGCTTTCGTTGCGTTTCAGACCAACTTTATTTATGTATATATGCCAACCACGTGGCAACGCCGTTGTTTGTTCCTTAAAATTGTTGTTGCATTTATGTAGTTGTTTGTTTACGTTTTGTGTCGGTAAAAACATGGTTGCACTAAACAAACATATGCAAAAACACGTTCAAGCAACAAGCAATAGTGCTGCAACTTTTTTGGCATACTTAAATAAGTTTCGTTCCAGCAGTACGATTTGCAGGTTTTGCAGGATTTAGTCCGCAAAGTGTTCCAGTCGACAAATTTCCTGTAACTGAGAGCAGTTTCGTGAGAATAAACTATGCTTACTCTCAGTTAGAAGTTTCAGGATTTAGTCCGAAGTGTTTCTTCCTGCAAATTCATGAAAACTGTCAAATGAAGAGCAGTGTTGCAACAAGTTAAAGAGCTGATGCAATTTATAGGAAATATTTCTAGCAGAATAGAAGGCAATTGCACCAAAATAACGAAATCTTTTGAGAAGTAAAATGTTGTGTGTAGGAATTTTTATCTGAATAAATAATTCTGTAAACAAACATCTGACATTTATATACTTGCAGGAAAAATGGTTTTTTGCGTTCCAGCAGTTTTTCTCAGTTCTTCTCTCTTGTGAGGGATATTTTGCTTTTTGACAGTTCAACATGTTTAAGTCCAAAAATCGCTGGAACGCACCTATAAATTGAATTTGGCCCTTAGCAGGGTAGCCAATTCATTTTTGAGAATTCCCTGATTTCAACAATGAAATTCCCCGATTTTGCCTGAAATTTTGTAAAATTCCTCACCTAGGACATCGTTTTCTTTACAAAAAAAAAACAAAATATTTTTAAATGTAATTCATCTATGTATTCATAAACAAACCATACATGGTTGAGGCGGAAATGCCTCTTAAATGTATGCGTTAATATTGATACTGAATTAAAGAAACGTGCTAAGCAACAGTTTAGGAATAAGACTTATGTATGTATGTACATCAGTGTCGGACAGCCCCCGTAGGTCCGCCACTGACTGACACGTAGTTTAACCCCCAAAACTCAGCCGCTGGATCCGCCACTGATGTACATGAATATATTAGGACTCATACAAGGAAGAAGGTAAAGTTGGATATGTAGAAAATATATAGGGATAAAGGCAAAGATTAAAATAAAGTAAAGAACCAAAACCTAAAGACAAAAGGCAAGGTAAATTTATATACTTAATATAGTAGTAAAGGTGTGGAAGAATATGTAGATGAAGCAAATAATGAACATATAGATCTGGATGAAAGTCAAGAAAATGATAAATTAAAAATTGACAACGTAAAAAAAGAAAAAAAAGAGAGTTGTTTTGTGTTGTGTTGTGTTGTGTTGTGTTGTGTTGTGTTGTGTTGTGTTGTGTTGTGTTGTGTTGTGTTGTGTTGTGTTGTGTTGTGTTGTGTTTTGTTGTATTGTGTTGTGTTGTGTTGTGTTGTGTTGTGTTGTGTTGTGTTGTGTTGTGTTGTATTGTTTTGCATTGGCTTCTATTGTGATGTGTTGTGTTGCTTGGGTTGTTTTGTGTTGCGCTGTGGTGTTTTGTTTTGTGTTGTGGTGTGCGGTGTTGTATTGTGTTCTATTGTTTAGTATTGTATTGTGTTGTGTCGTATTGTTTTGTATTATGTTGTATTGTGTTTATTGTATGGTTTTATATTGTGTTGTGTTGTGTTATTTTGTTTTGCTTTGTGTTCTATTATTTTTTGTGTTGTATTGTGTTGTGTTGTTTTGTTTTGTGCTCTGTTCTGTAGTGTTTTATTGTTTTTTATTGCGTTGTATTCTGTTGTTTTGAGTTGTTTTGTGTTTTGTTGTTATGTTATGTCGCAGTTTTCGTATTTCTGGAAATTACCGTTATATGGGAAGTGGGCGTGGTTACAGTCCGATTTCGCCCGTTTTCAATACCAACCTACCTTGGCTTAATGGAAACTTGCATACCAAATTTCGTTGAGTTATCTCAATTTTTGCTCGAGTTATCGTGAACACGGATGGACGGACAGACAGACATGGCTATCTCGATTCGTTTTGACTGTTACAAACAACCGTTATGTGAACAAAATTAATATACCCTTGTGCACAAGTACGCTCGGGTATAAAAACAAAAACAAAGATGCGTAAAGATAAATGCAAAAATTAAGATCAAGGTGAATTTATATATTTTACTAATATAAGGGCGTTCGTGGGTAACCGCGCTCTAACACTTATTATTCCTCTTCCAGCGATAAGTGTCCGTGTCCAACAGTAACGGAAAAAGATATGCAAATAACCCTTTCTCACTGAGAGGAGCACACATCTACGAAACATAAACCACCTGTTCTGTTTTTTCTCTTAAATATTGACGGTTATTTTGGGACACTTTCAAAGTGGAGAGGGATATTTTCGACCTCTACTCTCAATTTAACTCAGCTCAGCTCAGCCCACCTCAATTCCCCTTAATTATAGTGGTTGAATTTCAACCGTTGGGCGAACACTAGTATCTTAAAAAAGGTAAGAAAAGGCAACATCAAATGTGTATATATTAGAGCTGTCAAACTATCGATAGTCCAGTCCATTGATGTTTTACGATAGTCTTAAGGGTGACTATCGATAGTATCGGCCCATTTCATATGTTTTTCTAAATCAATTTATTTTTCGTTGTCTTGCTTTTATAAATTTGTTTATTTTAGCGGCTCACGGTTGCATTTTAGAATCTAGAAATATTGCTAGAAATTCGTTCACCGTGCAAACAGTCAAAAAGCGATATCAGAAATTTTCCCTGCAATTCGCCTTTCGGAAATAAAAAACTTTCTTTCGAGAAACACTATATATGCAAGGTCTCACTGCTCATGAAACTGCTTTCTGAAATTTCTCAAATTGACAGTCTTTTGAAATATACTGCATTGCCACGTCTGACACGCTCTTAAGACGGCAATGTAACCTCTGCCATTTCCACGTTTAAAATAAAAAATGGCGCTTTTAGAAATAATGCCATGAACCAACTAACGAAATCACCAGCATGGCAACCGTGCATTTGTAATTGCATTTTAGGAAAAAAAATAATAGTTGATAACGTCATTTTTTTATCGGTTGTTTCATTTACACACATGGTTTCATTCCGTTTCATTCACATGACAGCGAAAAAATGACGTCACTGCAAAAAAAAATAATTTTTCTCGCCCTCCGTCCTGGGTGTTCTTTATTCGTTAGTTCAAGAAATAATGCTGCAAAGTTTTGTTCTCTTTGAACCAATACGTCATTTTTTAATCGGTTGTTTCATTCACACGCATGGTTTCATTCCATTTCATTCACATGACGGCGAAAAAATGACGTCACTGCAAAAAAAAATACTTTTTTTCGCAATCAGTCCTGGGGGTTCTTTCTTCGTTAGTTCATGAAATAATGCTGCAAAGTTTTGTTCTCTTTGAACCAATACGCGCAAATGTCAAAAGCGCTAGGAAAGAGAATATGCTACCGATGAAACGATAGTGGCGTTAGTGGTAAAACTATCGATAGTTATTTCATGTGACCAGACTATCGATACTATCGATAGTATCATCGATAGTTTGATAGCTCTAGTATATATGGAATCAGGGAAAGTTAAATCGTGGACATTCTTAATCGAATATAATCTATCTCTTTAGCAGAAAAAAGGCAATTTCCATAAAATACGTTCCCTGTTTATTATACTAGAATTGAACGAGCTATAAAACTGGTGTGACATTTCGACTTACACCTAATTCCTCACAAAAAAACTTCCCATGTAAACTGGTATTTCCCAAAAAAAAACAGTCCATTCCCTGATTTCCCACGTTAACTAAAATTCGACGCAAAAACTTATAAATAAAAATTATTTATAAGCTTTGGTAAAAATTGTTATCAAATACTCGAAAAAATATGAATTAGAATTTGTTTTATCTTGTAAGCATACTTGCTGATCCGTTGTTATATCCGGGGAATACTGTTTATAGAAACTGATTAGACTTTTCCTATTTCTTTCAGTTTGTCGGCAAGCCAAATTTAAATGATCCACGGCATGGTCTCATCTTCCGATCGTTCTTGTACCTCTTCCAGTTGATAAAAGATCGCAAGGATGTCAACTATGTGCTAAAGGCGTCTTTCCTTGAAATCTACAATGAACGTGTGAGTATTCCCTTCAAAGGATGGTCATGGAATCAATAAAATTTAAGCAAAATATTGATATACATAGGGCCAGTTTCTCAATGTCTGGTTAACACTATAGTTATAACTCCAGGTTAAACATCGTTAACGACCTTATCGACTTATGAAGTCGTTATGTTTAACCTGTAGTTAGTGTTAACCAGACATTGAAAAACCGGCCCATAGAGATATATATACACACATGCGCATGCGGCCGCTCCATATTAAACATACCAGCATACCAATTTTACGATTCGTACCAAAATCGAATCTACGACAGATTACAGCATAGGGGTGTTAATTTACTATTAAACTCCGGTTTGTTTACTTTAAAGGTGCTGACTATGGTTGCCATATGACGTTTTTCGTTTGTACCATACATTTCCTTTAAACATACCAAAATAAATTAAAATATAGAATGCTGAACTGTTTTTTGCTAACGTAGTCAGTTTTGGTAGGTTGATTGTTGAAATGAAAATTTTATGATTTTAAAGGTACATTTTTTGGGACCAATGAGCTTCTGGGGAGGAGCTTCTCTTATTTTTGAATGTGTCATCATGTGGTATCACAAATAATTTTAAGAAAAATAACTTATTTTAAAAAGGTTTCTCTTACCCCAAGAAATTCAATTGCCAAATTGGGAAAAGGTACCAAGCAGAAAATAAATTGTCTAATGAAACACCAGTGGCAACTGGGGATGTGATCAGCTGTTTCGAAGGTTGCAAGTTTTTGCAAATTTTGCGTTCTCGTACTTCTGTGGATATTTTGTTTCTTTGAGAGCGGATGCAGCTAAAATCTAAGAATTTTTGCTGCTGTATAATTTTTTCCGCTCAATACGAGTTAGTTAGAGTTTTAATATCACTTTGCATGGACCTTAAACTCATTTGAGGCCTATGGTTTCAAGGGAAATCGTTTTTAGAATTTTCCGGGGATTACGTTTCTACTATACCCGTTGAAGGAAAAAAATCGTCTCAGGCTAATGCATGATACAAAAAAGAAGGTAGTTCTATTTAATGACATTCGTTGTTGTTGTTAACCATTTGATTTTAATAAAATTAGGACATTTCATTAAATTCATGCTACTTGATCACGAGCAGTAATGTTTTTTTAAGCAGAACGTATAAAGAAAGTGATTAAAATTATACTTATGCTAATTGCTTATCGGAGAGCGGTCTGCACAAGCTGAATTCAAGTTTTTGCATACAGTTTGCATACAATTTTAAATTCGAAATTTCGAATACGCTAAGCACAAAGCTTAATTTTTTGCAAAATCTGACGAGAAATTTAAAAGTAAATTTAGACCAAATTACTGAACCCTATTAGTAGTATTCTTAAAACTTTTAAGCAGAACAAAAATAATTTTTCCCAATTTGTTTTTGTTTTGCATGTTAAGTTATGAGAACAATTTATTCACATGGAATTGACGATTATAACAAGTAATTTTTAGCAAAAAAAAACCGACTTCAACTCTCATATAAAAAAAAAATATATATATATATATATCTCATGATCCGCTGATCGGATCTTAACCAGATTAGATTAAAGGAACAAAAAACAAAAAAAAAACAAAAAAATATTCCGACGAACTGATAACCTCCTCCTTTTTTGGAAGTCGGTTAAAAAAATTTTATTTGTAAAGAACATTCTTTAGAATTAGATTTTCAAATCGCAAGATTGCATTCAAAATAAGAAAATTAAAAAATAACAACATAATGCTCTCGTGTTTTTTATTATAAAATAAAAAGAACGATTCCAATGAAGTCTCCTTTAACATTATACATTTTATATATTTTTAATGAAAAAAGGTGCGAACCACGTAAGTAAAAAAATTACCAAGCACTGATAACGATTTTTGATTTGAAATATTATTAAATTGATATAAATGTCCGATTTATTGCTTTAATATTATCAAGGTGGCAAGGCCGTTGAGAATACTCACAATTTATGAAACTTTAAAAAATTTTATTATCCGTCAAAAGTTGTTTATTGAAACTACCTTCTTCTTTGTATTATGAGCTAATGTACTTATCTATAAAATTTTATACTGTTTTGTTGTTCTATGAAAATTTTGATGTATCTATGAACTTGTATATTGTTTTGTTGTTCTCAATAAAAAATTTCAAAACAAAGCATTGAAATTTATGTCGTTCAATCTGCTATGTTACCTATCAATTTTTCTAATAAATACTACGTTCAAATTGACGCCATTTAACTTGTTTAATGAAAAAGAGCTTTTTGTAAAACACAATCGTCCACATTAAACATTTGGAGTCAACGATGACGGTTGTTTAATTACAAATAAAAATTCATAAAAAATATTCTAAATATATACACTGCCGGAACAAAGTATTGGCACAGCAAATTTTTCATAATATATGCAACAATTTTCATTCTAATATTTTTCCGCTAATTTCGTATAAAAATATGGTTCATTCTATAACAAAAAACATAAAAATATAATTCCTAAACTTTCTGCAAAACTCGCGAAAATTCAACAAATTTACATGAAAATTTTCAACTTTTTAATCAGATTTTTTTTGAGTATGCAGATCTGCCCAATTAGATCTATTATAATAAGGTGCAAGTTTTAAGTAGCTAGGAATTACCGTTTTTGGCAATTTTTTCCCGCATTCTCTTCCATACAAAAAATTTTTTCGAAAATATGTACTTTAAATGGGAAAAATGCAAAACACCTCCAACAAAAAAAAATCTCAGAAATCAACGCGATTTTTGACTAACTGCGAACTTGCATTTTTTCTAAAATTTATTGGGCTACAAAACTGCATACTCGAAAAATTTTCGCGAGTTTTGCACAAAGTTTAGGAATTATATTTTTATGTTTTTTGTTGTTGAATGAGCCATATTTTTGTACAAAATTGGCGGAAAAATATTAGAATAAAAATTGTTGCTTATATTGTGAAAAATTTGCTGTGCCAATACTTTGTTCAGGCAGTGTAATTAATTTAAAAAAAATCCTGACGTTAAAGAGAAAAACTAAAAACGCAGTTCTACCATGGTAGAATAATACCAGGTGAAGTAATTAGAGCGAGAAGAAAGAGTTTACTCTACCTTATTGGAAGTGTTCGCTCCTTAGATTTTTTTAAAGGCTTAAGGCCAGAAATATTAAAAAGAATTACCCTTTTTGACTACAAAAGGGGTAATAATTTGAAGTATTTTATTTAATACATATACATACATAATATTAAAAACTACTTTTGAAATATCCTATTTGAAAAATAAAAGAGCCATTTAAATTAACTAAGCATCATATATTATTTTTTATTCAAATTAGATTTGTAGAAGCTAAACAATTTTGTGATTACGCTTGTATTTAATATTGAAAGACAAACACTAACAATAAGCAAGAGCTTTAAGGATTTACAGCCAATGTAATAAATAATAATTCTTCTTCTTCTTATTTGGCGCTGTAACTGCCTAATCTATTTTGGCCGAGTTCAACAAAGCACGCCAGTCGTAGGGATAAATCGATACCAGCAAGGTATTACTCAAATCAGTACTTGTACTTGTATCAAACAAGGTATAGGTACCTACTCAGTATCGGAAAGGTATCGAGTACTTGTACATAGAACTACGATTTGCAGATTTTTTAAAGTTATTGAATTTTTTTTCACAAAAAATATGCGTTTTTACAAGACTATTTATCTTCTAAAATTTTTTCATACAAAAACCATAGCATACATTTTACAAGATTAATAGATAAAGTTTTTTCATATAAAATAAGTTTAAGAAAATAACCCCGTTTTTGTTATATTTCCCCAAAAAAATCAACTTTTCCAAGTGTTTTCCTGAAATGCATGTTTTGAAATTCGAAACTTTGAACTCGACTCGATTTGCCAAATATTTTTTAATTATATCTGATGAAAAGAGTGAATATTCTAATTGAAAACCGTAAAAGAAGCAGCAGCGATATGAAAAAATTATTTTAATGCGAGACTTGTAAATTTTTGGGTTAAAAACCATCGAGAAAATTATCGAAATCGATTCGATTTCAAATTTTCGAATTTTAGAATATGCCTTATAGTTGTACCTTTTTTTTAGAAAAGCCTCTAGCAAGGGACAGATGACTCAACAACCGTTATGTATAGACAGGCTTGCTTATATAGTGCGGAAATGTAGTGCGCAAATCGCAGTAAAAAGTATCGAGTAAAAAAGTACTTGGTAAACTGAGAAAAGTATCGAGTATGTACTTGGATTTACTTGTATCGATTTATCCCTAGCCAGTCGTTTCTTTCTGTGCCAACTGGCGCCAATTGGAAATGCCAAGTCCTTCTCCTCCTGGTCTTTCCATCTCAGTGGAGGCCTTCCTATTCCTCTGCGGTGTCCATTCGAACGACATGACCAAGCCAGCGGAGCCGCTGTATTTTAATTCGCTGCACTATGTCCATGTCGTTGTAAAGCTCATACAGCTCATCGTTCCATCGTCTGCGGTACTCGCCGTCACCAACGCGTAAAGACCCGTAAATCTTCCGCAAAATCTTTCTCTCGAATACTCCAAGAGCTGCCTCATCGGATGATGTTATTGTCCATGCTTCTGCGCCATATACCAGCACGGGCATGATGAGTGACTTATAGAGTGTGGTTTTCGTACATCGAACCACTGAACTGCCTACTGAGTCCAAAGTAGCACTTGTTGACAAGAGTGATTCTGCGTTGGATTTCCATGCTGACATTATTATCGGTGTTAATGCTGGTTCCCAATTAAACGAAATTCTTTACTTTCTCGAAATTACAACTGTCCACAGTAACGGGGGTGCCAAGGCGCGAATGTGCCGACTGTTTGTTTGATGACAGGAGATACTTCGTCTTGGCCTCGTTTACCACCAGACCCATTCGCATTGCTTCCTTATCCAACTTGGAAAAGGCAGAACAGACTTCTAGTGACTTTTGGTGGTGAACTTGGCTTTTGAGACTATTTGGTATTCAGTACGCTGTCTCACGTCTCTAATCTCAAAATTAAGTCACTAATTTGTCAGCTGGCTAAGAGCCGGTCACAAAAATAGAAGTATGCAGGAAAAACTTATTTCTTTCCATTTTGTTAAAAAAAAAAACGCGAAAATGAAGCGAGGAAATTTGTTCAACAAGAATTTAATTAGCAAATAAACCAAAATGCTTTAATATCATACAAATGTTTAAAAAAAATATATATTTTTTTTGTTTTTTAAACATTAAAATCTAAAGATTGTAAAAAATAAAACTAATAAAAAAAAATAAAAAAATACTAAATGAATAAATAAAAAATCCTCTACGGCCGAGGAGGACTTGAACCCGGCCCCTCTCGGCTGCCAGCCTAATGCTTTGACCACTCGGCCATTGCGACTATTTGAGCGGCGCGGGCAAAAGGCATACATAAACACTATCAGTTGATTGACTGTGTTTTCTTTCACCACACATTTTTGGTGAACTTTTTGTGACTCTCTCCTTATGAATACCCAAATCGTCTCAAGTCACAAAAATAGTCACTAATTGATAATCTCAAATTTAGTGACTTAAGATGAGACTGAATAATGAATCCCAGGGTAAGGTAGTTAGCGAAACGTTGGGCAAAGAAGTGGAGAAAAAGTGTTTTTCTTGCACATGGAAAAGTAGATCGACCAGCCTACAACAATACCAAGAATTTATATTTTATACCTATTCGAAACAGAAAAATTAAATTGGAATCTCTTTAGCGACATCGATAGCATAATTATACCCCATCAGGATTTTTACGGCATGTCGGTTAATTAATTTTTAGCGAAAAAAATAACATATTAAACTTCTCCTCGTCGCACTATGGGCCAGCAAACGATAAAAAGTGACCAATATTCGAAATCTTATCGCAATAGCTTAAAACTTGCTACAAGGGGTTTTCGGGATCGGTGATTACGAATCTGATGTTAGATTTTAAAAATTCAAAATGGCAAAACCGATGTGGCCGGCATAAAAAATACGCCTGTAGTCAGCATACATATGTACATATTTAAAATGTAGTTTCCGAAGCCCACCAGGAGGAGGCTATACTACGAATT
>NW_023458561.1:18315809-18328975 GCF_013731165.1 Rhagoletis pomonella
TTTTTTTTTTTTATTGTATATATTTTTACGAATGACGAATTTAGAATTCGCTCTTTTATTTTTATTTTTTGTACTTTCTTACTTTTGTTTTGGGTTTTTTTATATTTTTTATTATTTTTACCAGTTACGAATTCAGGCTTCGCTTTGGTGTTTTATTCGTTTTTTTGTTTATTTTTTTAGTATTTTTTTATTCCATTAAATTAAGGTTGTTGAATGCTTCTGTCAGAAAAAAAATTAAATTTCAGTTTTAAAATAAAAAATAAAATTAAAGTGTGGATGAATCGGCAATTGTGTTTTATTCTTCCTCATCGTTTCTTAAAAAAAAAAAATCCGACTTCAACTCTCATATAAAAAAAAATATATATATATATATATCTCATGATTCACTGATCGGATCTAACCCAGATTAGTATGGGACCACCTCTACACTACCTTTCCGATGCAAAAAGAATTATCGAAATCGGTTGACGTGGTCCAAAGTTATGCGGTAACATACATAAAAAAATAAAAAATAAAAATAAAATATTCCGACGAACTGATAACCTCCTCCTTTTTTGGAAGTCGGTTAATTATCTATACGTAGCGATAAACACTTATAAACATATATGTAATACTTCTATATTGCTAGTACAATATGATCGCAATGAGTTTTCCATTTGAAATCAAAGAAAGACAGCCTATGTAAATTTTTGTGATTGTAGAAGTATACGTGTATATTTGTAACCTACTACATAGAATGAAGTGCCATATCATAACAGGGCCGGTTCAGGGAATTCAACAAACAAACACAAATCTGACGGTCTCATGTTTTCTTCACGCTGAAATAAATATCGAGCCCTAGCCGCGAAAATAAAGTAAGACAACTTTTTTCAAAATTTAATTAGAGGACCTGCATCAAAAAGTAAATTAAAAATATATATATATATATATTTACATATGTATATACCTACATTATTTAAGCGGTTAGGGCTCGGTATGACGAAATTCTCCGATGCTCCTCGTTATTTGGAAATCTGAAAAATTGGAAGATAGAAGATCTTTTCCTAACAAAGACAAAACTTATATACACATAAGGCGGTGTGGTATTTTATACGTTGGCCGAATCCAATAAAGCACGTTATTCGATTCCCTTCTATGCTGATTGACGCCAACTGATGCCAAGTCCTTCTCTAACTGGTATTTTTATCCTCTGCCACCACCAACGGCCGCAGCGCTTCTCATAGATTTACAAACATTTTTTTTTTTGTTAATTTTTCATAAGAGTTGTTTTTAAATAAAAATTTGTGAAACCGCTCCTGAATTTTGAAAAGTAAAATTGTCATTCTGAGTACATTCTCTTATCGGATCTCTCTTTTTTCAATATTTCGGCATTCTGATGTTGGGGAATGTACTCTAGAAGTATTACATATATGCTTATAAAGGACCAAATCAAAATTGCTCAACGGTTACAGCGCCAGTGAAGAAGATGAATAAAATAAAAAAAATTACAAAATGTGCAAAATTGAGCAACGGTGTCTTAAAGCACATTTAATGCAGAATAGATTTCATGTTTTGTTTTTGTGATGTGAGATGGCACACAGGAGTACTGCAAAACAACAGCGAGCACAATTCATAAATATTAACGCCTGATTCAATAAAAGATGTCGAAACATTTAAAGCAAATGCTATTTTGAATTATGCTTTTCTATTTTTTTTTTATTTTAATGCATCTTATTAATAAGAAACAAAAGCCATAAGAAAAATATTTGTTATTTTCTGGAAAAAAATTTTGAATTTTACTATACACCAGACTTGTAAATTTCAAATGCAACTATTTGAATCAAAATGAAATTGTGACCACAATATTGCGGCAATTGCTATAATATTTTACTAACAGTTACCTTAAATACCTTATATTTTGGCTATTAGCATCAAAAATTAAAAATGCAAAGTTGACTTTTGGCCGTTTTTGAACGCCTTTTGACCCTCTGTGCGTCGTATAAAAGCTGTGACAGACGGCAAAGCTTATGCATATAATCTGGCATACATATGCGCATAATAATTTTGACCTCACAGACGGCAGTTATGCGGATAAACGAGCCGCAAGGTCATGGGTTCGAGTCCCACGGCCAATTAAATTTTCATTTTTTTTTTCATTCTTTTTTTTATAAGTTCTATATTTTTTTTACGTTGCTTTCAGTTAGTTGTTGTTGACTTTTTATTAAAATTCAACTCTAAAAATTTAAATTAACTGATAGTAAAATAAAAAAAGTGATATAAAATAAAGCAAATGAAAACAAAATAAAGAAACATTAAATATATAGATCAAATAAAATAAAAAAATATAAAATAAATAAAAACAAAAAAAAAATTTCGCAATCGCTCCAACCGAGGATCGAACCTGGCAGCTACAGGCTTGTATCCCGTAACTCTTACCACTCGGCTACTGCGGACGCGGAGCAAATAAAGGCTGGTTATGCAAATAATCGAGCCCGTTTGTCTACCGTATAAGTGTAGTATCTATATTATGCGAATAATAACTCATAATTCCGCATGCAAGTACATAATAATATTAAATTGACCATTACACAATGGTCGCGTTCATAAGACGTAGCTGTTAAGCTCATTTGCTACGAAACTGCTGGCAACAATTACGTCTTAGAAACGGCTTGATGAATATGCTGCCAAATGAACAGCTGATAAATGTAAACAAATGAAATTGCAACAAATAGAGATAGTTGCGACGATACTATTTAGAATTCAACGCTGAGCGGACGCCGTGTTGAAAAAATCGTTCAATGTTACAATGAATTAAACAGTGTAAAATTATATAGAAAACATCTTAAAAACATATATTTAGAAACGTAGTATTATTATAAAATATTTTAGTTACTTTATCACGTCAGTAATATGAAGTATAACAAATTTGTTTGCAACTGCCACCTAACAAAGCGGGGTTAAATTTAATATAAGCGGCGTAAGTCTTTTCGATCAGCTGTTTAGACTAAGCCCAACACGTTGAGTTCAGGTAGCGTAAACATTTTCCGCTGGAAAAAGTGGCGGAAAGTTGCCAACTGTTGGGCTGAGCGTAACTACTCAACTGTACGTTTCTAAGACAAACAGCCAACGGTTACCCAACAGCTACGACTTATGAACGCGCCCAATATGTTAGTGTTTGGCCGAGCTTCTCCTTTGTGGCATGCGCGGGGCACCTACTGTTTTATGCGGACTCGGAACGGCGATTGTATTTTTATGAGAAGCTGTTTTTCGTGGCAGAATACACTCGGAGGTTTGCCATTGCCTGCCGAGGGCTGGCCGCTATTGGAAAAAACATTTGCCTTTCTTTTTTTATGTTAGTCGGAACCTGGGTCTTGCAGTAGCGCGCTCTCCTAACCACTACCTACCATTAAAAACAAACTTTTCACCGAAGAAATTATCTATGTGCTGAGGAGTATATTACTATGTCGAAAATATGTGTTAAATGATATTCCACAACGATCGGAAAGTTACAGATTCCTTTAGGCTGTTACAAAAAACCATTATGTGAACTCGGGTATAATAACTTCAGCCTAATTCCTACGACAACGGATGGAGGCTGATCGACTTCGCCGCGGCACGAAACATGGTGGTTAGTAGTACCAGCCGCCATCATCGAAACATCCACAAAGCCAGTTGGGTTTTCCCTGATAAAAGAAGGAAGAACCAAATTGAGCATGTTCTGATAGACGGAAGATACGGTTTGAGTGTTCTTGACGTGTGCTCCATCCCAGAGGGCAGAATCGACTGGGATCACTATATTGTTGCAGTTAAGGTCCGCATGCACCTCTGTGCAATGGAGAACATGCGTCAGACAACGTGTCAAACGTTCGACCTCGCAAAGCTGCAGGCACAACGGGCAGCCAAAAAATATATGTACATATGACAAAACCATATATCAAACTTCGTAAAAAAAATTAAAATTTTAAAAATTTCTCAGAAAATGCCAAACTCTTTAATTAGAGTTTCTAAAAATATTTTTAGTATACGCTTTTATAGCCCCTTAAATTTTAATATAATAAAGTTTCCTTCCATGCAAAGTATGCTCGAAATTTTTTTATATGGAAGAAAAAATAATTATTAAATATCAACGCGAATTCTTAGCCACTTCAAACATACACTTTATAATAATTCTTATATAATTCTGATCAAAAAATTGTATATTTTTGTGAAAATTTGTTGAATTTTTATAAGTTTGAAATGTGGATTTATATGGTGTTATTTATATATTGCGCTAGACTTTTATAAAAATGTCCAAGAATTAAATAAACAAAATTAAAATAGCCAAAACTTGGCAAAATGGCACACACCTATTATTTGTCTAAGTTTATGAACTCTAGTGACCCAAAAAAGCATGTGAAAAAAATAAAGTCCAAATTTGAATGCTCTCATCCCCTAGGATTGTTTTATAACCCTATTATTTTTATTTCGAGATCAAAAATATTTAGAGGTAGGTCAAAGCGCTCCAAGGTTTCCATTTATTTATGGGGAAAAACAAAGATTCGTAGGAATGGCATAGAATTCTTGAAAATCAATGGTTTTATGTTTTTCGTTCGGAAAACTTTGCTTCTCTTCAGGAGACTTCCAATAATAGCCAATTGTTTATTTTACCATTTTCTAATACTGGGTCCCCATTGTATATTTTTGGAGTTTTTGGAAGACCTATAAAAAATAGTTAATATCAAAAATCTGTTAAATAAACAATTGGGTATTATGTATAACTGAACGCCTTCTGAAGAGAAACAGAGTTTTTCGATAGAAAAATATTGATTTTCAAGAATTCTTACCATTTCTACAAAAAAGTGCATATAAAGTACATGGAAAACTTTGAGCGCTTTGAGCGACCTCTAAATAGTTTTTGATTTCAGAATAAAAAGGGTTATACTTTGCTTTTGATGTGGAACAATCATCCTGGGTGAGAGCATTAAAATTCCGTTATTTGGACCATCCTAATGAACATATTTGCCTTATTCGAAATTCCACCTTCTTGGATGGATGCACTAAACTAATTGATTCACTCCTTCATACATAACTCGAACATACATATGTACGTATGTATGCTCATGCATGCAGGCCAAAATGCATTCACAGCCATTAAATAGCGCAGTCAGTGACCAGAGGGTCATTCTGATATTTGCATTGCCAATTTGCGTGATGTACTAGTGATTCATATACGGTAGCAGAGTGTGCCGTAAAACCATTTTCCATTTGACCACTTTTCCATAACATTTAAAATTCAGTGTTTACATTGGCGGATACACGCCTTGTCACTTCGACATGCAATCAAATTGCAGAGGAGAAATGCAGCCTTGGTATGGGCATGCATATTATGTACATACACATGTTCTTTGACTACGGTAAATTAATGTAGTAAAATTAGAAAAGCGAAAGCCGTACATGTGACAATGCCGCTACTGTTGCAAGTGTAAAAGCTCAGTTACGCAGGACTTAGACTTGACTTGACTTGGAAATTGGATATCTGGCAAATAAGCAACGCGTGTATGTAGATACCCAAAAAACAACTTCACTTAGAAACTTGGAGAACTATAGATTTTTGATGTTTAAGTTAAATTTCTAAGTTCAAAGAGAGCTGTGAGAGTTATGCTGCCATATCACATTTTTACTTATTTTTAATAAAATTCCTCCAAATATTCAATACAAAATTTTTTTTGTATAAATGCAATTTATATGGCAATCAAAAAACAAACTTACATTTATTTTAATGGTACTTTTGTATAAATTTTGGGGTAAAAACAAATTAAACGTTTACAAAATGAGAGAATCAAAACAAACAGAAAAGGTAATAGATGACACGCTGAGTAATCTCGTCTAAGTCAAGTCAAGTCAAAGTCTTACATAACCCAGCTTTAAGTAAATATTACGAGTGCATGATTTCTACATTCTTAAAATCCAATTACTTTTGCGCTTACCACTTTGCAAAGTTAAAACTTCTTAAAAAAATATTAAGGAAATGTACTAAGCAAAAAATAATAGAATATTCAAATATTTAACTACAGACATTGTTGTTATAACCCTAAAAACTGCTTTTTTTGATAGAAGTTAGTACTTCCCTATAAACAAAAAAAATATTTGTGAAATCATTTATAACACCGTGTGACAGTAAATTTAACACAGAAAAAAATCAATATATTTGCAAAACTATGGGCAAAATATAGTAAAACTGTATCAGGAGTTTTTTTTAAATGGCTTTTGAAATTTCAAAAATATGGTGATTCAAAAAAATTTTACGAAATTTAGTGCAGTGTAGAATAACAATGTGGGTAAATATCAACTAAAAGAGAAAACACTGCAGAATTAAAAACTATTAAATCTTTGGGGCGGAAGAACAAATGGGTACTGAAAATGTTCTTTTAAAATTTTTCGTCGAAAAGACCGGCGGCCGCTGTGTTAGCATTTCGCGCTACCATTCTGCAGGCCTAGGTTCCAGCCCATTTTCCGACTAACATCAAAAAATAAAATATAAACACGTTTTTTTCTAATAGTGGTCGCCCACGGTACATAATGGCAAAGCTCCGAGTGTATTCTGCCATTAAAAACAGCTTCTCACAAAAATACAATCGCCTTCGGAGACGGTGTAAAACTGTAGATCCATCCCATTTGTGTAAAAATATCAAGGCGCACGGTACAAATCGGATGAGAAGCTCGACCAAACTGGAATTTTTGAAACGATTACCTAGTCAATAAAATACTTTTAAAAAAGCTTTGATTTTGTCACCAGAAAAGTGTGCGAATCACAAGAGGGCGAGTTTCAAGGACCTGCCAATTCACTATTTGACTTTGAAGGAAAGAAAAGCAGCGGAAACTGAATACTTAAATCTTTTTATTTTCCCATGGAATAGCTTTTCTCAGAACCATTCCATCCGACTCCGAAGAATTTTGGATAATTGCTACGGAGTGAAAACCGCAACAGGCAATAAAATGTTTGGAAATATAAGTAAGCTCATATTATTATCCTTGCCGCACTCACATGCTTTGTTGAGCGCGTTTTTTCCGTAATTAATTCAACAAAAACTAAGGTTCGAAATAAGATGAGGTTGGAAAGCCTTAATTCAATATGGAATATGAAAAGTTCGATTTGTATAAAAGGTGCCAGGCCCCCTGCGCCTAGCGGTATGAAATATATTTTACATCCGATTCTCATACCTACCATATATACACAAAAAATTTCATAAAGATAGGTCAAGCAGTTTAGGAGGAGTTCGACCACAAATACCGTGACACGAGATTTTTATAATATTAGATATATATTTACCAACAAAATTTAGCTGAGACTTCCATTGCTCAGTTTGGAAGTACATAGTTAGAAGGCAGGCGAATAACTTCCACTTATTTTCCATTATGTTATCCGCGTCAGTTTGTTTCGAAATGTAAGTTTTAGAGCCATCCGTAAAAATTCAATAATATGTGTAATTAAGCCAAAAATAAGCCTCAGAAAAGTCAACGTTGTAGAATCTTTTCAACAAATGTGGCAGCGCACTTCCTTGGGCTTTGAGAAACACATCTACATCTCAGCCTTCTAAATATTTCGCCTCAGTCTACTCTGTAAAATAACGCCACCTATTTCTTGTATGGTTTTAATTGGTCTTAAGCTATACTTAAGATATACTCCTAAAAATGTCAAAATACTTCCCAAAAGTTACGGTTTTTACTACTATAAGAAAATAAAAAAAACGGCGAACACTCAAGGTGAATTTATACGAAGTGGTAGCAAGAAACAACTACCACATGTATCAAGGTGTATTTAATAAGGTGGTGTTGGCCGTATATAAGTAAAAAATACACTAACAAATTATACGTAGATCCATACTGTCATTGACATGAGTTACAACAAACACATCATTTTGGCGTAATGTCCTCCACGCCGAAAAGCTCAGCTGTCCCCCAACACCACCTTGCTGTTGCTTTTGATGGTCAGTAAAAGCAAAAAAAAAATATACATGTAAAGCGAAGAAATCAGCTGATCTAACAACAACACCTTGTATAAATTCTCCTTGGCGAACACTCTTCAGCTGATGTCAGATAAAACGCTTGCTTCGCTTTGGGTGACAGATTCGCTTTGACACATAAGATGAATTGTATGAAAATGCACAAAGCATGACCAACTCCCATCTCTTTGCGCGCGTTGACAATCCGCCAGTTTAATATTTATTTTGTTTCGTCCAAATTCGAGTTTTCATGCAGAAACATAAAAGTTAACTACATTGCTAATATTTTTTAAGCTAAATATATAAAATGCACAGCACTTTTGACGAGTAAAAAAGCAGTACAAAATTGTTCGCTTCATGGTGGAATAATACAAGGTGTTGGATATTGACAGCTTTCTCGCTCTAATCCGCCATCTTGGCTCCCTTAGTTAAATCGATGTTTCCCCTTTAAAAAACTACATCTTTAAAACAGTACTAAACTACCTCATTCCCTATTCCAAAACTGATTTGCAATCACTGAACACTTCTTTGACATTTACTTTTTTCTTATTCGTTGACAACGGAAAATTAAACCAGTAATTTTAAACATTAATGCGGCAAAAAACATCGGCTTTATGCTTTTCCCAAAGGATTTATAGCGAGATGGGCGCAGTTTTCAGGTACTCACTAAGGAGTGTTTGAGATTCTGCTGCGCGAGGCGACCTACGCCTATAATAAATAATTCGCAATATAATAATATAGCGTTCCGAAAACCAGGTGGCATTCCCAAAAATTCGAACAACCCAAAAGGAGTCGTGGCTGCTGTCTTAATAATGTCGTATTTCGCTACAGGGATTTGGTGGTATGCACGCACCAAATCAATTGTTGAGAACAATGTTTTGCCGTGAAACCGTTGGAGGATATCTTCGGATCGGGATAGCCATCTCGTATCGTTTGCGAGTTCAGCTTCCGAAAGTCTCCTGTAGTGTGTCAACCACCGGGATCTTTGGGCACCGTGTGGATGGGACTTGCCCATTGACTGCTCGAAGGTCTTATGACAACATGATGCAGCAACAGATTAAAATCTTCTTTTGCGGCGTTTAGCTTCTCACCTGTGAGTCTGCGTGGGCGCTCGTGGTCTGGGGGACCACCACTGGTGACAACGTGGTGCTCTGTGGTTGTTTCACTATCGACATTTGGTGCAGCATCAGGTAGTGTGATCTCTATGTAATCCTTCAGCTGGTTAGCGTAGAATGCGTCTGAGTTGCTTTTGGACAAATTTCGACGTAGGGTGCACGATTGTCGAGATGCTGTGCATTCGTATCAATATATACCAAACCCTGCGCACTTAATGGAAAAGCAATACGTTGAAAGTACGAAAACTCCGATGTTTCAGTAATTGAGGACGGTAATTTACTCCAAGTTAATACTTACAAAATTCTTTTAACAATAAGTAAAACTGTTATATTACAGTAATTATAGCAAAGATGTAGTTTTATTACATTTTCTTACCTATATTTGAATTATCAAAATCCCTACCATTTACATTAATACCCATATTGCTGAAATATTCATAAAAATAGTTTTGGCCGGCTAAATACCCCTCTTTGGGTTAATCAGTAAAACGTGGCAGTAGTTGATTTGTGAAGGTACGGCTCTTGAAACATCCGCAACTTCCTTTAAAGCAGAGACCAGATTATATTTCCCGACGTACAAGCTCCACATCTTTAGTTGGCATTTTGTTCGATGAAATATTCTCTTCATCCGTCGATGCGCCCTTTTGTCCGTTATGTTGTAACGATTCGGGGTCACCACTAATGTTTTTATGGCGAAAATTTTGTAAGTTCCCACCAAACAATTTGTGTTGCCGGTAATAAGAAAACGTGTCGCCCTCGGAAACAAATTTATTGCCGGTAATATTGCCATCGAATCGATTTCCTATTACCGGTCGCTCTAAAACGTCCGCCGAAGGCAACTCGCCTGGGCGAGTCGTTTTCTTATTACCTGAATGAGTCCTTTTCTTATCGCTTCAGGCGATATTTGGAATAATTTTATTCTTTTTAATACCTCATTTATTTTTTGGTATACCAAATTGCAACTTACAATCGGAATTAATTCATTTTCTCGCTGTGAGACTTCCTATTTTTTCAATCTTGTCCTTGGGCATAATTTAGACGCTTTTGGCCAATACTATTGACGCCATATTCATAAGTTTCGGAATTTTTGAGAACTTTTGTATTCAAAATTGACATGAACGAAGTGATGTTGCCGATTTGTCACCACAGCAATAAATCGGTGAGTCGCCAATTTGTTGCCATTGACGATTGTTGCCTATTTCTCATGTTTTGCATGGTGGGTTATATCAATAATCTTATAGTATTTTCGGTTAAAAATTATACCCTAAAGCAGTTTTGAAAATTATGTCAAAAAACTGCAATTTATTTTAGAGTAGCTTAGCTTATCATAATATACCATGTAACTATTTGTTACTACGTTTATACGTAAGCTATTTGCAAATACCTAACTAACTGTTTATTCGATGGTGAAAAATTATTTTTTAATATTGCCTGATTATAAAAAGGCAATAATATTATCATCGAAAAAGAAAATAAAGTTAGAAATGGCAACGTCTTGATTATAAAAAGGCAATAAGATGACCATCGAAAAAGAAAATAAACCTAAGAATGCGGCGTCTTGCGCTTATTTGCAAATAGTACCACTAACCAATACTTATTTGCGTGATCTAGTTATTTGCAAATAAAAAATTAACTCAGCGTGTATACGGCAAATTTTACCATTTTGCAAATTGTTATTTGCAGATAATCCGTGCGTATAAACGTAGTATGTATGTACAATTTGATATGAAAAAGAGTACTAAATTTAGTACTATTTCGCAAAGCGGGCTTCTTTTCTTCCCGTTTTCTGGTGCTTCCATATAACAACCTTTTGTAAGGAAACGAGCCGTACAACACTTTGTATAATTGCATCATGGTTTTCTTGGCATTAATTGCGACATACGTTTTGCGTCTGGCGCTTTACTGGCAAAGTTATACATGTCACGCAAAACCACAAAGTTCTGTCTGGCCTTCTCTGCCTCTTAATTCCCTTCGCCAAACCGTTCGCTTCCCCAAATTCATTCGCTTCGCAAGTGATAAAACCACCCTTAAGCTTTAATTTGTTATTTTTTGGGTGATTTAAGATTTTTTCAAATGTCTTATCCACACGTTTGTTAGTTTTATAAAAATAATAATAATTTTTGCACTAAGGTTCAGTTTCTCATGGCAACTCCCAGCTGCACTTTTCGGAATCTGACAACGTTCAAAGAAAATGTAATAGTATTATTAAAGTCATGCACATTTACAAATTCTATAAATTTTAATTTTTAGAGAAATTGCGCATTTACTTTTCGAAGTAGGGTTTGTGTTCACAAAGATCATAAATGCTCTTCAGTCATAAAGCATTGTTCACTCAAAATCGGTACGCATAAAATAGGTTATATCTTGTTAGCAGGTTTTCAGAAAATAATATTCAATAGATATATTAAAATAAAGGGAAGTATTCTGCTATAGATAGATGTTAGCGAAAGTTTCATATTTTGCTTGGATAAATAAACAACAGACAATTTCTTTGATAATAATAAAATTTTTCTGAACACCCGTTCTAGAGACTTGAGTAGTCAACTTGTTCCACTAAACTATCTTTAGTTTATGTTTTTTCATAGTTCGCGCATCTCTATTTATTTTGTTTTGAATAAATACCGTGTATTTTTCGATTTGACGTAAATAGGACATATTTTTAAATTGATTAGTTCCAGAACTTTATTCATATATTTGGCTTCAAACTGGTTTAAAATTACCTGTGAATAACTAATTTTCTTTAAAACCAATCAAAACTTTACTGAAGGTCTAAAGTAAATGATACAATGGCTTAACACTTTATGCAAGCATATTTCTGGGGTTATATGGCCCATTGTGGAGTCTGATCGCGTTTTAATGAGACTGTTTCGATTCTTTCGTTATTTCATATCCCTTTGACAACAGTTGTCAACTTCTATAAATTTAGTTTTAAGAGGATATCACCCTGTTTCTTTTTAGGTTAAAACCATGATAAAAATATAGTAAGGTAGAACCGCTGAGAGTCACTTTTAAAATTCTTGACGTTTCCAAACAATTTAATTTTTAAATTTACTCACAAACTCACACACACATTTTCATTTTCAATCTCAAGCCACAACAATTTCGAACAATTTCAATTTTTTATTTTCACTTTCATATGATTTTAAAATGTTGAAAAAATGAAAATTGAGAGAACGGTTATACCTTGCTATGTTTTTATCATGGTTAAAACTTTTAACGTGGGAGTGGACCGAAGTCAAGTTTTAAACATGTTTTTTAGTCATTACTAAAAATACCACATTTGGTGTGAACATTGGGGTAAAGTAAACGGGTGCGGTTTTTGTTATCAAATTTATTTAATCTAACAGAATTATACTAGTGAACCCGGATGGCGCCAAAACGTCAACATTTAATTAAATTATTTAAACAGGTGAAACCCTATTCATAAAGCTCTAAAAATATTCGTAATCTAAATCATTTCGGAGTGATGAGAGGTCTCGCATGGGGTCGATTTTCATGTAACTTCAAAAAATAAAAACTGTGCACATCTATGTAGAATCCGAAATTCGAAATAACGTTGCAGATGTGATGACCTTCAAAAAAAAAAATAGATGGAGACCTATAGTTTTCTTAAAACTCTTTCGTTTGACACTAATATTTCGATATTTCATATATGTATCTTTCGTATAAGTAACACAAATTCGACTTTCAAACAAGTGGTAACCTCTTTAAAGGTATTTTCAAACTAAAATCTTTTGCCTGGCATTGTTATACACATTTCAATTAACTGATGAATTAAGTTGAATTCAGTTTTTTTAAGCATATGGCAACTCTCGTAAATACAGTTTGGAAATAAACTATTTTCAAACCCATTTCGATTGATACCCATCTCTTGACAATCCATTTAACTTATTAAATAATTTGAGCTTAATTTTTTCAACAAAAAAAAACAAAGAGTTCAATTTAGAGATTTCTTAACACTCGTTCGTTTGATAACTATATTTTAAAATTTCGTGTAACTAATGTATAATTAAACGAAATACCACTTTCAAAACAGGCGGCAAAAAAAAATTATTTTCGAACTAAAATTTCCTTAAATATTTTTCGCCTG
>NW_023458561.1:18343975-18404081 GCF_013731165.1 Rhagoletis pomonella
TTTTTCATTCGGAGAAGAATAGCTGAAATTTGACAATCACCAGCTAAAAGCAAAAACAAAATACAGGTAATTGTTGTATTTGTTGAATCGATACCACCTTATATGAATTCGCCTTGTAACGTACCTTGGTAAAAAGCGTTTTCTAAAGGTGTTCTTAAACGATATGTATTTGCATGCCACCTTTTAACCGACTTCCAAAAAAGGAGGAGGTTATCAGTTCATCGGAATATTTTTATTTTTTTTGTATGCATGTCAACCGATTTCGAAAATTCTTTTTGTCGGAGGTGGTCCCATACTAATCTGGTTTAGATCAGATCATTGGATCATGAAATATGTATATATAGATATATATATTTTTTAAGTCGGTTGTTTTTTGCTAAAAATTACTTGTTACATATGGAAATGCCAACATATCGTGTAAAGGCAAATTAGATTTGTTTCTGTACAAAGCAGATGCACGTACATACGAAATAGAAATGTTTCTATTTTCATCTGACACACAAGTAGAATCATCTGAGTTAAGTTTATTTCTTTTTCAAAGATCGTATTTTTAAATAGTTAAATAAAGACTGTGAATTTGACAGACATACACAATTACATATGTATTGAAAAAGTCACATTTACAGATGCAAATACATATAGTTCAAGAATACCTTAACATTCATGAGTACGTAAACCCTTTTAAAAACTAACGTAGCCAAAAATTCCTTAGCTCGAGAAGTCATTTAAAAATAGTTTTATATAAACACATAAATGGGAGATTCTAGGATGTCAAAAAATTCTAAACATGGTTTCGTGAATTACTCGACCAGACCAACACTTAAAAAGTTAATTTTTCGTTTTACATAGTGTTATTTATCAATAAACGGGGGGTACTTACAATTTTCTATGGTCTGTACATTTCAGGAATGAGGAACCGTGCAGTTGGTTCTCATGCCATGAACGATCACTCGTCGCGTTCACACACAATGCTCACGGTGCACATAATTTCTGAACAACAAACGGATGGTGGAGTGTTTATTTCGAAGCATGGAAAAATAAATTTTGTGGATCTGGCTGGCAGTGAACTTACCAAGAAAACACTTAGTGAAGGCAAGACGCTGGAGGAAGCAAATAATATTAATAAAAGTTTAATGGTTTTAGGTAAAACCACATTTTACTTGAGGATAATATGGAAATCAGTAAACATTTTTATTCCAGGATATTGTATTGCTTCATTGAGCGACAATAAAAAACGATTCGGACACATTCCCTATCGCGATAGTCAATTGACCAAATTACTGGCTGACAGCTTAGCTGGTAACGGTGTTACACTGATGATCGCTTGCGTCTCTCCAGCCCAATACAATTATGCTGAGACTTTGAACACTTTACGATATGCGTCCAGAGCCAAAAGGATTCGCACGAAACCTGTCATTATGATGGATCCACGCGAGGCGCTTATATTGAGCCTCAAGCGTGACATAAACGCTTTAGAAATTGAAAATGATCATCTCAAAGCTGCGCTAAATTTGCACCATGATTTTATGAAGACACCAAACGGGGCGCAACAAAATGGTGAACTATTAGAATTGCATCTCGAACGTGTAGCGACCGGTGGTATCGAGGTACCGAAAGTAAATCTGGAACGCTTAGTTGAGTTAGATGGTAATGAATTGGCTGAACTGGTGAAACTGTATATGCAAGAGAATGAAGCTTTACGACAAGAAAACAATCATCTATTCACTGTTCGTGAAACCATACTCAGGGATCAGGAAATTGTATGTCGCGAGAATGAACGATTGCTCAAAAAGCTCGAAGACGTCAACAAGTAAGTACAATATAAGTACATACATACTTACATTCATAAGCACGAATTTGTAATTTATTCAGAAAATACTGAATTTTAGAAAAGGTATTTAGTAGAGTACGACCGATTAATCGGCCGATTCCGGAGCTAGTATAGGCCAAAAGAATCGGCATCGGCCGTTTTTGGCCGATTCTTAATGAGGTTATGTAATTTAGTTATTTCATTATGTTTTTATTTTGTTATTATAAAAGCTTATAAAAGCATTTGTTCTTGAAATGAATTTAATTCAGGATTTAACCGACCGCAGTATCGGCCGATTCTTTGCCGATTAAATCCTGAATATAATTTCATTCTAAGAACAAATGCTTTTATAAACTTTTATAATAACAAAAGAAAAACATAATCAAATAACTAAATAACAATACCTAATTCAAGAATGGGCCAAAAACGGCCGATTCCGATACTTTTGGCCGATATTAGCCTCGGCATCGGCCGATTCATCGGTCGGACTCTAGTATTTAGCCATTCCCTATGTATAAGTCTCATTGTTCTTCTTCTCCTCTCGTTCTAGATCGAGATCCGAGACGTCGAGCAATGAGTCGGATACAAAAGAAACAGCCGTACAAACAAAATGAATTGAAGCTTAGAAGCAATGTAGTTAAATATTCAAAACGCACAATTTTTATTAAATATAAATATTTATGTACATGCATATGTATATGTATGTATGTAAACATATATGTACAGTGGAATCCCGATAATTCGTTTTAGCAAGGGACCGGTAAAATTTCATGACCGAATGAGGTTTCTGAGTTAACGAGATTTCGATTTTACCTGACAGGAAAAAATACATATATACAAAAAATTTCAAACAAAAAAGTTAACGGTAAACGTAAACGCTATACTACTATCACCTGTTTTTTTTCGAAGTATGCCTATGCACAACTGCATAAAACTTTTTTTGCATTGCGATTTAAAACAGGTTTTCAACAACAAATATTTGTTATTTAATTTTAACTATGTTTTTATCCGCAGTAGTATAAGGGTTATCAGTGCGCGCTACCGGGATGGTAGGGTCGTTTCAACCTAACATCACAAAAAAACTGGTTTAAATTAGCGCTTGCTCCTCGGCAAACAATGGAAAAACTGCCATTGAAAACAGCTTCTCATAAAAATACAATCGCCGATCGGAGTCGGCGTAAAACTGTAGGCCCCTCCCCTTTGTGTGACAACATCAAGGCGCACGCCACAAATCGGAGCTAGGCAAAACACTAACATATGTGTAAACTCCAATCTTATTAAATATCATTATTATTATTTATTATTTAACAAATTCCGGATAAATTCAAACTTTTTTTGTGGGGAGTGATATACATATGTAGTATAATGTAAATACATATGTATGCAAATATACTTACCCTGCAAACCATTTTTTCAGAGTATTCTGCATTGTAAAGAAATTTTAAAGAATTCGTTAAGATTTAATTCGATTTTTTGCCGAATTTTCTAAAATGAAATAAATTACGCACACTTCCATTCTTTTACGAAATTTCGGGAGAAAATCTGTGAAGCAACGAAAATAATGGTGCTATGTGAAGAATATCTTTCAGAATTTTTCCAGAATTTTTTTTATTTTTCGTACAGAAATTTCTTTACGAGTTCGTGTCAACCACTTCATATAATTTTCTTTGAAAATTCGTAAAGAAATCGTTACAGAAATGAGATACTCCTAACGATTTCCTTAAGATTTCGGGAACTTTGGTTTGCAGGGTACATACGATTGAGTTTCTCCAAAACCTCTGAAATTGAGGAAATACACATATTGCTTTGAACAAACATATCGTACTTCGGGAAAATTGTATACCTTCACGTTACAGGGCACGTTCTAACCACTTATTTTTAATAAACGATAAAATTTGAAAAATTTCAATCTGAAATCCTTGCACAAATTTTTAAGATTCCTACAGCTTTCAAACGCGCATTTCATTTTTGATTTTATTAAAATTACTGATTTTTCGTTTTAAAATCCGTTGTTTGAAATTTTTTCAAAGGCAGTTGAAAATGTTTTTTTTTTAAGGCTGGTGGCTTGATTTTAATAGAGATGTCATAATGCCAGCAAAAGCCAAATGGCTAACATGGTGGCAAAAATCATTCCTTTTTGTATCATAGGCTTTAGTACAAATGGAAAAATTTTATTTTTTCTCTAGTTTTTAAGTAGGGCCAATGTATGTATATAAATTGTTACGAGTTGTATATTTGGAGCTTTTCAGCCGTTGATTTTAAAGCAAAAACGTTGGTTTTTCTTTTCTGCCTCCTACGCGTTTCGACACATTATTGTGTCTTCCTCAGGGAGTCTATATATTTTTACAAGAAAACATAATTAACAAACGTGTATACCAAAACATGTTTTTCAAACATACCTTAACATAAAATCACATAAAATCACATTAATTATTTTATGGACATCACATTTTTAAATTGACACTTAACATTTAAATACATCAATACTTTATCCCAGCTGTTATTTACTCGCTATTATCGCTGTGTACGCGCAATTTATGTTGTCTACATCTTCTTTGTAATTCATTGCACAGTGTATTTGTTGCTGTATCCGAAGCCCTTCTAACGTCATCCTTTTCTTTGTTTTCCTCTCGATGTCTATTATTCTTGCATTATCAAAGTCCGCTCTGTGCTTGATTTTTGTCAGGTGCTGGGCTAATGCAGTTGTCATCTTTCTATTTTTCACGTCTATTTTATGCTCGAAGATTCTGATAGGGAATTTACATGATTCAACTTTCACAGGCAATTAGTTGAACCAAAAGTTGAACGAAAGTAGGCAGCCGACCAACTTCATTGAAAGCGACTAGTTGAAAGGCCGTTTACACCAAGCGATTGTTGCTTTCAACTAAAAATCGCCTGAAAAATCGCCTCATGTAAATTCCCTATGACTCCTAAAGCTCGCTTCGTCGTTCCTATGTATACCTTGCTGCAGCGTACGTCAGCTTTGCCATTGCATTTAATCTCATATGTATATGACGTTGTGTTGTTGTTCTTTGTTTATTTTGTCTTTTGTTTTGGTAAAAACTGTGTTGAGTGTGCGATGCGGTCGATGCGCAAAACTTATTCAGCCTCATTGCGAGAGTCGTGCCGAATGCAAGTCGTTTTTTCGAGAGTCGAATCGTATCGAAAATTTAGCGTCATTGCCTAAAATTTCCACTCGACTAGTGTATTAAAACGGAAGAACTTGGCAGCACTGCATAGTTTTCGACAATTTTCGTCGTTTACTTATTTCAGCACGACAGTATACAATGCTAATGTTGTCGAGTCGTACAATTCAGCCTAATTTACGACTTACGCAATGAGGCTGATTCTTTCGTTATGTATCAATTTTTCCTAGCGATTTGTTGTCCGTTAAACCTGGTATGTATGTTATGCCAGTAAATATTCTATTATCATTTTTAGTTTTCATATTGTTGTTCGCGCCTTCTATTTTGTTAATTGTTGTTGCTATGAATCTTTCTATGAGCGCGCTAGGGTATCCGTTTTTATATAAGATGGTTTTAATTTTATTCTTGTTCTCTTTTCTGAACTCCTGGTCGCTGACTTTATAAATTTTTATACCCGAGCGCACTTGTGCCCAAGGGTATTATAACTTTGTTCACATAACGGTTGTTTGTAACAGGCAAAACGAATGGAGATAGATATAGACAAATGTATACATAAATGATCAGAATGAAAAGAGAAATCGATTAAGCGGGGACTGTCTGTCCGTCCGTCCGTCTGTGCACACGATAACTCGAGTAAAAATTGAGGTATCTTAACGAAACTTGGTACGTGGACTTCTTTTGGGCATAGGACGGATGGTATTGAAAATGGGCGAAATCGGACAATAACCACGCCTACCTCCCATATAACGGTAATTTTCAGAAATACGAAAAGTGCGATATTTTAATAACTACTAAAGATATTTCACTCAAAATTAATATTTATAATAAGTTTTAGACGAAAAATAAGAATATTAACACATTTTGGCAAATGGGCGTAGCCACGGCCACTTAGGGTTACATGTGTATATCTTGGTAACCGCTGCACCAATTTCTTCCAAACTTGGCACAGTTGTTGGTCCTGGTACAGCATACCAAATGGACAATAACCACGCCCACATCCCATATAACGGTAATTTAGAAAAATACGAAATCCTCGAAAAATCAGTAAATATTAAAGCTAATTTTTTCAAAATTGATGGTTGCAACAATTCTTACCAAAGAAATCTGTTTGTGATACAATTTTGGAAAATGGGCGTGGCACCGCCCACTTATGATCACATATATGTATCTAGGCAACCGTTCTACCAATTTGTACCAAACTCGGTACGGTTGTTGTGCTTGCCACATAAAAGCAAACCGTTAAAAATTGTTGAAATCGGACTAAAATTACGGTCGCTTTTCATATAACGGTAAATTTCAGAAATGCTTGAAATTTCAATATTTCGAAATTTAAGGACGCTAATTTACTTCAAATTTATACACCCCGACTTATCATGTAGCGGTAGCTTTCGGTAAGGTGGAAAACATATATTTAATACTTGCGCCGGGTATTTAATGTTCGGCTCCGCCTGAGCTTAGACTTTCTTACTTGTTTTCAATTAAGTTCATGGCAGTATTTTTCTTTTGACTTCATGGGTGATTTGGATGAAAATTTATCATCCTAGTGAGGCTACAGCTTTAGAATACCAATTCAGTCTAATCTGGTTATTATCTCGATGGATTTCTTTCTTCCACTGTGAATTTAATTTTTGTATGCTCAGCTTTTTTAAATACGTCCGTTTTCTTAATTATGGCAAATATATCATCTACATATTTGTTTATGTATTTTATATATATGCCCTTAGATCTAAGTTCAGCGATACTATCATCCAGTATTTTGTCTAAGACAATATCAGCTACAGTTGGGGATAAAGGGTTTCCCATCGGCATTCCATATATATGCTGGTAGTGTATTCCATCATAAACAAAGTAATTGTTGTCTCGCAAACAGAACTCGAGAACGGACTGAAATTGTTTTTTTTGTAATCGTCGTGTCTTTTCCAAAATTTTCCAGTTTTGCATGATTGTCCTAATTGCTAATTGAGTAGGGATATTAGTAAAAAGTGATATTACATCAAATGATATTAATATTTCGTCATCTTCAATGGTAGTCTTGCTGAGATTGTCTTTAAGTTGAAAGGAGTTTTTTATATTGTAGCTTTCTGAGACGATATTTTTCAATATTTTTCCTATAAATTTGGCGAGGTTGTAGCATGGAACGTTAACTGACCTTGAAATTGGTCTAAGTGGAGTGTTTTCTTTGTGAATTTTCGGTAGTCCGTATAATCTTGGTGCTGTAGCTGCATGGCATGTCAATTGTTGTTTGAGTTTTACGTCTATATTTTTTTTGTTTATATATCTCATTTATGATGGTATTATTTTTTCTTAACAATTGTTGCGTCGGGTCAATTCTTATGGTCTTATATGTTTGTTTGTCACTTAAGGCCTTAAGAGGCCTTTCATTTCATTTTTATAATCTGCTTGGTACATCATGACTGTTTTGTTACCTTTGTCCGCACTTGTGATAACCAATGAATGCTTATGTTTCTTTAAAAAAATTTTTGTTTCTTCAAAAATTTGTAGTATAAATTTTTCTTTTGGCTTACACTTTAACTTATTTTTGTAATTGTTGATTTTGCCAGCAATATTGCATCTGACCGTGTCTTTCTGTCTGTCGCCTTCTATCCTTTGTATGCCTTGTTCAATGTCTGCGATTAAGTGTATAGGCGAGAACGATTTGTTTTTCATTTTTTCATTAAAAAATAAAAAAAGCTGGAATGATTAATTAATTTGTCAGAAACTATACGCCCTATCGGAAGGTGATGTATATACGGTTTATGGGGAATTTTATTGGCTTTCATTTGCCGTATTTATTAATTAAGATTTTTAAATTGGTTCGTAAGATATACGTGATTAAAAGGAACCAATTTTTGATTTAAGCTGAATAACGGTAAATTGGAAATATCTCGAAAACGTATCCATAGAAAAAAAATAAACCCGAATTTCGGAATCACCGAGCAATTCTACATAGAAATTGGATAGTGGCGTCTGGAGAGCATAAACCAAATTAAAATTTGTGATCCAGTATTATTAAACAAAGTTATGCTACTATTGTAAAAAAAAACTATAATATTGAAAAAGCCTCATCTCAAAAGATTTCCCCATAAATGTAATCAAATTTCAAACACTGTGCAATATTAAAAACAAATCAACAAACTTTCGAAAACATTTTAAACTTTTTAATTAAGTTCTTTAGAAAATCCCTGGGTATGCAATTTTTTGGCCTATTCAATTTTAGTGTAGGGTAAGTTTGAATTGGGTAGGACTTACGGTTAATTTTTTCCTTTTTTTTTGTTGAAGGTATGGAACATATAAAAAAGCGTCGAAAATATCGCTCATTTACTTCAATAATGTCATAATTCAAACAAACCAAACTCGAAAAAAACGGCTTTAAAATTTTGAGTTTACATTTGTTCCAGCTACCGGTAATCGATATATCTATGAAACTTTTACACAATATAGAAGAAGAGGTAGCGGTAATTTTTGCGTACTTTGTATAAAAGATAGTAAAATTTGCCAAAAATCAACGTTAAGCCCCAGCTACTTCAAACGTGCACTTTAATTGAATTTGCTACAAAACTGCAAACTAAATCAAATTAAAAGTTCTGAAAGTTTTAAGAAAATTTGATGATTTTTGATACGTACTACCTTCTTCCCGAAGTACGATTTGTTTGTTCAAAGCAATATATGTATGTATTTCCTCAATTTCAGAGGTTTTCGAGAAACTCAATCGTATGTAAGTATATTTGCATACATACATATGTACATTATACTACATATATCACTCCCCACAAAAAAATCGGTACTGTTTCTCCATTGGAATTATAAAATCTATTATATTTTAAAACCTTCACCAAAACATTTCGGAAAAATATTATGATTTACGTCAGCTGGACCGATTTGAAAATACCTCCTTGAGTTTTTTATGAATAAAAATAGGTTTTTTAAAGTACCTTTTTTTTAAATCACCTCAGATGGCAAACCAGTTTAAGCTTAAAAAACTGAAAATTTTTTAGTCCAATGTACATACATAGTACATAAATAGAAAATTTGCAGGTATTTTATAAAAATCCGCAAATCTTTACGGCCCTGACATGCCTTCTTCTTTTGAGGTTTCCTGAGGTGAATTAATGTAATTCGCTTTTTGCTTGTTACGCAAACCTTCTAATCATAATTATTTCACATTTTAAAATTCATAAAATTAACTATTTAGGATTGTCTGAAAAGACTAAGAACCATTCAAAATAGTAGAAGCTACCATCCCAAAATACCGTCTATTATATTTTGTTAATACCAATGTGGCAACGCTGCTTCTAAAATGTACAATTTACAATTTTCAAAAATGCCTGTAACCGTCAAAAAAGTTTGAAGTGAAACTACCTTCAATTTTTTTATCATGCTAAAGCCTGTTCTGTTACAAAAAAAAATCAAGTTACTGATGAGGAAAATCGATTGATAAATACGAAATAATGAGTGGTCAAATGAAAATGTGCAAAGATTTTTTGTATCAAATATGAGCAGAAAAGCGTGTTACTTAGGTGTACGCGCGTATGAGTAACATTCTTTCGTTCCTAATAATCACCATTTCTTATGTTCCTAAGAATCACCATTTCTGGGTTACAACGACTCGATCGTCATCTATTTCGTAATGATTCGCTTAACTTATAAATTCAATTGAAGTTAATTTTTTAACGGGGGGTAGTATAAAAAAAGCAGTCTATATGGCATAGTATTGATTTCATATATCTCTATACCAAGTTCCAGTACTCTACCACAAATACTTCCAGAGGTATGCACTATGAAAAATTCCGTTTGTATGGGAGGTGCCACGCCTCTTTGTATAATCGATATAAAAGCTAGCCTACCTTTTAAGTTGGGCTAAATGACACCAGTGTGCCAAATTTCATTAAGATCGGTTGAGTAGTTAAAAAAGCATGAAAGCGTAACAAACAAACCTTCCGCATTTATATCAGTGAGGATTATCCAGTACTGACCATTCAAATAATTTTTATAGATGAGCCTTACACAGTCCCAAATAGACAAATACAAAATATTACACCAGGGCATTTTTTTTTTTGCTTTTGATCTGCTGTACTCAACGAAAAACCATTATTAAGTAAAAAGTTACGCACTGAATACGCTCTTTCTCAATACGATTTCTTAGAAATTTGTTTCTTCTGAAGAAGTAAAAAAGTATATTTTATACCCACAAATGTAAAATAAGTACCGATCAACGACTATTACAAGAAAATCCACGATGTTTATATAATACACGAAATTCAGTTACAGTTTTAAGTAGGGTTGCCAACAGTACTATAATATAGTATTGTACTATTTTTTCAGTCTGCGTACTATATACTGTTGGAAAAACTAAAGTAAGCAAAATACTATATTTATTCAGTTATATATGTATTTCACAGTGCGTAGTTAACTCAGAATCGTCAGTTAACTACAGATTTTCAGTACAAAAATCTTAACTTCGAACTGTGAAATTGGCCCTAAGAGGTTGAATCAAGGCACATTAAACAGGCAGTATTAGTAGAGCAGCTGATTTGATTTTTTTTTTTTTTAATTATTTGGTCTCGAAAATGTCAAATATTTTTATTTTCTTCTCACAAAAACTGTAAATTGTTAAAATCTATTTGCATGTGAAACCTTTTTCCCTACAAAACAAGCGATTGAACAGCAGCTTTTGGAACGTTCACCCAACTAATCAGCACAACCGCCGATTACTGGGCCTTGCAAAGGACTGATCAATTCGAGAAGCAAACAAATTTACTAAGAAAGAAAGTTGCAACAATTTATATTTTTTCCAGTTTAAATTTTATTTTTTTACTTGTATATCACATGACACGCTTTGACTTAAAACAAAAAAATAAGAACCGTTTTGGACACTTTCGATACCAGAAGCAACAACAAAATACACGCAAATGTTGTTTTTTCTCTAATGCTACTACCTGTTTGATATGCCTTAGGTTGAACGAACATATCGTCGTTTAAAGTACAAAGCCACGTATCAAGAAAATGCAAAACCTCGTATGTGAAGTTGCCAAAATTTTATAGGAGAGGGTATAACTTATTTCAAAACGTTTCTCTCTTTTATCCCTAATTATCTCTTTTTTTTATCTAAGTATCGATAATTTAGTATGAATGGATAAGGGCTTGATGCCAGAAGGTTCCAGTGAGCAAATATCTTTTTTGGCACAAATGTCAGTTACGAGGTTTTGCAGAACCACGATACGCGGTTTTCTACTTTAAACGACGATATGTACATTAGGCTGGGTCGATTTTATATGGGGGAAAATAAAAGGCATTTGACGGTATTGTAACAGCATTATTATGTTGTCTTAGGTCTAAGCCACTTGTTATTGGTCACGAAAGATTAATTTAAAACATATCTTTACCCCGCGCAATTGATTCAAAGTGTAGGAGTTTCGAAAATGAAACTTTGGCTCGTAATATCTATGGAATACATTAATTGTTATAAACAAGGCGATATATCAAATTAAATTTAGTATCTCACGTTCATATATAATTTTTTAATAAGACTACAAGTTTTTAAGATATTAAGATAGAACTTTCAAAAACGTTTGTTTTCAATCAATTCATCACTAATTCAGCAAACAGGTGAAAAATATAAAAAAGTGAGACGAGATTTATTTCAAATGTTGTTATGTTTTCGGATGTTTACACAATATCAAAAAGACCTTGGATTTGGTCACGCCGATTTGGTCAGTTTTCAAAATCGTTGTGAATGAAGTCAAACATGTATTTTCCAAGATTAAGAATCGTTTTATAAATTAATAGTGGTTTCAAGCACATTAGTATTAACATACGTTAACAAAATACAATTACGGTAAGAAACGCCCATTGTTTCATTACACTGAGGAAAGAGTTTAGTTACGTCAACTAAATATTTTTCTCTCAACACATGATTAACCAAATCATACAGTATTTGGTTATAGTTACCAAAGCATGTGTTGAGAGAAATATATTTAGCTGACTTCTTTTGAGTGTAGTCACCGAAGTAGCACAATTTTCGCGGTTTCTAAATTTGCCGATATATGAAAGTAGGGGATGTGCAATAAGTGTTTAAATACAAATATTTTAGTTAATTCCATTATATGAAAAAGTGACTGTAGGTTAATGCAATAGTCTTTAACATATCCTGGGAAATCCTTTTGAGGACTCTCCAAGAGGAATAAAAAAATTCATTCCTTAGCACACTTTTCTGTAATCCGATTCTTTTGAAGAGAAATTTCTGTAGAAAAAAACTGGAGATCCACCTAAATTTTTCGATATAACTTTGGTAAATATTACTCGATCGGTACGTAATAAATACCAAATTTAAGGCGAGACTTACTGTTACTGATTTATGATAATATTATTATGAAAATCGTTCACATTATAAAAAATTATTTAAGAATAAAAAAAATGAGGAACCAAATTTTTTTTGTCTACTTCCTATATTTGCAATTTTCGTATTGTATGCATAAACATATGTACATATGTAAACTAATTAGTATTTCTAGAAGTTGTGCCTGCTCAGTGTTTCCATACTCATTTGCATAAACCAAATTTTTCACGGTGATGGAAAATAATGGCTTTTCTATTAGACCTACCGAAATTCTTCCTAAATTTGCAAAAATTGGCAAACTACTGCTAATATTAAAAAAAGATTAGAATATTTGGAACCAGCGACCTAAATACACCCCAGAAATATGAATGCTGATCTCTACATCTTTTGACTAAAGTCCAGTGCAATTATTAATAAAACAATTACAATTTGGTCGAAATACAGATAAGTTTGAGATTAACGATAAGCTAAAGGGAAGAAATGATATTTGACTTTATCTTTTGCGTTAACGGTTTCATTATCTAATAATATGCACCAAACCCTCTTGCTGAACCCAGATGTTTTAACAAGAATTGGTCTGATTCGACTAGTATGTATGCTGTGTGTCACTTGCAGGTCGATGCGCGGGCTGTTACAATTAAAATAAAAGACTAATATTTTGCAGGCTTGTTGTTGACTTCATGATACAATATATTTTCACTATTACCAAGGGATTTGATAAAAAATAGATTTTCGAGGAATGTACATACCTACATCAGTTGCATTGTCAAAAAATACGAATTAACGAGGGAAATTTTGCGAATAAATGAGATTTTTCAAGGGAGATTTACGAATTAATTCAAGGAGATTTAAGAATTATCGCCATTCCACTGTATTCTAAAATAACTGTTTACTATTTACCACATTAAGTTATACAATGGCAGGGATAATTATCAATATATTTTCACGAAATGTTTTTAAGAATTAATGTTGCGGTTAAAAACAAATATTTTGGAACCATTTTATAGTTTGTAAGAATAAATGTTAAAATAAACTAAAAAAATGCTGACTTGTAAATTGGATTGAAAATTAATAGTGATTATTCCGATCAAGGGTTTGTGTCCGCTCCCCTCTTATACCTGCACATTCAGCAATAACTGCCGATTCAGGTAGTGGAACAGGAAGTTCGGAGATTTGGACGAATCCCCAGGATGTACCAATATTCGAGGCTCGTACAGTTTTCAAAATATTTATGTTTTATTATAATGATTTTTATATTTATTTTTGTACATAGCGCCCTGCTGAAATGGAAGGCCGCATATCTGAGAATAAAGACAGGCGATCAGATGAGGATCAGCGTAAAATTGATCAGCAACGTATTGCAAGGAACATTATGCTTATGGCGAACACACTGCAGAAGAAACCTAACGATAAAAATGAAAGAGATGAACCGAACTCTATTGAAAGGGATAACCCAAAAGCTGATCAATCAGATTACATGCCAGAGTATGTTTTGGTCGTTTTTATTTTTTTATTTTGATAAACTTGTATTTTTCTTCATTCAGCATGCTCACATAAGCATATCAAAGGACGGGATTATTATATTTAGTACCTGAAAATGCTCATTATTACCACTGCATCCCAGAAATATTTATAGAACCGTTGACTGAGAGTCAGATTGTTATGTCGTCATATTTTAATATAAACACGTGCATATTAACAATGCCTTTGTAAGCTATCCTCATATTATTGGGAAAATATATATACTTATATAATATTTGTAAACTTCAACAATCTCTGGATTACACAAAATTTACCTTTCTATGGATAGATTCTCTAATTGGTTAACGACAATATTCAGATCGCAGTCACATAAAATAAAATAAAATAAAAACAAATACAAGTCTGTATACAACAAATGACTAAGTGATCATCAAGTCAATGTGCAGCAATGGTATTTTCAGATAGATTAATCGAGAGTTCTAGCTTTAATTTAAGCCAGGAAAGTTCTATCACCTTTTGTTTCGGCATAAGAAGTCTATCAAAAACAGCTTTAACATTTGCCGTACACTGAAAATGAAATCTGCGTAAATATAACGAAAACTTGCATACATCTTACGAAATTTTAAGCCAAGAAAGTTTTCGTTGATTGTACAAAACCGTTTTCGTACATACTACGAAAATATGAGACATCAGATCTTTAGTACATTTGACGAATTTAGTACTATTTACTAAAGATTTCGTACTATTTTTACGAAATTTTTGTAAAATGCACAAAATGAACGAAATTATTTTCGTAAAACCTGCGCTTGTTTCGTAGAATGTGCGATTGCTTTCGTTCTCCACACTGTAAAAAACATTGTACGAATTATAACACAACACTTTTATTTTGTTTTCATCGTTAATTTTAAGCGTTTTGGTTTAACAAAATGCAAATAAATGCGTTTTAGTGCAATTCAAGCCAAGGTAGAGTCTCTAGGCCCTCTGAGAGCCAGTTTTAGCAATTTTAAACCAAACTTCGAAACTGCTGTACTATTTTTTACTCCGAAATTAGAAAAAAAATTGCGTAAAATGTCGAATGAAATTTCGAGTTTAACTTCAGAATCGTAATAATTTAGGTCTCAAAGGGCCTAGAGACTTATACCTTGGCTTAAATTAAAGGTCTTGAATAGCACTAAACTCACTTGTTGTTCGAGGGATATAAAATTGTGTGGATGTTGCATGCAAATCATAAAAAATGCATTTTTCAAATTGAGGGGTTGAAATTTTTTTTTCGTTTTTTAAACAGTGGAATCGTGTTTCTCGTTTCAAAATCTATAATATTGGTATTATAAAAAATACCAAAAATATTTTTTTTAATGCATGTTTTTTTTCGAAGAACAATATTTTTGATCAATTTTTTTAAGGTCAAGGACTAATTGTGGTTCAATGGCAATATTTTTCCGTGAAAGGCAATTACATTAGCTTTCAAAGCCATTTTATTTCATATCAAAATATTGCTTCTGTTGAAAGCGCTGCGATTAATTCGAATGAAGTGTTAAAAAAGCACAGTGTGTGTGTATTTTTTTCAAAAACATATGATTCAACACATATGATTTATAAGAATATAATCCATTTATAAACAATATATAATATAATAAAATAAAATGCCTATGCTATTTGGGCGTACAAAATTTTTGATTCTTATTTATTTTCGTATGAATACGACGTATGCATAGCCAGAGGACAGAGAGAATTTAGGAATGCACTGGTCAAGGCGAATTTATATAATAAGGTAGTGTTACTACTAAATCAGCCCAATTCTAAATAATATTTCCACTGGACTTTTTCCACTTTCCGCAATCCTCATATTCTGAACAAGTTCGAAAAATTTCGAAAATGAAAAGTCGGCATCTCTAACGCAAGTGAATGGGGGAAAATTTTGACAGCCCGCGAGAATTTATTCACAGGTGAATTGCAAGCGAGTTTCAGACAAATATGTAAGTATTTTCATAAAATAACAAAAAAATAGTAAATAGTTCTTCTTTTTAGGTCAAAATCACCAATTAAAACAGCATTGCAATTGCTCATAGCTTAATGGAAACGCAACCCGCCATTGCACGCTCTGTAGTAAATTGTTCCTGAGCGATTCAGTTCTGCAGTTCTTATTATCTTCTCGAACATCAGATTAAAGATGTCACATGAAAGGGAGTCGTCCTGTCTGAAATCCCGTTTGGTGGCGAATGGCTCGGAGAGGCCTTTCCCAATTCTGACGGAGCTGGTGGTATTGCTCAACGTCATTTTACACAGCCGTATGAGTTTTGAGGGGATGCCAAATTCAAACATGGCGGCGTATAGGCAACTCTTTTAGTGCTGTCAATAGCGGCTTTAAAGTCGACACTTTTCTCGCGGGTCTTTTCCAAGATTTGGCGTATTGTGAATACCTGGTCTATGGTGGATTTGACAAGTCTAAAGCCACACTGATAAGGCCATTCAGTTCATTGACGGTGGGCTTCAGTCTTTCACACAATACGCTCGATAAGACCTTGTAACCTATGCTTAGAAGGCTGATCCCGCTGTAGTTGGCGCGAATGGCGGGGTCACCTTTCTTGCGGATTGGGCAGAGCACACTTAAATTCCAGTCGTCGGGCATGCTGCCTATTTATAGCTCGGTTATATAACTTGAGAAATAATAGGTTTAAAGACACTTTTATCCAAGTTGATAAATCTGACTTTAAACCAGTTTTGTTACACAAATATTTACCCGTATTGTGGCAAAAAATATTGGCTTAAATTTGTCATTTTGTTTGCCAAATATACATTCGCATTCGCAAAAGCACCGCATTGATTATTGCGATTGCGAAGGCGAATAATAATAATAGATTGACGCTTACACATACATATGTTAGTGTTTGGCCGAGCTTCTCCTGCGAAGGCGAATGTTAAATTTACTGCGGAAGCTCCGCGGTTGCAAATGCGAATGCGTATATTCGCAACAACCCTGATCCATAGGGCTACATCTTCTTCTTCGCATACTTCTGAGTGTGCCAGAGACGATTACACCACAACTCCACCTCCGTCAGATGCAACACATGAAATGGGTGGACCCATCTCCGAGTTTGCTCAGACCTTACGACTCATAGGCAGTGGACCACCGCGTACGTGGCCGCTTGCTGCACAAATCGAGCTGCCTCCACCATTGTGTAACATTGTGTAATAAAAAATTTTAAAATAAAGTTATTTTATCGTCGTTGGGCATTTGTGTGGTCATCAATTAACATTGGACGATGTCAAAAATTGATCACTTACACTTATTTAGCGGGACAATGTACCGCTTACAAGCGCGCAGATATGCCAAAATTTTGGCGAAAATCGACCTAAAAATTGCACTTTAAATTTATCATGGACATAAAGTAACGCATTATACATGTAAAAATAATGTACTTACATCGCATCCGCGGGACAAACCTATTGTAAGTGATCGTCACAGTCGCCGCCGCACATAGGGACGAATCGAAAATATAGGACGAAAAAAATGTTTACTCAATATGTACATATTTGACAGATTTCAATGGAAGTTGGTATTTAGGGGTTTTCGTTATCACTGATTTCGAAATATATATTAAATTTTTGAAAATTCAAGATGGCGGATCAAATATTGTGGGCTACTTTTAAAAAAAAAATTATTGATTGTTTTGAAAATTGGTATCCAGCGGCATTCGTCGTCGATGACTTCGAAGATGGTATTAAATTTTCAAATTTCAAAATTGAGTAGTCCACTTGCAAAGTGCGCTATGTAAATTTTTTTTTTTAGGTTTTGGTGGTTAACGTACCAGTATTTAAAGTAGTTTCATGTCCACTAACAATACAGTGCAAAATCCTTATATATCCTGATGAAAAATATCATCAAATGTTAGCTACTCTAGCAAAAGTCGCTATAATACTTACTGTATGTATATATACACTTTCAAAAGTCGCTATAATATGTATTGGACGTATTTATACAAGTTCAAAAGATTCCACCTTATGATGAACTTAGAAAACTACAAGAAAACGTGGTAGTTTCGGTGCCTAGTGGAAGACGTCTTAAAAAAGAAGCAGTCTAACCTTCATGGAGGAGAGAACGCGAAAAGCTTAAAAAAGTTGGCTATATAAAACTTACTGTTTCAAAACTCGCTATATTTCATTTCTATATATAAAATTTGCAAAACTACCACACTGCGATTTTGATTTTTAATGTTATTAGGCTCTTATTTATCCAAAATTTCAGATAATAAAAAGAAATATACAATTTGGATGTTACTTGTTGTTGTAGACGATTTTTTTTTTAATTTATGGCTTACTATTATAAAATTACATAACGTTGTTTGCAAGTGGACTACTCAATTGTGGATCCAATATGACCGACGACTTTTTTAAAATAAATTTAGATTGTATTGAAGCTTGATTCCTAAGAACTCTCGGAGTCACTGATTACGAATCTAAAATTTGATTTCCAAAATGCATATAATTATATGGGCAATTCTCAGAAACTTCGAATTTCTTTGTAAAAAAAATGTTTTTTTAAGTCGCGAGCATAAGTCTGAAATTTTTTGTATGCGTTCCTTCAGCTGCTAGGATACAAAATCCAACGTGGTGTAACATTTCAAAGCAATGCACCATACGTTTTTTACATTGCTTTTTTTTTGGAAGTGGAAAGTGGGTTTAATTTTAGTCCGATTTCAAAAATTGTCAACATATAACTTTTTTATGGCAAGGTCAATAATTGTACTGAATTTGGTACAAATTTATAAATCGGTTACCGAGATACACATACATCGAAAATCGAACGAACGGTGCAGATTTGCTAGCATGGACAAAATATGCCTTTGGGTATAATATATGTATATTGTTTTTTTTGTAATTTTTCTTACTTATTTCTCGCTCTGTAACTTTTTAAATAATAAATCAAAAGTGGCGCAAGAGGATCATAGTTCAATAGTATATTGTGCAATGGAGCACACACGTATTTGGCTAAATTTTCTAATTGCAGACCTTTCAAAGACGTTGTTTTTTTAACTGTCATTTAATGAGAGCACATAAACCTGCCACGTCTAGATCCCTGCGATATTCCAGAAAAACAATTTTTTTAATCAAAATTTCATTAAATTGTAATGGAAGAAATATAAAATATTAAATAGTACGGGTTGTTAGCTTTCGTAAGAAGAAACAAAAACCTGCTCATTCTTCGCAATTTTTGAATTAATGCGTTTTTGCTAATCCATAAAATCATTTTTTCATTTTTTGCCAGTGCCATCAGATCTGCACGATCAGTTCTATTTAAAAAAAATGAAGGGTCAGATTAAAAAAACTTGACCTGTAGACAATAGAGGTATATTTTTTTGAAGAGTTGCCACCTGTTAAAAAATTTGTCTCAAAATTTTTAATAAGTTAAATGAATTATAAGTTAAATGAATTATTAAGAGATGGGTATCAATAGAAACGTATATTAAAAGGGTTTATTTTTTAACTACATATAGAGGGTTGCCACCTGTTTAAAAAATCAAATCCCATTTGAATTAAAGGAATTAGGTTATTGATATAGATAGGTATCACCATATGAGAGTCAGACAAAAGAGGTTTAAGACGGTTTCAGCTTCCAAATATTACGAAGAGGGCTTGCCACCTGTTTATAAAGGCCAATTTAGTTGAACAAAAATAATAGCTATTTCAAACCAAAGGTTTACGACATCGTATTTGTTATTTTATTACAAATACATACATTGTCAATCAGTGATTTGTTCTGTTATGACATTCTTTTAAATTAACTCAGGTATGTTTTTATACCCGAGCGTACTTGTGCATAAGAGTATTATAACTTTGTTCAAATAACGGCTTTTTGTAACAGGCAAAACGAATTGAGATAGATATAGACAAATGTATCAATGATCAGAATGAAAAGAGAAATCGATTAAGCGGTGACTGTCTGTCCGTCCGTCCGTCCGTCTGTGCACACGATAACTCTAGTAAAAATTGAGATACCTTAACGAAACTTTGTACGTGCACTTCTACCGGGCGTAGAACGGATGGTATTGAAAATCCCATATAACGGTAATTATCAGAGATACGAAAACTGCGATATTTTAGTAACTACTGAAGATTATTCACGCAAAATTGATATTTAAAAATAAGAATATTATAAATTTTTGGAAAATGTGTGTAACCACGCCCACTTATGGTTTCCCTTAGTATATCTTGGTAACCGCTGCACAAATTTCTTTGAAACTTGGCACAGTTGTTAGCCCTGCTACAGCATACCAAATGCCCGAACATTTTAAAATCGGACAGTAACCACGCCCACATCCCAGATAACGGTAATTTGAAGAAATACGAAATCTTGGATAAATAAGTAAATATTAAGGCTAATTTATTCAAAATTGATGCTTGCAACACTTCTTTACCAAGAAATACGTTTATGACCAAATTTTGGAAAATGGGCGTGGCACCGCGCACTTATGATCACATATATGTATTTCGGTAACCGTCGTACCAATTTATACCAAACTCGGTATGGTTATTGTGCCTTCCACATAAAAGCGAAATTTTTAAAGTTATTGAAATCGGACTAAAATTGAGGCCGGTTTTCATATAACGGTAAATTTCAGAAATGCTTGAAACTTCAATATTTCGAAATTTGAGGACGCTAATTTACTCAAAATTGATACTCCCCGGCTTACCATGTAGCGGTTGCTTTCGGAAAGGTGAAAATCATATATTTAGTACTTGCGCCGGGTATTTAATGTTCGGCTCCGCACGATCTTAGACTTTCCTACTTGTTACTCATCACTTATTTCTTGCTAAATATGCCCAGTTTTTTCTTTTGTCTGAAACCGATATTGGTATATATACATATTTCCGTTACCTTATTCCCTTAAGTAAAGTGAATTTGATTTTTTAAACAAGTGGCAACAAGTTCTACGCGCGTCTACCCATATTGGAATATCTAATTCATTTAACTTATTAAATAATCTGATGTAATTTTTATTTGATAAGCTCGAGGCCCAGAGAAAACATAAAACACAGGTTTTAGTTCAATAATTTTTAATGTCGATATTTCCACTTCAATCTGAGGTCATCTTCAGGACTGTAAGTATACATACACACATTGACTTATTACTGACCTGTAAAATTATTGTGAAATATAAGTTAAACACAACTTGCACTCTTCGTTGTGCCCGGTCGACTGATTAGGAGTACAGAAATATAATTTAAGTAAGTTAACATTTTTGGGAAGAAGAGCCTAAGCATAACAAAATAAATAATTGAGAATACCGTAATTGTAAACAAAAATTATGTATCAACAACAATACACTGAACATTGAACTTTAGGCAAGTGAACATAAGCATAAGTAAACAAATTAACCATACCGTACTTATAAACAAAAAAAATACAAAGAACAATACAAGCAATATTGGAAAATAAGACGTAAATATGTACATATTGTTACGATTATCCTCGAAACCTTAAGGGATTTCCCAAATATCCTACGGCTCGTATCGCTGGATTGTTAAATAAATGCTCACGATGACCAAATTGTAGCACAATTAACTTTAGTGTACAACAAACAATTTACAATACTCGCTAATACCGTAAAAACACTTTACAATACTCGTTAAAGCAATTACAACGCTTTACAAAACTTGTTAACACTATTAAACTTATAGCTTGCTTATTCGCAACTCACTTTACTTGTAGCTTGCACTCATGGCAACTGCTCATTCTCTTTCTCTCGCTGTTCGCAGTGTTCATCCAACTTGACGTTTCTCTTTGTTGAACATTCTACTTCATTCCTCGAACATTCTGCCTATTTCTCGTTGTTCGCTTCGCGTTACCGCAGTATTCGCCACACTGCCCTCCACCTAAGTCTGATCGTCCCGATCAGAAACACTTGCTGCTCCCAACGTTGCTAGTCTTTCATTTTGGTTCTCGGTGTCCCAGCTGTCTGGATTCGATGCACTGCGTCCTTCAGCCGTTTGTCAATCCTATACGGACCTTTCCAGTTACGATGTTGTTCGGAGGAGAAGCCTTTCTTCGGCTGCCGCATGTGCAACAACACCAAATCGCCTTCCTGTAGCTCCTCTCGGCTCGATGCGTTACTGGACATTGCTTCCAGCTTATCTCCGGTGGTGCACCATCTCAATGGTCGTGCTTCTTCCGGCTACTGGTGGTGACCAGACCATGTCTCCTCTCGTGGGCACCCTTTTTGCCAGATCTATGCCGCATCCTCTGTCCGTGACACCCAGGCTCCTGCCTTCGTGCTGCACTGCCTTTAGCACATCTTGATAAATCCGGTTCCTCACGCTGAAACTCTCCCAGTGTTTCCGCATCTCGCTCTTTCGCCGGCGTCAACCTCAATGACCGGACATGTATAACCTCATCCTTGGCTTCCGGCTTAACTGCTCGCCTTTGCCGACCACCTTTTTCGGGACACTTCAAAGCGCGCCTACTGCTTCCACAGCCGCTTCCATTTCCGGCCACCGGCGTATCACTATTGCAACGTGGTTTAGCGGCTTTCCTCCTGCCGGAAACACTGCCTGGCTTGCCATGACCACTTCCTTGTTGCGACCTCTTCTTCACTGAGCTGGCGGAACCGTCACGCATTTCCTATATCGGTGAACCGCTTCCTTCTCCTGACGAAACCACTCAGTCTTCGTCACTGCCAACCTCCGCCCAACTAACCGCTTCCGTTTCTGGTGGAATCTTCGACACTTCCTCTAAGACTAACCGTCTGCTGCAGTATTGGCTGTCGTAACCAACCCTTAGTGGCCCTTCCTGTGACGATCTGTCAGGATCATTCTCTGGAGGTCAATCTTCATGCCTTGGCCAAGTAAGAAATCCGCGCCGATGATGACTTCATCCACAATGTCTGCGACTATAAACTTAGTGTACGACGCCACATCGTCGATTATTACCTTGCATGGTACTTCTCCTAACACTTGGGTGCGTTCACCAGTTGCAGTCTGCAGCTTTGCTCCAGGTAGTTTCTTCACATAAGAAGTGGCCAAATCCGGTCGAATAATGGAATATGTCGCTCCAGTATCCACTGTCAGTACTCTCTCCTGCCCATTCACACATCCACCAACAGTGAGGTTGCATGCTTTCCGGCCAATTTGTGAGACGGAAATTATGGGCCCTTCAAGTTCTGGAGCCAGCACGCGGCCCTTCCTGCTGGCTCGTTTCAGTTTAACGACTGGTTGGAGTTTCCACTTCCACACGATGTGCTTTGTAGGCTGGTCTACTTAGGAGCGCCGCCGTTTCACGCGTCTGAGCATACCAGACAGTTTCAGCAAATGTTGGCTTTGGATTCGCGTACGTCTCTCGCTTGGTATACACGTCCCGCATTCCGTTGATGAACCTCTGGATCTTTACCCTTTCGAGGTGTTCACCAGATGCGTTTCCATTAGCCAAGTGAGCCAACCTCTCGATCTTTGAGGCGAATTCCTATAGAGTCTCGTTGGCTTTTTGGCAGCGGTTCTCCAGCTCCATCTGGTAAATCTGACTCCTGTGCTCGCTACCGTAACGTCTCTCCACGGCACTCATCAACGCATCGTAACTGTTCCTTTCACAGTCGGGAATAGTCTGCAAGATTTCTGCTGCAGGTCCTTTAAATACAACGAATAGTGCAGCGGATTTGTCCTCCATGCTCCAATGATTTGCTGCAGCCGTTCGAACTGGAGCTTAAGACCTGGAAAGGAATTGTGCCGTCAAAGGATGGAGTCTTTACCTTGGGCGCGCTCGTCGAAGTAGCTGGACGATTTAACTGCATATCTCGGAGACGACCGTCCAATTCTTCTACCTTAGCCTCAACTTTCCCATTAATTAGCTCTTCGATTTTGTCTTGCCGCTCCTCGATTTTATCCTGTCTCTGTCTTCCGCGTTATCTTTGAATAAATTCTGCTCTAGCTGAGTAGTCTTTTCATCTAGCTGCGATGACATGTACATTTTCTGTGCTTCCAGCTGCGATGACATGTGCGTTTTCTGTGCTTCCAGCTGGGACGACAGCTGTGATGACATCTGGGACATGGCGGCTAATAATGTGTTCATGTCCATAACTGTTGATGAATTAGGAGCCTTTTGCTGTTCTTCAACCTTTCCGGATGTTTGCTGCACATCCTTCGACGAACAAGCAGCCTCATCCTTCTGTTCGTCCTTCGTTGATGTCGTACCGTCCTCCCGATGGAAGTCGTATTTTTCAACGTCGATACCTTCCTTTTCCATAGCTTCTCGCAGCAGTGATAGTAACTCCAATTTACTTCCGCAGGTTGTTAAATTTCGTTTTTCCAACCTCTGCTTGAGTTCCGCAATCTTTAGATCCTGAATTTTTGCCATTTTCAGTAGTTTCTCCTCTGGGATTTATTTAACAATCCCACTTCTGACACCAATTGTTACGATTATCCTCGAAACCTTGAGGGATTTCCCCAATATCCTACGGCTCGTATCGCTGGATTGTTAAATAAATACTCACGATAACCAAATTGTAGTACAATTACATGTCGTGCATTCCCACGACAGCCGGTTCTACGTACCGGAATGACTTGGGTTTTACCCGACCAAGGGCTGTTGTTTCGGCGATCTAACCCCGTCTAGATCGGCGACACCCACCAATCATTATTCGTCCATGGAGCAATACCTTGCAGCCGGATTGCTCCGCATCCTTCTTCTCCGGGCGGGCGTAGAGCCCAACCCCGGACCTGAAATTTACTTCTGCTGTGTTTGCCAGAATCGACTCCACCCGAACTCCACTTCGGTTAGGGGTGCAACTCCTGCAACGGGTGGAGTCACCTAAGAACCTGCTCTGGCCTTAGGTCTCACCGGAAGTGGACCACAAACTTTGTGGCTCCCTGTTGCTCAAGCCAAATGGCACAATCAGCCTCCACGGCTACCCACTCGCGTAATCCACGGGTGCGACCCAGCACCCGAAGAGCCTGCACGGCCCCTAGAAGCTCCCCTGAGCAACAGCAAACCTCCCAACACACCCCACCCACACAACCTACCGACCGGTCCCACTCGCGAGCGCGAGCCAACCAGCAGCTACTGGTTGCCCACACCATCTGCTCCGTGTGCCAGAACAGAATATACCGGAATGTGACATCAGTCAAATGCAACACATGCCTTGGCTGGTGCCACTTCCGGCTATGTTCTGGTCCACGCACCACTCGCGAGTGGACTACAAACTACAGCGCCCCTTGCTGTAGTGCACCGCCGGCGCAGACAACAACGCCCATATCGCAGCCACCTACCATCAGGCTGCAACAGCAACTGCGTCAGGCGCAACAGGCCCAAGGTAGGCCCCACACCTCCCTCACCCCCCGTATAGCGACCAGCCTCCCAAGGCATATGAACGTACTCCAACTCAACTGCAACGGACTCCAGAGCAAGATTGAGGAGATAGCAGTCTTCATGGGTCGGCACGGCATATTGATAGCTGCGGTCCAAGAAACGAAGTTGCACAGCAACTCAACTCGAACTCAACTCGGCGAAAACCGATTGGTAGTAGGTGACTTCAATGCGCGCCACGATCTTTGGCACTCAAGCCTGGCCAGTGATCGGAAGGGAAACAGTTTGGCTGAGCAGATAGACGATTCGACATTCTGCACCATGAACGACGACGCCCCCACCAGGATTGTGGGCAGCTGCAGCAGCTCGCCAGACCTAACAATTGCTAGCCCTGGTCTGATAAATAGCATATCGTGGCGATCTATGCTAACGTTAGCATCAGACCATCTGCCCATAATCATCTCGATCAATAAGCGCACCGACTTTGCTCCCGCGGATCACCGAACCTACACCAACTTCAAGAAAGCTGATTGGAACGGCTTCGCGGAAGTTACCGAGAGCAGCTTCGCCGCCCTCCCCACACCCACAGACGTACATGCTGGCGAACGCCAATTCCGCAGGGTAGTCACAGCCGCAGCAGCTCGCTTCATACCGGGCGGACGTATCGCCCAAATTTCCCGGCTGAAGCAGCTGTACTAGCAAATGAGCGTGACCACCTACGCCAGGTCGACCCCGGGGACCCTCGCTTGAGGGAACTTAATTTGGAGATTCGGCAACTGGTAAATCAACACAAGCGGACAAAGTGGGAAGAGCACTTGAAGGCCTGTAACTTCACCTCTGGTGTGAGTAAGCTCTGGTCAACCGTGAGGTCCTTGTCCAACCCGACGAAGCGTGATGACAGAGTGGAAATCTCATTCGAAGGTCACGCCTCATCGGACCCGAAGAAATGCGCGAACTATTTCAGTCGGCAATTCACACTGCATCCTTCGGTAGACAAGGCCAAACGTCGAGTGACCAGGAGGCTGCACAAACTGCCCAAAAACAATGCACCACTTGTTTTCACCAGCGGTGAAGTGAAGGGGGCCATCGGGAAGGCGAAAGCCTCCAAAGCCATTGGACCCGACGGAATCTGTATGCTGATGTTGAAACATTTGGGGCCTGTGGGGGTAGCATACCTCACGGAGGTCCTCAATTTGTCTATGACCACTCTCATCATTCCTGATGTGTGGAAATCAGGGAGAGTGGTCCCACTGCTGAAACCGGGGAAGCCCGCCAACAGAGGAGACTCTTATCGCCCGATAACGCTCCTTTCCCCGGTCGCGAAGACACTTGAGGCCCTGCTGCTCCCATACTTCACCTGCCACCTAACCCCAGCGAAACATCAGCACGGCTTCCGTAAAGTGCACAGCACAACAACAGCACTTAACGCCATAAACACCCAGATAACTCGTGGCCTAAATCGAAACCGCCCCTGTGAGAGAACTGTCCTTGTAGCGCTGGACTTGTCAAAGGCGTTTGACACCGTCTGCCATTCCACGCTGCTAGAAGACATTGAGGCCTCCTCTCTCCCACAGGGACTGAAGCGATGGTCGGCGAATTATATGAGTGGTCGACAATCATCAGTAATCTTCAGAGATCAAACCTCGAAACCAAGAAGAATAAAAAAAGGGGTTCCACAAGGTGGTGTTCTCTCCCCCTTACTTTTTAACTTCTACATCTCGAAACTCCCTCAGCCACCTGAAGGAGTTTCCCTGATCTCGTACGCTGATGATTGTTCGATTTTGGCGTCTGGGAATGGAATTGATGACCTCTGCTCAAAAGTAAACGGCTATCTCTCCAGCCTTTCTCGCTTCTTCACTGCAAGGAGCCTAAGGCCCTTATTATGAGCCTCATTCGATTTTCGATCTTCGCTGGCTATCGAAAATCGAAAGTGAAATTCGTATTATGAGCTATGCAAGCGTGTCGAAATTTTCGTTGAGTATCGAATTTTCTGTCGAACAGAATTTTGCTTTCGATGGTGTAGCGAAGTGTTAGGAAATTGTGAAAAATGTATGATTTTGTATATGTTTTCTTACATTTTGGCGGCTAGACACTAATTTTAAACAATTTTTATTAATTTCATGCAGTTCTAACATCGTGAATACTAAACACAAGCTCGAAAGGCTGCTTTACTTGTGAAAGAAAATCCCAATACTCTGTTGGCACGATCTCTGAGACAAAATCGTAGCGCTGTTGATAGTTTTAAAATATTTTAAATAGATTTGGTTCACAAACGCCTCTTTAGATGGTCGGAACTTTTTAATGAATCTGTAGACAAATTTCTTAAATATATTTTATATCAAAATATATTCGAAAGACTAATAAACTTAAACTCTCTTAAACATTTGCTACTCCTGGCCAGTTTACTAAGCTCTCATCCTCTGACGAATCGTTGAACCAGAACTCGTACTCATTTTACCACGTTGTTATAAACTTGCTTTCTTTTTTACTTCATTTTAATTAGAACAAATTTACATAAATATGTATAAGCACACTATTTAGTTTGCTCGATTTGTAAACAAAGCTTCTCAGCGGTGAAAAATATACTATTGTGAACAACCTAAACGAGCGAAATTCACAATAGCGACATTCTTCATCGAATGAGCGCCATAATACCAAATGAAAATTCGTTCGCTCAGCACTTTCGACCACAGTCGAAAATCGAATGCGACTCATAATAGGGGCCTAACCCTCTCCCCAACGAAATCAACGGCGACCCTCTTTACCACCTGGACGAAGGAGGTCAGGCTTGAATTAGGCATTCACGTCGACGGCACACCCATACCGACGGTGAACAACCCGAAAATTTTAGGGGTTACCTTTGATAGCCTGCTCTCTTTCTCCGCGCACACAACCGCAGTTGTCAACAAAGTACAGAGCCGCAACAAGGTCCTCAAGTCACTCGCCGGCAGCACTTGGGGCAAAGACAAAGAAACGTTGCTGGCAACATACAAGGCAATTGGCCGGCCGGTTCTAAATTATGCTGCGCCAGTTTGGTCGCCGGGGACTAGTTGGACGCAGTGGATGAAGCTACAGACTTGTCAGAACGCCGCACTCCGGACAGCGACTGGGTGCCTTCTGATGACGCCTGAGCATCACCTACACAGTGAGGCCCAAGTGCTCCCCGTAAGGGAACACAACAAGATGCTCTGTAAGCAGTTTCTTGTGGGGTGTCACAGAAGTGAACACCCCAACAGACCACTGCTGGAGGAGGAGCCTCCGCCCAGGCACGTCAGGGGGCACCTATTCATGTACAAGGACGCAGTCCAGACCCACACAGACCAACCACTGGACCCAATGACGTACAGACGAGCGATCAACGACATTCATAGGGCGTCTGTCTCCACCTACCTCGACTCCCGGCCTAGGAATGTCGTTATCGGAGCCCAATCACCACCTGTGGAAGAGATAGAGCTTCAGTTACCTAGAGAGACCCGCGTTACCCTGGCTCAGTTACGGTCTGGATGTTGTAGCCGCCTAAACAGCTACCTGTCCAGACTCGACCCAAACATTCCAAATGAGTGCCCGGCATGTGGAGACTTCCCCCACGACACCAACCACCTCTTCACATGCCAGCTCAATCCGACTCAACTAACACCCCTCTCCCTTTGGTCCGACCCCATCGAAACAGCTCGTTTCCTGGGCCTACCGTTAGTTGAGCTTGACGATAATGATTAAAAGTTGACCCGAAACAGGCGGGGCTTAGTAGTGCCGCTACAACAATAACAACAATTAACTTTATTGTACAACAAACAATTTACATTACTCGCCACTCGCTTTACAAAACTTGTTAACACAATTAAACTTATAGCTTGCTTATTCTCAACTCACTTTACTTGTAGCTTGCAGACTTGTAACTAACTCACTCCGCTGTGTGGTCATGGATAACTAGATATGAAACTCTTTTTCTCGTGAGAGCGCTGTCAAAGTGTGTATTTTTGTAACATTCTCCAATAGAGTGTGGTGGCTCTTACAGGCTAACCTAATATTCACGCACGCCGCCAATTTATTGTCAAAAAATTCTCATGCACATGCAACTTGTATGAGATCAACCGAAATTGAACGGCGTGCGTATGAAGCTAACTCAATTTCCAATTTTTGTTCTGCGTGACATTTTGATTTGACGTTTCGCTCAATGAAATCAAACGCAAACGCATGCAAGTCAATTTCGGGTGACGCAAAAAAACAAATTCGACGGCATGCGTACCAAAACGCAAGCCGCGAATATTAGGTTAGCCTGTTATATACCCGCGCTCGCACTCATGGCAAATCTAGAATGTTCTGAAGTTCATCGCTCATTCTCTTTCTCTCGCTATTCGCAATGTTCATCCAACTTGTCGTTTCTCTTTGTTGAACATTCTACTTCATTCCTCGAACATTCTGCCTATTTCTCGTTGATCGTTTCGCGTTGCCGCAGTATTCGCCACAATATGAAATCACAGCGTTGTGTTGTTCTTCGGAGGACTGTTTGGAAAACGAAACGACTGTTGATTGTCGAAGAGGGGGATGGAACACCTACGTCGAAGACTGTTGTTCTGAATTTAAAATCAAATTGCGATATACACGTGCGCAATTATCTGTGTCCGTTTTATAGTTGATCCTCTTGTCATTAGGGGTGTTCATTATGTTCAACATTTCCAAAATAAAGCGTTTATTATAATTCTTTTCTTCTTGAAGAATGGTAACATTATCAAAATCGGGATAGTGTCCCGTATCCATGCAGTGAGCTGACATGACCGTCTTACTGTCCGTTGAATTGTTCCTTAAGCTAATATTTGATTTGTGTGCGGAAATCCTTGTCTTGAGTTTAGTTTTTGTTGCCCCCCCCCGTATACCCGTCGTCATTACATGAAATTTTATATATCAAGTCCGATTTCTCGTACCTTGGAATAATGGGTTGTATGCATAAAACCTAAGCAAATGCTTTTTCTAAAAATTTCAGATCATTTACTCGATTTGTTCAAATAAATTTAAGTGAAAGGTTTGAAATTTTAAGTTAAAGCAATTGCTTAGTTTTTATGCATACGGCCCAATTTCTTTGGGGTTGCTGTAAATTTTCTTTAGTGTATTGCTGTATGTGAACGGTATTTGGACCTTTTCTTTGTCATACATGTTGGAATGTTTGATCCTCTCCGATATACCCGGAACATATGTAGTGGATTTATATATTTTGTTCTCATTATTGGACTTTTCTGAAGTGGTCCTGGTGCAAAGGTTTTGAATGAGCTTCCTAATTATGTACGACGGGAACTCGATCTGTTCCAAAATTTTGTGGATAGTATTTTTGTTCTTTCTATGAAAAATCGTATCGCTGATAGTGAAGACCCTTCTTATGAAATTGGAAGCAGTATTTAAAATTGTTTTCTTCTCATGTTTTGAGTTGTAATTAATTAGTCTCCCTGGCGACATAGGTTTGGCATACCAGTCAATATTTAATTTGTTGTTCTTCCTAATTACTAGGGTGTCCAAATAGGGTAGTTGTCCATCTTCTATTTCTATCGTAAATTGTATCGTCTTGTGCTGGACATATAGCTGGACAACGTCCTTGTACACGAATAGGTGCCCCCTGTTGTGCCTGGGCGGAGGATCCTGCTGTAACTGGCGGGTGTTCGCTTCTGTGGCACCCCACCAGAAATTGCTTACAAAGCATTTTGTTGTTGCCTTATTTGGGCCTCGCTGTGTAGGTGGTGCTCAGGCGTAATAAGAAGGCACCCCACCCAGTCGCTGTCCGGAGTACAGCGTTCTGACATGTCTGTAGCTTCGTTCACTATTCCCCGGCGCACAAACTGGTGCAGCATAGTTTAGAACCGGCCGGCCAATTGCCTTGTATGTTGCCAGCAAACGTTTCTTTGTCTTTGCCCCAAGTGCTGCCGGCGAGCGACTTGAGGACCTTGTTGCGGCTCTGTACTTTATTGACAACTGCGTATGTGTGCGTGGAGTAGGCGAGCAGGTTATCGAAGGTGACCCCTAAAATTTTCGGGTTGTTTACTGTCGGTATGGTATGCCGTCGACGTGTATACCTAATTATAGCCTGACCCCCTTCGCCCAGGTGGTGAAGAGGGTCGCCGACGATTTCGTTGGGGAGAGTGTTAGGCTCTTTGCAGTGAAGAAGCAAGGAAGGCTGGAGCCAAAATCGAGCAATCTTCAGCGTATAAGATCAGGGAAACTCCCTCAGGTGGCTGGGGAAGCTTCGAGATGTAGAAGTTAAATAATAAGGCGGGGAGCTTCTTGTTCCCTGCAAAAAGGTGTTCATCCCCTCTTCTTCGGCAACACAGAAAGGAGAATTCTACTTAGTGAGGGTTATAATACCTAAGCTAGGCCGAAGGTCGCCTACGCAGAAAGCTGTTCTCTGCAAAAGGTAGACAGCAATTTATAAGCTCTATCGACTCCTTGGTTTTTCTCGCCAAACGGTGCGTATTTTTTTATTTGTTTTGAATCTACTTATAAAAGAATCAAACTTAGCTGCGGAAAGAAATATTACTCTGATATACGAAATTCCCGTATAATGAACTAACACAGATTTTAAGTGAATCGTGGTCGTAAGCACTGACCAAATAATTTAAGTAACGAAATATACAATGACTGTTACAAACTTTAATTACTCAAAAATATCTATATATTAAACATGTACTATTTTTCACGTCAGTCTCTATTTATGGAAATACACCAGTTTTTAAACTTGGCAGAATTCCAAGAATAAATTACTTGCTACGCCTTTCATCTTCACTGTCAGATGACGAATTAACATCGTCCAGTTCCAGAATTTTTTTGAAGTCCTTAACTTTTATTTTAGCCGGAACGATTTGCAGCAGGAACTCCAAGTTTTTCTCCTTTTGAACGTATTGCGACAAGTGCTTGTATTTAAGATTATTATCCTCTTTGACTTTTGCATAGGCCTCCTCAGTTAACTTTTGTACAAACATTTCCTGAAACACATATTCAACAGGATTTTTCTTTGTAAAACACAAAAATTATGTTTCACTTTTCGGGAAAGCGCAAACAGTTGTTATACTCACCGTGGCCTTAGTCATAAGAAACAGCACTTCATTTGTTATTTGTCCGGTGTTTAGAGAGCTTTTCATAATTGTTCTAATTCGGCTTAGAGGTAATTCAGTCTCCATTTTTCTCAATCCGACGGCTTAAACTTGTAAATATGTTTGGTACACATGCTACTTTTTTATCGATTACGCGAAGATCGATTATAAGAGAAATTCACTTCAAGGCACATTCATACAAGGTGATGTCGTTAGAGCTGGTGGAATTACATACAGGTGAAGTCAGTAGACCACCTGATATACAGTTCAATTGATAAATATCTTCGCTATTACTCAACTTTTTGCTATAGTTGAGACATGAAAAGATAGAAAATTAAAATATCTTTCAGAATTATAGGAAAAAAAACTAATTTAAATGCATAATATGCCTTTTTCTCGAGCTCACACTCAACTGTGTGCGTACGCAAAGCATTCGCATGTGAACGTCAAGTTTTGACAGATGTGTGTGAGCGTCCATAAGAATACAAATGGGTTTATTTGCCTTCGCGGACGTTCACGCTTAAGGCCCGTTTACATAGAACTTTGGCGTTGCGTTGGCGTTGGCGTCGCTTCAACAGCTGACTATGAATACATGAATTCAAATGCAGCCGTCCACATAGCCAAAATTCGACAACGCTCACGCCAACACAAAGCAAAAAGATGGCCAACTCTCAACTTTTCGCGTGCGTCGCTCGTCAGCTGTTGCGAATAAATAAAATTATGTGAAATATTTTTCCTTTTTAATCAAGTGCGGGCAAGAAATATCGTTTTTAATGCAATTATTGATATGAAATATTAATTTATCTGTCGTTAATATGTTAATTTAGTGGCCCAAGGATTCGCCGCCAAGCGTTCATTGTAGCAAGCATACTTTTAACGTGCGTTCTGTCAAACCAACGCCAACGCCAACGCAACGCCAAAGTTGTATGTAAACGGGCCTTTATACGCTCACATTGAACTGTATATCAAGCTTCATGATGCAATAATACAAGGTGTTATCGGTTGGCAACTTCTCGCTCTAATTCCACCAGTCTGGCCATTCCACCATTTTCTTTGCATAATAATTGAATTTTTAAATTTTGTTATTTTTTCTCTGTAAACACATTTTGTTTCACACAAGATCACGCGGGAAGGAAAAAAAGAAAAAAGTTATTTTCTAGCTGCCGAAATCTCGACGCCATCTTTGTTGTAAGAAGTAAACAAAGAAGAGAACGGAGAAAACCGCGAAATTGCTGAACGCATGAATAATCATTTTTATTATGCAAATTCTTCTATAAATCATGCCGTTGTGTTAAATTATTCTTTACCTTATGTGTACACACGTTGTCACAGGGCGAAAATGAAGAAAATTGCTGTAAAAAGTCACCACCAAATTGTAAACAACGAAGAAATTTAAACAAACGGCTATTGTCAAAATCGTTAAACTTTTTTCCTAAATGCGATTCCAACGGGTTACTCACCTGCCCGCGTGATCTTGTATTTTTGGTTCATAATTAGAAACTAGCCCAGTAAAATTAGATCAAATTGTTACTAAGAAAAGAAAAAATTTGTAGTAGCGAGCTTTTGATGCAGTTTACTTCTATTTAATATTTTATGCCAAAAATACTAATTTGTATGCAATTTTAATGCGAATATTAACTTTTTCACTAATTTTTCCCCATAAAATGTAAACAAATAATGCGTACACCAAGAATGATAGAATACAAGATTGCGCCGTCTTGGCCCTTGACATTTGCGTACCATAAGTAAACAAAGAATAGAGACAAAAGTAGAACGAGTTGAAACTTTCAAAACAGTTCACTTTACAGCGAAAAACGTGTTTTAATTTTGATCAATGCGAAAATATTGCATTTTTCATCTAATCTATTGGAGAGTAGTGAACATTTTAGTGCACTCCATGCTTTGCAATTAAGGCTGCTGCAGCAAACGTTTTAGTGTACTCCATTGCTTTGCAATTAAGGTTGGTGCAGCAAACTGCGCCAGCAACTGAGTGGGATTGATTAGTTAACTTGCTAAAGGAGGCTGCTTGGAGCAGAAGCGATATGACTGTGATAAAATGCTGTCAATGGGCCGTATGACTAAAAATAAGCAATTGCTTTTTCTTAAAATTTCAGACCTTTCCCTCGATTTATTCAAAGAAAAGTGAAGTAACAGGTATGAAATATTAAGAAATAGCAATTGCTCAGTTTTTATTCATGCGGCCCAATATAGTAATAAAAAAACATTTCGGGAACGGCTTTGCCGCGCCCTATACAGGGTGTCCCAGAAGTATCCTGCCAAACTTGAGGAGAAGGCAGGTGGGGTGGTGAGCTCTATAATAAACAAGAAATTTTCAGGTAAAAGTGTCACCGTTTTTGAAATATTTAAACTTTTTTGAATTAAAGAAAAATCGTGCCTTTTCATGTATTTTCTTTAACTGCATCTACAAACAAGGCTATACTTAGTAAATTTTTTATGTAAAATACTTTCAGATAGTTGCTTCTCCATACTCAAATGCAATGTAGTTAAAATATATTAAGGAACCATTATAAAATTAGGACTATATTGCGATTTTAAACTTTTTGATATTTACTTCCCCAAATTTGACTATCTCTGGTGAAAAAAAAATGTACTGAGCTATAACTTTACATTACATAAAAAAATTGGACATTTAATAAAGATTTTAGAAAGGTGCCACTCTTACTGTTTCGAATAGAAAAAAAGTTATAGCCGCTTTTGTGGGTAAAGGACTTAGACACGCTAGAATGTATTTAATAGATTTAAATTTAAGTTGGTCTTGTTACCGACCAATGACATGCATGGTACATTATTGCTTGCTCCTGACATTATTTTGCGTTACTTACCGGAAATAATGAAAGTGGATTTTGTGGAATTGGACCCTTCGAACATTGTGTTATTAATACTATGACAGAGAACACGCAGTATACGTCGGTGAATTTACGGTGAAGCTTGCTGTAATGCCAGAGCTGCTCAAAGCAGCAGAGCGATACCCCAATCGTCGGCATCCGGGCCGTGAAGTATTCGCCCGGACCCAGAGAGAAATATATGAATGTAAGTGATTTTTACACCTTTCTTGTTTGAAGCCATTCTTCTTTTAACTATCATTTTTAACTTTTTTAAGGTCGCATACCTGGAAGGCGTGGCGGCGAGACAGGACGTCCTGCAACGGTAGATGTTAAAGTTGTGTTAGAGGAAGTGGAACTAGGTCCATCGACTTCAGGGAGAATGATGGAAAGACGGACTGGAATACCAAAAACTACAGTTCACAAGGCTTTAAAATACCATCCCTACCACATTCAACGTGTTCAGGCTTTACAAGAGAGAGATTACCTGTCGAGGGTTAGATTTTGCAGTAAAATGTTGCGAATGCATGATTCAGACCCCAACTTTGTTAATAAAATATTTTGGAGCGATGAATCATCATACAAACGTGATGGTTATTTTAATTTACATAACCTTCAAAGTTAGCAGAAAGACAATCCTCCCGAAATGAGATAAGATCGTTCGCAGTACCAGTACAAAATAAATTTATGGTGTGGTATTTTTAATTGTCAGATATTGGGACCTGTGGAACTGTCGCCAACGCTCAACTCCAACAGTTATTTAAAGTTCCTTCAGGAAAGGCTTCCAACTCTTTTAGAAGGTGTACCCTTAAACCTGCGGCGAAGACTATGGCAGAAAAAATGACGGATGTCCTGCTCACTACGGGCGTGAAGTAAGAGCTCATTTAGACGAAACTTATCCTCGCCGATGGATTGGACGATACGGGCCAATCTCGTGGCCCGCTCGATCGCCAGACCTGAATCCATTAGATTTTTTCTACTGGGGCTGTCTTAAGGACAAAATTTATTCAAAAACAATTCAAAACGAAGAGCATTTGCGGGAACTAATAAATGGAGCTGCTGCTGAGATAGCCCAATTGAGTTTAAGATCTCTAAAAGCGTATTTTCTTAAAAGATGCCTAGCTTGTATTTGATTAGAAGGTCGCCAATTTTAGCATATTTTATCAATAAATGCCATTGCATTTGAATATGGAGAAGCAACTATCTGGAAGTATTTTGCATAAAAAATTTACTAAGTATAGCCTTGTTTGTAGATGCAGTTAAAGAAAATACATGAAAAGGCACGATTTTTCTTTAATTCAAAAAATTTAAATAATTCAAAAACGGTGACACTTTTACTTGAAAAATTTTTGCTTATCAGGGAGCTCACTACCCCACCTGCCTTCTCCTCAAGTTTGGCAGGTTACTTCTGGGACACCCTGTATACACAAAATGCAGCGATTCGTCGCAGCGCTACGCATAATGAGATGGGGCACCATGGTGCACTTCATGGAAGGACAACAGCGCATGCATATGAAGCTGGTATCCAAATTGAATGGCTTAGCTTTCCCGCAGAATTCCACCCACTTTCTCTCCACGGCATCGTAGCGAGGAGAGGAAAAAAGCTGGATTTCGAGTAACTACCTTCACGGCTGTCGCAATTTAATACACGGCACTTCATTTTATCAGTTTTTACACACTCTTCAACTGAAAAATCACTAAAAAAATGCAAATTAACACGATTTAAACCGATTTTTCACTAATAATTCAAATTTCTCTATGCCACTGATTTGTAAACAAAAGTTTATTTACGAGTTACCACAACTGTCAAAATCGGCAAAACCGAAGTAGCGGTACTTCTGACGGCGCCACCATTGTTTCGCTACACCGTGTGCGTGCACAACGATTAGCAAACGACAGTGCCGTACTTATCCGTTTCTGCATCTTCTACGATTTGCCGATAACTAGCCGATAACGACAAGTGTGTAGATCTCCTTTGAAATGCATGTGCTCGGCTCAAAAATTTCAGGGCGAGACGATAACGCAACTATGATTGGACGACAAGTGTGCAGATAGCCTTAGTTTGCATTCTAGGTTCTTTGGTTCAATATAAATTTGTAGAGAATTTAAAATGAAATTGTTGATGTATGGCGAAAACCGTGACAAAGTAGAAATTTTTTATGAAAAATGCAAAATAAGCTTTCAAATCGCGATAAACCCAAAAAACATAAAATCCAAGATGGCGGAATGCTTCCATATGCAATTTAAGGGCAAGAGTATAGGTCCATGATCTACATATTAAATAGAAGTAAACTGCATCCAAAGTTCGCTACTACTATTTTTTTTAGAAAAAATCAAATTTTACTGGGCTAAACAATTTTTTTATGACAGAGACTGAAAACAAAAGTTATTTAAAAATTTTTGATATCAAAAAGGCATAGTGAAAAAAATTATGCTATAGCTTTTTCAAAGGTACCGTTAGACTCGTCTCTCATTGCAGATTCTGCTTTCTCCATGACTTTTAAAAATATGACTTATATCATTTTGAGCAAATAATACCGATTATTTTTGCTTTTTATTTTTTTAAGGCAAAAATAAAAGTTAAAATTTGCCTTTTATTTTTTTGAGCAGAAAATAATCGGTAATTGTTGACTTTTATTTTTCCAGACAAAAATAAAAGTCAAAGTTAAAAATCAAGTATTTCAGAGCTGTTTATATTCGAATGTGATAGTTTTGAAGCTCCTACATGGATTTTAATTACCCCTATACCCAAATACCAGGGTTAGTTCAAATCTATATATATATGTATACCTACAATACATGATGGGAGTTTTTGTTAACGGCATCAGATCTGCACCGATTATTCGATTTACAAAACTGAGGTGCCAAATTAAAGGGCTTAGCCTGTAGATGTATGTACCACAAGGCACGACTTTTTTGAATAGGGTTGCCACCTTTTTTAAAACTATAAAATCTGCACCGTTCGGTTTATTAAAACAGAAAAGGTGCCAAATGAAAGAGCTAGGCCTGTAGATGAGCAAGAAGATCCCAACTTTTTGAATAGGCTTGCCACCTGCTTCTAAAATAGAAGACTTACGCCGTTCGTTGTATTAAAACAGAAGAGGTGCCAAATAGAAGGGCTGGGCCTGTAGATGTTCAAGAAGGTTTCAGTTTTTTGAATAGGGTTGCCACCTGCTTCTAAAATCATAAGACTTACACCGTTCGCGCAATTTAAAAAAAAGGTGCCATGTAAACGGGCTTGATCTAAAGATTTGCCAGAAAGAATATCTTATTTTTTTAAAAGTGTTGCCGCCTTTTATTTTTGGGAAGAGCATCAGATTTACACCGTTCTGTCGCGTTTCCAAATGAGATGTCAGATGAAAAATATAGACTCAAGGCCCCGCCAGATAGAAATTCTTTTCTGCGTCACAGGGATACTTTTGACTGACATCGAAGTTAACTCTGGGATTTTGAATAGAAGACGCCACTTTGCCAACGCATGCATTGCCGCAACTGATAAAAATCGCCCAACTCTCAACTTTAGATGCGCGTCAATGCGGCAAAACAACAATGTATGGAATGAATTCAGAGCAACTGACTTTTGGCCAATCAAAATGAGCCGTTTTGTTTGCGGCAACGTTTTCATTGTGGCGCCCCGCAATGTTATGTGCGTCTTGTCAGTCAAAAGCATCCCTGTGAGGCAGAAAAGAATTTCAATTTGGCGGGGCCTTTACAGACCTGTTTTGGTTTTTTAAAGGGTTTGCCGCCTAATTAAAAATGCATTGTTTAAATATGATAGTCAGTAAAATATCACAATATGGGCATCAAGCGAAACGGGTTTGAGACTAAATTAATATGTTGGTGTTTTTAATAGAGTTACCACTTATTAAGCAAATTTATAACTATGAAGGGTAAGTAATGTATTAAGGACATTCGATATTGTTATCAAACGAAAGCTGGTTAAGAGGGCTTTTGTGTAATTATATGCGAATTTTTGATGGTTGCCATATAGTTTATAATATTCTAGTTAATTAAAATGTTACAAAGTGGGCTTCAAACGAAAAGAGAGGGGCAACATCTTTCTGCAAGGCCCCTATCCTCTTTTCAAAAATATATAACATTTACTGTGCAAAAAATATTCAAGCTGGAGGATCATAACAATTTATCAGCAGAGTTCTTCATTTGGAATTTCAAATATATATATCTTTGTATATATGCAAAACATTTGCTTTGAGGAGGCATAAATCCTCAACCCCTTATAAGTGTAAAACTCACGGCGAATAGAGCAAAAGATTTAAAAGCAAACTTCACAAACGTTCTTCTATATTCTTTGTTTACCCATTGCCACAAATGTCATTCTGCGTTCTTGTTCTATCGTTCTTGTTGTGAAATGAAGAAACAAAATATTTAATAAATAAAATATAACTGTTTTTCCAAGGAAAGCAGTAAAAAAAATTAATAATAACTAAACAATTTAAATTGATTTGAAGTGTACTTAAGGTGTATGTTCGTATTGATTTGTCTAATACATAGGGCCGGTTTTACAATGCATTTTTTAATTAAAATTAAGTCTAATTTAAGGCTTTGCGTTTCACCAACAATTTTTTGAGCAAATCTTAAGTTCAACTTAAGTTAAACTTAAGTCGCGGCCATCGGCGACTAAATGTAAACTAAGTCGCAATACAGCTGATTTAGCAAACAGATGTTTATGATCAATTTTAATTGAGAAGCAAAACAATGGGTCATATGCATAAAACTAATGAATACTATTTTCAATAGCAATCACTTTAAAGCTTCAAAATCGGTATGCATAAAAGCAATGCGCTGTATAGAAACCACTACTTGAGTTTTCTACTTCAATTTCGAAAAAGTATATGCTTGGAATAGAAATGCATAAAAATTGTAATCACTTAAAAAAATAAGTGTTTGCTATTTAAGTCGCCAATATTTTCGACTTAAGTTGAACTTAAGTTGCACTTTAGTTTTTGATGAAAAAGTGGTCGATGAAACGCAAAATCTTAAGTTCAACTTAAAAATGCATTGTAATACTGGCCCTAAATATCTCAAAAACTAGAAGGCTCCCGCACTTTTAATCCCCGAATCGGGGGTCTAAATTTCAAAGTCCACCTTTTTGCGTATACGTTGCTAGCCGCGTTTCAGTGATCGCAGATAAAGATTTCATTTATTATTTTACATTATTTTGATAAAAAAAAGTCCCTCTAATCCCACATCGATGTGATGCTGATAGAAATCTGGATCAATTTGGGATCAACTCTGTTTGTTTTGTTTCATAATTACTTAAGACAATTTTTATTTGATAGCACTGACAAATTATTATATTACCAAAAAAAAATAAATTTCGGTTATGGTTAACTCCGAGCTGGGGGAACTCCGGGTAATGGTTTTCAAACTTGGGTGTGCTTAATTAAATATCTGTGCAGATACGCTGGCAGGCATTGGGGTTTGAATAACTATACACTTAAAGCTTAAACAGACGGCAGCGTTGATCCGGATTAACTCAGACTTGATCAGGATCAACGCTGCCGTCTGTTTATGCTTTCACTATACTATACTGGGACTTAATCCGGATCAACTGCAGTTAATTCCCGAGTTGATCCGGATCAACGCTGCCGTCAGTTAAGCTCTAATAAACCTTTTTGAGTACTCCTCGGGGGTAAAATCTGATCAGGGTTGAAAATGAGAAGGGGCATGCATTTTGTTGATTCATAGTTGTATACAAAATTACTGTGGTATGAAAGGGAGCAACAACCGTACTATGGCAGAGTGGCACAAGTCATGACTGTAATAGTGCTTACGCGTAAAATCATATTTAGCGCATTTAGCTCTAAATACTACTCTAAATGTATATTTATCCATACAAAATTCGTCACCTAAATGCAACTAAGTGCAACTCCATTTTTGCATTAAGAATCTAAATGCTAAAAGCAACCCTGTGATCTTCCAAAATTTCCACGATTCGAACATGGTTTAATGAGAAAAAGTGGCGACATTGCTTTTTCGAGTATACAGTGGCTAGCTGCGTTTCAGTGATCGCCGATCGAGATTTCATTTATTATTTTACATTATTTGGATAAAGAAAAGTTAAGCAAATTCAACATCGATGTGTTAATTTGTGAACAACTCTAATTAAGTGAGGAAATTTTAATGGACAGCACCGACAAATGAATATATACATAAACAAATATTCGTTTATGGTTAAAACAATTCAAGGTTTTGTATTGAATTTTTGGTTTAAAAATTTTGTTTTCTTTTCAGTAGTTTTTTTTGCACATTATCTTCTGCTTGAAAATTGATCGTAACAGATACGGATCTGAATAAGCGACTGGAACACGGCTGTTTGTCAAAAGCATACGATTTCGAACTCGGGTAAATGTTAATTTGCTAAATGCGATAGCATGAACGCTCTTCGAAATTTTGCTGATACGCGGTTTTGCATTTTGTTGATACGCGGTTTTGCACTTTAAACGACGATATGTATACATACATACGTGCATTCAAACATACATATATACATATATAGGTACTCGTACCCGTCATGCGTCGCTTTATTTCTTTTTTCCCCTTCCCTATACTACCTATATCTTCTTCCTTCTCACTCATGTAACGTTTTCAGTTTTAAAAATTTCACTCTCCATTTTTGCGATACCGCCGCTTAAGAAATTTCACTTCAAAAATATGTTCGAAAGTGCTTAATGTTACATTTTAAATGCAGCAAAAACGCCGCATTATACTTGCTTCAACAACCTCATTCGATGCGCATGGTACAAATTTGTCGCCCGGTTATCAAGGTCGGTGTTAAGGCCCGTCCACATACAACTTTGGCGTTGCGTACGCTTAGCAGAGAATACTTTGGTCACTAAATTAACATACTAGCGGCAGATAAATCCAAATTTTACATCAATAATTGCATTAAAAACTATATTTCTTGTCCGCATTTGATTTAAAAAGAAAATTAAATCACATAATTTTGATTATTTAGAACAGCTGACGAACGACGCGTGCGAAAAGTTGAGAATTGGCCATCTTTCTGCGTTGTGTTGGCGTTGGCGGTACCCAACTTTGGTTATATGGAGACTTTCATATAAATGCATGTATTCATAGTCAGCTGTCGAAGGGACGCCAACGCCAACGCAACGCCAAAGTTGTATGTAAACGGGCCTTTATGCAGACAAACTTTTGTTTGCCAAATTAAATGGCGGCTGCTTAATTTGCTCGGAGGTGGTTATGTCGAGTTTGGCACAGGGTTCCACGTTCAGTATGGTTTTCATGGCTATTGCCAACACGAAATGAGAATTTCAGATGTACATAACGCCCACAATTAATATATTTTTTATGATATCGTATAGGCAATTAACCGTGCCCTAATCTTTGAAGCTCCTACAGCATAAATTCAGTTCTCTGGCTTTCGGTATCACGACAATTTTTGTGTATATGACACCACCGAATCTGCTGCAGTTTCCCTGCAAAAATCGTTGGACCATGTAGTCTCTTTGTGGTAATTTGAAGTACTTACAAAAGTGTGCCTCTGTCATGCTGTAGCGGACCAACTCGTGTCTCTGCGCCAGCTTATTGTTTGTTATCCGATAACTGCTCGTGCTTTAACGAAATGTGATTGAAGTTGAGCATTTGAAAGCACATTTGCATGTCTGGCTGTAGCTGAACGTGTAGAGATGCTCGCTGTTAGTTCTTAGCTCCCAGCATGTTCGGGTACGAATGCCGTCAGAGGCAACATGTAATTTTTAATTTTTGTCTTGGTTTTTATTAATTTCGAAAAAGCATTTGAGAAGTGAAGAACAAATGCGTGTACAAATGAAAAAATATAACAACAATGCCATTGTTAATATGTTGGAGTAGTTTTGTGCTACTCTGATGTAATGCAGGGATGGAGTATATGGTCCTGCCCTAGGACATCGCAATGTTAATTGGACCATATTTTTTATATGAATTGTGGTTAATTTTAGGTACTCTTTGGTCCTTAGGGAGTACTCTTTACACGCATGCATGGAGTATTCGCGATTTTTGCAGGGTATATGCCAAAGCAAAGAACTATCAAGCAAAGCGAAGAAAGTTATATGTGAATCAGCCTTTATAGCGTGTACGACCGGTTTTGAGCGATAAAAGATTTTGACGCCGCTTGAGAACAGAGCATAATCATTCACAATTACAGCAAAAAACTTTATTGGCAAATAAAAATAAATAGAAGATAGTAACAAAAAGTGCAACACTGCACTCGTTCTCTTTGTTCTTTTCAACTTCTTCGCAGACGAGAATTTGTGTTGAGCGTACATTTCGGTGATTTAGTGAATTTCGCAGTTAAAATTTTTGCTAAATCTGTAAATTTTTGGGAAGAGGTATCGTCAATTACTGTGTTTTGCAAAAGATAAACAAGGCCTTTGGTCTATATTTGTTAGCGTGGAGGTGGTATCGCTGGATATCTGTGTGGCAAAAGCAAATTTTAATATATAGTTTGCGAGACGCATAAGTGCATGGGAGGATAAGTGGTGATTGGGAAGTAGTGAAAGGAGCGAAGGAGTTAATTATGCATATATATTTTTAGTAACAGGGAAAAAACGTGCTGGGGATCGAATTTTCAATAGTTATAGCCATGTGGGGGTTCTTAGAATATTGTATTTTCGTCATGTTTAGCGCTTGCATTCTCTATACAGTGCATTAACATTTTTCTGGATTAGTTTTGTAGTTTATAAAAAGATGCTTGCGCATATAAATGTACTAAATTCATTGGATCGTGTACATACATACATGCATAAATACATATACATTTAATGAGATGGTTCTTGATTGCATTTCTTTGTAGATTCTTTACGTTTTCAAGATTCTCTGGGGCGTTAAGCTCGATCATCGCCAGTGCTTACTTTGACATTGACCTTGCGGGTGTCTCCAAGATAAGGACATCAACCGGCCGCATTGACAGAGTAGAAATTGATGGACAAAATCTTTAGCTCTTAATAGCAAAAGTAAAGAACTTGGTGCCGTGGAGCTAAGTGAAAAGGATTGCTGGCTTATTGTTGTGTTGTGGACGCCAGCCGCCCGATGTCTTCAAGTTCACCAACAGCTGAGCAAAACTCGCCTGCAGAGCCACCAGCAGCCAAAAAGCGCAAGCTGCTCGCGCCTACCGGTGGCGCTCCCAACGCAAACACCCCCACCACGAGCCCCACTAATAGAAATACTCAGGGCAATAACAACACTGACAACGGCGACGATAACCGCATTTACGAAAGTGGTGTGGAAGGAATCGAAGTTGACGTACCGAAGAAACCAACCGTGCCATCCCATTCGGTTTCGTTAAGTGACGCTATAGCTGGCTCTGTCGGCAGTACTTGTGCTGGTGGGAAAAGTAGCACCGATAGCGATAGCACCAGTTCATCGTCGGTAGTGAAGAAAGGAAGCGGTCAAAGCGGAGTTTTTGTTTCTGATTCGGGTGAATGCGCTGTGACGGATGTAAGATCTGAGGAATCAAATAATTCATTGGAGTTAAAAGAAAAAATTTCGAAGGGAAATATTTTGGCAACAACTTCAGCGTCCGTTAGCGCCGTAAACGCCAACGTTAATAACTCGAACTCAAACGGGACTAAATCTAATATCGGAGTAGTGTACGGAAGAAATAACCAAATGGCTGGTGGTAATCCGACAGGCGACCCTCGTTCGCGCGGTGCTTCTGACATCGACGAGTCTTTATACTCGCGCCAATTGTATGTACTTGGCCATGATGCAATGCGTCGAATGGCAAATTCTGACATATTATTGTCAGGTATTGGCGGTCTCGGACTGGAGATAGCTAAGAATGTAATTTTGGGAGGTGTGAAATCGATCACGCTGCATGACAAGGCAAATTGCACCGTAAGTACAAAAACCAAACAGTATTTTTGCCTTATATGTGCCTATATACATGAATATACATATTAACATTTAAATGTGATTTATCAAAACCTGTTTTTGAAATATAAATCCGTAACGATGATATGCACATACTTTTGCATTGCAATCACGATGCAATTATGTATAATCTTAAGATGACCGGAGGAAAAATCAATAATTGTTCTTCCTCTTTCTGCCTTGGTCTACTTTAGAAAAATTTTGTTCGGGTGTATCGTTTGTATTTATTTTACCGCCGTTTTACGACGTTTTACTTCCAGCGTAATAAAAGCGAGTCAACTTATGGAAATCAAACTTGTGAAGTTGAACATTTATTATAATTTGCACTGTCATGTCCAGTTCTAGGTTGATATTCTTTCATATACTATAAAAGTTTGAAAACAATTGCATAGTGAAATCGAAGGAGACTGACTCGTTTTCTTTATATCAAAACTTAAAATTGTCGAGGGAAAATCCATAGATGTACATACATATGTGTGTGTGTAAGTATGGATTTTAAGTTCAAGATAATATGTATGTATTATAGAATTCTTTGAAATAGTAGTGCTTAAATAAAAGTTGTCAATCAAGCCTTTAGTTAATACTTTGTTAGGAATCTTAGAAAATTAGTTTTTGGTCGTTTAGCTTTTAATTAATATTAGCAAACCAGCGAAAAATATTTCATAAAAGAATAAGAAGTGGTTGAAAAGCAAGTTGATGATTCATTGTCACTAAGTTTTGCCAATGCGCAAGGCGTAAGAGTGAAATAGCTATGTAGCTTATCGGGGTCAACCGCCCTTCGATAATGCGCAAGAGAAGTGCGGATACGCGATTTCAACATACACTTGCACATATGCAGCATGCATATGTATCAGGGTAGCCAGCTCGTTTTTGAGAATTCCCGATTTCGAAAATAAAATTCCGCGATTTTAATTTAATTTAATTTATTTATTCATGCTTTGCCCGAAATTCCGTAAAACTCCCCACCCAGGAATATCTTATACAAAAAAATGTATGTATTGTATTTTGATGTATTGCTGGTAATTCTTTTTATTTTATTTTTAAATACATATGTAAAAATCATCTATGTATTCATAAACCAAAACAAACTTTTATTAAGTTTGTTAACAAAGATTAAAAAACGTACATATCGCACGTTTAATAATATAGGGATGTAACTAAAAATTTACGTTTTTTAGATTTCATTACGCAATTAATAAAATTGATAAGTAGAAAATGTCCAGGCTAACAGATAACCAAACTTGCCAAACATGGCAAAGATATGTCTTTCCATCTGATTGAGTTTTCGCACAAAATTGAAATTTTGAAATACTTCGTGATGTTATTAAACATGCGATATAACATTAACATACATACAGCGGTCGAAAAAAATTTAGTCGCACCAAATTTTGACCCGTTTTCACAAGTTTTTTTTTTTGTTATTTAATTTGAGTTATTTTTAAGAACATAGTTCATTCTTTAACAATCACCGTTTAAATCCAAGTTTCAAACTTTGTGCAATTTCAACAAACTTTCGTACAATTTCGAGCTTTTTAATTAGATTTTGTACAAAAATTTTGAGTATGTAATTTTGTAGCCCACTCAATTCAAGTACCTAAAAATTTTTGTTTTAGAATTTTTTTTGCGAAGGTCTTGCGGTTTTCTTCCATATAAAATAAATTGTGTTTATGCGTTATATGAAAGCATATCCTACAAAGACAATTCTAAAAAATTAACGGTAATTTTTAGCTAAACTATATTAACAGGGCGATTCTGTACACTTTATAAATTGAAAATCTTTATAGTTTGTCAATTTTTTATTATTTATCAAGAATTGGTATTCCATAACAGAAATCAAAAGCTCTTTTCTTGATAAATTATCAAGATTGAAAATGCTATTAACAAATTGAAATTTCGTGCGAAATGTATACATTTTTTATAAATAAATTTGTTTCTAACAAAACAATTAAATACTCCATGTGCCGGCATTTGAACCTGCTACACACGGAGTTATATTCGACATCTCTACCTACTCGGCTACAGCAGTCAAAAATTTTTTTGCTTTTAAATTCATATTCTTCATATGTGACAATGAAATCAGTTCCACTCATGTGAAAATCAGTTCCACTAATGTGGAAATCGTAGAGCTTTTTGTTTTATAAATATTGACACAGAATTCGAAGGAAGCTTTTACTTGATAAAAATCTTGATAAAATTTCTTTACAAAAAATTTATCAAGAAAACACAGAATTGGGCGGTAAAGTAGAATTGAAAACATGCTACAAAACTGCATACGGCTCATTCCGTGGTGACAGGTGAGACATTTCAACTTACATATTTTTAATCATTATGAAATGAGTAATGCAAAAACGAAAATTTTTTTACACCAGATTCCTCACAAAAAACAGATCATCCCCCACTAACCATATGACTAGGTAAAAACATAACAAGGTAAAACTATTGAGAGGTAGTTTGACGTTTGCCAGCAATAAAATTTAAAAATTCAAACTCAAACTCATACACAATTTCCAATTTTCAATCTGAAACAACAACAATTGCGAACAATTTCAGTTTTTTATCTCAATTTTGTATGATCTTAAGATGCTGGCAAACGTCATGGTACAATAATTACAGGCATGATAAAAAAATAGGAAGGTAGAACCGCTGAGAGGAATTTTTCAAATTCTTGACGTTTGCAAGCAATTTAATTTTAAAATTTTATACACAAACTCACACACACATTCCCATTTTCAATCTCAAACAACAACAACTTTGAACAATTCTTTTTACTCTCAATTTTATGTGATTTTAAAATGTTGGCAAACTTCAAAAAAAAATCATGGCCGACGAATTGAGAGAACGGTTTTACCTTACTATGTTTTTATCATGGTTTTTATCATGACCTTGGTAATGTTTTTCATGATAAAAAAAAAGAAAGGTAGAACCGCTGAGAGGAATTTTTCAAATTCTTGACGTTTGCAAACAATTTAATTTTAAAATTTTACAAACAAACTCATACACACATTCTCATTTTCAATCTCAAACAACAACAACTTTGTACAATTCCTTTTTTTTTATTCTCAATTTTATATGATTTTAAAATGTTGGCAAACTTCAAAAAAAAAAAAAACCTTGCCGACGAATTGAGAGAGCGGTTTATCATGATAAAAACATAGTAAGGTAAAACCGTTCTCTCAATTCCTCGGCCATGATTTTTTTTGAAGTTTGCCAACATTTTAAAATCACATAAAATTGAGAGTATATTTCTGAGCGTTTTTGACATCTGCCTAAGAATGAGAACAAACAAAGAAAACGAAAAAGGCGCGTTGATTGAGTATTGATATTTATTATAAAATATACAAAGTGAAACTTGATGACAATTAAAAAAGAAAGTTCATAAAATATGGTTTCCATGATTGAAAGTATTTTACAATCGCATATCATTACCACGGATCGATTTTTCAATGCCAACGTTCTGGCCACAAACGTGCACCCACTTTTCACGCAAATTTACGCCTTTTGGCAAACCAAACATACGCACAAACTTGTTCCAATCACACAGCACTTCATTCTATATAACATAAATATGTAATAAACCAAAATTTATAATTAAAATCGTTGTAGAAAACACATTCAATCGCTAAAAAATCACTACGAAGAGGTAGAAGACGGTGTAAACAAAACCGAAAAACGTCAAAAACGCTACGAAAACTTTCTTTTGAAAATCGATTACAAATACAACGATGGCTGATTAGGTGATCTGTAGTCGTTGGTTCATGGGTTTTTATCATGATTCAATAATACAAGGTTGTTTAATTTGTGACAGCTAAAATTTGACACTCCTGTATCTAGATTTGTATTTTGGAAGTAGGAGAAAGGGGAAGAATGTGATCGCCTTTTGCGAAAACGGTAGTAGAAAGGTACTACAAAAAGTACGCAAAGTATACAATTAGAAGTAAAGGTGTATTATTAATTCTATGCGAACTTGCAATATATTTGGTGTTATAATGGAAATACTAAACAATACGTAAATATGTGCATTTTTGATTTAAGTTATTCATCATTTCCTGGAACCGACCGTTCATCTATGCAAAAACGAAAACTGCAGATCAATAAAACTTTTTATGCTCATTTCAACCATGCCAAAATTATTTGGTGCAAGTAAAAAAATTAAGACGTTCCAGAAGGTTAAAGTTCAGTTTTTAAATTTTTTAAATATTTATATCTTACGAACTGTAGGTATAACCGATAAAAAAAACTAATGACGCCACCATAAAGATAATTAATTTGTCTTTCAGCTGGTGTACATAATTTAAAGCTTCTTGTATTTTTAAACCAAAATCACAAAAAAACGAACAAATGTTATTTTTTCATGAAATAACATTTTTTGAAAAACTGCATAATTAATGGTAAAGAAATTAATATTATTTAGAAAGTACAAGTTATTACCTTTAATTCGATATTACATATTTTGTCACTATCTACTTTTGGGTTTCAACAATTTATAATAAAAAATACAAATAAATAAAGCAAATAAACCTCTTATATTTTCTTTATTTATTACCTGCGCGGAATAAATTTGGTATCGTTCAAATCAGCGTAAAAAGTTCTATCAATCGGTATTTTTGGTTATTTTATAGCTAAACGGTCGCTATTCTACACTTGTTCTAGAAAATTACGCAAACGAAGGTGATGCTCACGAATATTTACTATGAAGAATTTTTGGTTTTACTACTAATATCATTAGAAACTGTAGAGTAAGCAACATTCTGCACAAGTAAAGGAGCCGATTTTATGTGTGGAAGCGAGAATACTGTTTTATTACAAAACCTTACTATTATTGAATCATGGGTTTTTATCAAGGCATATTTAACAAGGTAAAAGTGACAACTAGCTCGAACTCTCTTGTAGCTAGTTATAATGTGAAAAAACTGTAAACAAACAAATTAACCCCATGAGTTGCGAGTGCTATGTTTGCTACAAATTAGCATCAACTGAAACTCATCACGGTGAAATTATACCACGTGTAGTAATAAGACCGAGATGAAGATTGGACGCTATCGTATTTGAAAATTTGCCTTTAAAAATTTTAATAAGATAGCCGAAAGATAATTAGACTCTGTCTTCGCGCTTTGTTTTATTGGACAATGACCTCACGGTTGACCAAAGCTTACTCGCACCAGAGGTGAAGTTACAAGTCTTCAGATGCTCTTCCCTCTTCTTCCGCTTATGTACGTTCACAAGCTGCCGAATCTTCGTGTTGAGATCCCTGATTCGGGGATTTCCGGGATCGATCTGACGAAGGTTATCACGGTCATCGGCTGGAACAGCCGCTTCAGCAGGAAAGTTCCTGCTGGTACGAAGCGAGCTGCAGCAGTAGTGATAACCCTGCGGAACTTATGTAGGTCCGGTGTTCCGCGGAAGCAAAGACGGTTGGTTTATCGATCGATATGACTATGGGCAGATTGTCTATTGCCAAAGTCAGCATAAGGTCGCCATGATATGCTGTTTATCAGACCAGCGCTGACTATTGTTTTGTCTGGCGAGCTGCAGCAGCTGCGCATAATCCTGGTGGGTGCGTCGTCGTTCATTGTGCAGAATGTAGAATCGTCTTATCTGCTCAGCCAAGTCAGTTTCCCTACGATCGTTTGACAGGCTTGAGTGCCAAAGAGCGTGGTGCGCATTAAAGTCACCTACTACCATACGGTTTTCACCTCTGAGGAGCGCACCTATATCAGGGTGATATCCTGCCGGGCAGCAAGTGACAGGGGGTATATAAACGTTAAATATTTCGACCTCGACAACGCCTGACCGGATAGCAATACCCTAAAATTCTAGAATGGTATCCCTGCGGTCGATGTCTGCTTCGATGAGACAATACTGCACGGTATGGTGTGTACATTGTATCCGGAGCAATTCAACAATGTTGAGTTGCTGTTCAATTTCGTCTCTTGAACCGCAGCTATCAATATTCCCTTGCCGACCCTTGCTGACGGTTATCTCCTCCAGTTGAATTGAAGGAGCTTCGTGTGGTTCGGGATACGTGTTGTTATGCGGGGGGTGAGGGATGTGTGTTGCCTGACCGCCATTAGCTGTGTGCGCTGCTTTAGAAAGTGACGCCCTGTGGTGGTAGTGGGCGGCGTTGCAGTTGGGGCTTGCGACCCACAGTGGTTCGGATAGCAGATCTAGCTGGACGAAAGTCAAAATTTTTTTGTTTTTAAAATACTTAATGGTACTTGGAATACATTCCTGACAATACATTCAAATATAAATTGCATTTATTAAAGCATTAACATATGAAAACAAACAAAAAAAGGTAAGTCAACGCCGCCTATTTGAGAACTCTATTTTAAAAGCTGAAATTTAACTTAAAAGATTGCTAATTGCACTCACAGATATTTGCATAATTGCAAATCGACTTTATAAACAAAAAATTACACTTATTCCTTATACAGATTCAGAGGTCATAACGCAATTTATGTCCACATTGGTATAAGCAAATTTATTCTGAAAAATCGTCGTTTTGATTAATTAAAAAAATAAATTAAAGAATAGGAAAAGTAAAGGCCGCCGAAGGCCGTTATAAAACCACTTACATATTATTCTTTACACCTTCGCAAATGCAAAGGGTAAGTTCGATAACCACGTCTAACCAATTGGCTTAGATATTTACATTTTAGTGACGGTATGTCAAATCTCAAAATTCAATAGTAATTATTAACAGGAATGTATCTCAATATAAATATAAGATCAGTGGCGGATCCACCGGGGAGAGGGGGGGGGGGGGCTAGGGGTTGTGTGTTAAAACAGAAAAATACTTGGAGTTATAAAAACTTTGGTTATGTAAGAGTTAAAAAAAATATTAACTTGCGAATTTTCTGCTTTCTGAAATTAAAAAATTATACAACAGGCATGCAAATCTTTAAGCGCTGTTATAAAATTTTTTCTGAAATTTATTTGTGTTTCTTGCTGTGATCTTAAATTTTAGTCGTGGTAAATAAAATCTTAAAAAGTGAGTTGTTTGACATTTGGAGAAGTGTTGCTGAAACTTCTAAAAGGCAACAAGGTGTCCGTGATTATGTGATTAGTAAATTGAAAGAAATATCTGATGAAAATGCTCGTTCCGAAGTAAATAAAATAAATTAAGTAAATGACTTTAGATTCGTAATCAGCAACCCAGAAAACCCCCAGATACCCAGTTACATAGAAATCTACCGATTTTTTTTTTAATTTTCGTCCGCCATATTGGATCCGCCATTTTGAATTTTTGGTAAATGACTTTAGATATGTAATCAGCGACCCAGAAAACCCCCAGATACCCAGTTTCATAGAAATCTACCGATTTTTTTTATTTTCGTCCGCCATATTGGATCCGCCATTTTGAATTTTTGATAAGTGACTTCAGATTCGTAATCAGCGACCCAAAAGTCCCCTAGGTAAGAAGTGGTGTAAAAATCCATCAACGAGTATTTGTTTAAGAAGTTTCGTCCAGCTAGATTTGCTATCCGAACCACTGTGCGACCGTGCAGCGCAATACGGGCCCTCGAAATTATTTGGCTAATATGTTGCATTTGACTGATGTCACATTACGGAATATCCTGGTCTGAAACACCGTGCAGATTGTTGGAGGAACCAGGAGTTGTTGGCGGCGGCGTGTGGGCGGTGGTGCATTTGTGTCTGTTGTATGGTATGTAGTGGTTGTGGTGCGGTCTATAGTGTGGTGTGTTAGTCGCGATACGGGGGGTGAGGGAGGAATGGGGTCTACCTTGGGTCTGTAGCATCTGACGCGCTTGCTGTTGCTGCCTGTTGGTAGGTGGCTGCAATGAGGGCGCTGTTGTCTGCGTCAGCGGTGCTCTACAGCATGGGGCACTGTAGTTCGTGCGAAGTGACACCAGCCAAGGCATGAGGTGCATTTGACCGATGTCACGTTCCGGTATATTCTGCTTTAGCATACGGAGCAGGTGGTGTGTGCAACCAGGAGCTGCTGGTTGGCTCGCACGCGCGAGTTAGACGGGCCGGTAGACTGTGGGGGAGGGGCGTTGGGAGGTTTGCTGCTGCCCAGAGGAGCTTCTCGGAGCCGTGCAGGCTCTTCGGGTGTTGGGTGCATTGCGCGAGCGGGTAGCCGTGGAGGCTGATTGTGCCGTTTGGCTTGAGCAGCAGGGAGCCACATAGCTTGTGGTCCCCTCCCGATGAGACCTAAGACCAGAGCAGGTTCTTAGGTGACTCCATCCGTTGCAATAATTGCAACTAACCGGAGTGGAGTTCGGATGGAGTCCCTGGCTCAATTACGGTCTGGATACTGCAGCCGCCTCAACAGATACCTGTCCAGACTTGACCCCAATATCCCCAATGAGTGCCCGGTATGTGGAGAATCCCCCCACGACACCAACCACCTCTTTACATGCCAGCTCAATCCGACTCAGCTAACACCCCTCTCCCTCTGGTCCGAGCCCATCGAAACAGCTCGTTTCCTGGGCCTCCCGTTAGTTGAGCTTGACGAAAATGATTGTACGTAGACCCGAAAAGGCGGGGCTTAGTAGTGCCACTACAACAACAACAGCCCTGAGCAGAAGAATACTTTGCAAATGTAGCCCTATGGACGAACCACGTCTGAGTTATTTCACCGACCTAAACGGGGTTAGATCGATGAAACAACAGTCCTTGGTCGGATAAAACCCGAGTCATTCCGGTACGTACAGCCGGCTGTCGTGGTAATGGTGGCATACATTAAAGATGTAGCGCACGAGTCGATATATTTGGTAAACTAGTATTTATTGTCCGATTTCGTTCATATTTAGAAAGCTTCTTTTAAAAATATTTTTTGAATGTTGGTGAATTTTTGTTAACCCAACAAACATTTAGCTTAGAGAACGATTAGAAAACCACTCGAATTCTAATGTGTTTCTCTAAGGTAGAAGTCGATTAGAGAAACTGTTGAGACTTATAGCATTCTTTAAAAAAAGGGGACATAGTTCTCAATATCGAGAAAGAGGTTAGATATATAGTCCTTTTCAAACGTTGAATTCTAATTGGTTTCTAATGTCTAGTGTTTTTCTAATCATTCTCTAATAGACATAACATAGTTCTCTAACCTGAATAAATCCAGCAATAATGTACAGACGTGTAAGTTTCAATTCTCTATTTAATTGTTCATTGATTTTTATTCTAGATTCGTGATTTGGCTTCCCAATTTTATCTAACCGAGTCGGATGTAGGTCGAAATCGGGCACAAGCTTCATGCAACCAATTAGCTGAGCTTAACAGTTATGTTCGCACTACAGCATACACAGGAGAATTGACTGAAGAATTCATGAAACAGTTTCGTGTTATTGTATTGACAGCATCTGATGACGCCGAACAGCGTCGCATAGCAAAATTTGCTCATGATAATTCCATTGCATTGATCATAGCTGAGACTCATGGACTCTTTGCTAAAATCTTTTGTGACTTTGGAGAAAACTTCACTATTTATGATCAGGATGGTGCTCAGCCGATTTCCACCATGATAGCTAGCATTACACGTGATTCTCAGGGAGTGATAACTTGCTTGGATGAAACCCGTCATGGCTTAAATGATGGAGACTATGTGACTTTCAGCGAAGTACAAGGAATGACTGAGCTAAATGGCTGTGAGCCGATCAAAATAAGCGTATTAGGTCCGTACACATTTAGCATTGGTGACACCAGCCAATTTGGTGAATACATTTCCGGTGGCATAGCTACACAAGTAAAGATGCCGAAAGTTGTGAATTTCAAATCGCTTCAGGAATCTGAAAAAGAACCCGAATTTTTAATTTCTGACTTTGCTAAATTTGACCATCCAATTTCGCTACACATTGCGTTCGCAGCATTACACAAATATGTCGAACAAGTCGGACAGCCACCACGTCCCTGGAATGAGGAAGACGCTCAGATTTTTTTGCAAATGTGCAAGTCAGTAAATGCCGATATCAATGACAATGTGGTGTTGTTGTTTGCGAAGACATGTGCCGGAAACACTTGTCCTATCGATGCGGCAATTGGCGGCTTCGTAGCACAAGAGGTCCTTAAAGCGTGCACGGGCAAGTTCACACCTATCTACCAATGGTTGTACTATGATGCTATTGAGTGTATTCCCACCGAGGGAGTTGAGGAGGCAGATGCTCAACCGGTGGGCTCACGTTATGATGCACAGATTGCTATTTTCGGAAAGAATTTCCAAGAGAAATTGGGCGACGCCAGGTGAGGAAATAGTTTAAACCAGTGTTGACAAAAAGTTAATATGGGTAATGATTAAAAATTATGGTTTAAAAAGCTAATCGCGGTAATGATTAAAATTAATTAATCGTAATCATCAATAATATTAATGACTAAAATTTTTGATGTTGTAGCGGCTAATTTGTGATCTTAATCATCGGTGTTGGGGTTAAGAATTATTTAATTTAATCAATAAATGTTAATCCCAATGAAAAAAATATATGATTGAATAGTCCTGTTTGGTCGAATGTAAAACTAAACACCAGTAACAACTACATTTTTGCATATGATGCCTTTATAAATAATATAATAATATTTTTCACTTCATTACATTTATTAAACAAATTCATTAGCACAATAAGGTCTAAAAGCTCCTTTAAAGTACAAAAGTAATTATAAGGCGCAAAAACAAAGCAACGAAAGAAAAACAATAAATAAAAAATAAATAAAAAATGAGAAATTAAAAATAAAAAAATAAAAGAAAAGTAAAATGCAACTACTCCTAAGACCAAAAACTAACGTTATCTAAATAAAACCACAATGAGACAAACGTAAACATATGTATATTAAAAATTAATTATAATTCATATTAATGCACGAATCGCTTTAGATATAGCTGATTAATTAATCACCGTATCTGCTAATGATTGAAATTTAAACATTAATACAAAATAAATTTTTTAATAATTTTTACTATTACTTATTTAGTCAAAATTAATTTAACCATTATTAAATCTAATCCGATTACACTTAATCAAACTAACTAATTCATTATAAAACCTATATATGTACCATATTTGAACTTTTCTTCTAGATACTTCATTGTCGGAGCTGGAGCCATCGGCTGCGAATTGCTTAAAAATTTCGCAATGATTGGAGTTGGCTCAGGCCAAGGGGAAATCGTTATAACCGACATGGATTTGATCGAAAAGTCGAATTTAAATCGCCAATTCCTGTTTCGACCACATGATGTGCAGAAGCCAAAGGCAAAGACAGCTGCAAATGCCATTAAGAAAATGAATCCTAACATTAAAGTCACTGCGTATGAATTGCGTGTTGGGCCCGAAACCGAAAAAGTTTTCTCAGAGGAGTTCTTTGGCAAATTGGACGGCGTTGCTAACGCTTTAGACAACGTAGATGCTCGCATTTATATGGATCGCAAATGTGTATTCAACCGTTTGCCATTGGTGGAATCGGGCACTTTGGGCACAATGGGAAATGTACAAGTGATTGTACCATTTTTAACTGAATCTTATAGTTCGTCACAAGATCCCCCAGAAAAGAGTATCCCTATATGTACGTTGAAAAATTTCCCGAATGCAATTGAACATACATTGCAATGGGCTCGTGACATGTTTGAAGGTGTATTTACGCAATCGCCAGAGAATGCTGCACAATACCTATCTGATGCAAACTTCATTGAACGCATCATAAAATTGCAGGGTATTCGACCTTTGGAGATCTTGGAATCAGTTAAGGTGATTATAGTGTGAAAAATACAAGAAATACAGACTTAAATATCGCCACCATTTCTGTCACTACTTTTAGAAAGCTTTAGTCGACGAAAGGTCCAACAACTTTCTGGATTGCGTCAAATGGGCACGAAATCATTGGGAAGAGCACTATGCTAATCAAATTAAACAATTGCTGTTCAATTTTCCACCAGATCAAATCACCTCAAGTGGACAACCATTTTGGTCGGGCCCGAAGCGCTGTCCTCAACCCCTGGTATTCGATATTAATGATGATCTACATTTCGATTATATATATGCAGCCGCTAACCTACGTGCGGAGATGTACGGGATCGAACAAGTGCGTGATAGGCAGCAAATAGCACTTCTCGTTAACGATATTACGGTAAGTCGAGTGCAGCCAAATACTATTTATAACTTATTATGGTGAGTAGCTTCATTTCTATTCGATTTTGAAGAATGGTGTAATCTGAAGTAAAGTGAAAATCAAAATTATGCCACATTTTATACAATTATATGAAAAATCTACTCCTTTTTATACCCGAGCACTTTGTTTCGATTCACTTGAAAATTTTAATTATATTTTTTAACACTTAGTATGCTGTGTCCTCAATGTCAATGTATGAAGAAAAACCCTGACTAGATGTTGTAGAGGCATTTTAAATAATTTCAAAGAATCAAATGAATAATCTGACTAGCAAATTAGGAAAACACCCAATTCTAAACACGTTCCATTGGGTTTAAATTTAGTAAATAGGACGACCGCTAAAAAAATTAACGCCAAAACTTAAAAAAATTAAAAATAAAAATCAAACTACTTTCATGCTTTAAAATAACACTGTCTAGGTTATTCAAAACGAACAAACCCAAATAATTATGAAGAACTTTGAGGAAGACAGTACTAGTCCAGATGGTCTTAGGTTTTTTAAAGAGGGTTAAAGTTTTAACAGTTTCGCCGAAATTGCAATAAATTTATCGAAAGTATCATATATAAAGCGATTTCGAACAAAATTTGTGTCAGTCGTAGACTAGCATTCTCCGGGTACGTTACTACCTCGACTGCGTTCTTGCTTTTCTTTTGTGTATACTCGGTCTTTCGTTTTACAATAACCAACCACCGTACACCAACTTTGGGGACAGCATGTTTGCCCCCTTAGCAAGCAACCAGACCAAATCGGAAAAATAAACGTGTGTCAATTTTAATTTAATGATTTTCTCTTCCTTTGAAAATCTCAAAATAAAAGAACCCTTGTCCATTACTCGTGCTCTGCCGTTCAAAGGTCGCTTCAAGTAATCAATAAGGATATTCAAATCAAGTTTGATTTTGTTATTCCGCCCACCAGAAACCATCGACATCTCCTGGCATAAGGTAAACATTAGGGAATACTTGCTTAATTCCCTATTTGCCAAGTTTGCTGTCTACCCCGCATTCGAACACTGACTGTCTGCGGATCAAGTACGCCAACTGCGACGAAAACATACCTTTAACTTCAATAAGTATCCAAAGTTCCGTCAGCAGAAAGAAATGTCAAAAATTTAAACCAAAAACACAAATGTACATTTTAACAACAATAATGAATCCCTTTCTGACTCTAAACACTTCCATAAAACAACCACATCGCCATAAAGTAACCCCCAAATTAATAACAGTTTAGAACTTTCTTGCACTAAACCAACGTCTACTACACATCTTCAGCTCATCCGCTACGAATTTCCCTACCACTTATAATATAAATTCTCCCTAAGATAATCTTATGATCCTTCTCCAAATGTTTCACCCATCACTCACATCACACAAAAACTTATTGAAAAATAACTATTTCGTCACACCCCAATGTATTTAGAATCCGTTCTATGATCGATCTATGATATTTGATATCCCAAAATTCTTCTAATGTTGACACTTCTATTATCCCCATTTTAAAACATAGAAAGATCTCTAACGATCACTTCTAACTTGCTTAGACAGCCTTCAGCCTTAGACAGGTTGCCTTCAAGAAGGGACAAGGAACAACATACACTCTTCTTCACCTCGATCATTTTGTCTCACACGCGCTCAATAGATTTCATGAAAGCATTCGATAGGATTAGAGAATTCAAGTTAAATTGAGACAAATTGATTACGGGGTAGGCCAACAAATGTACAACCTCATTAAATCCTTCCGAGCTCCCGCTCATCCTTACCAGGTTCACGAATATCAAATATACGCCGATGATGTACTATTATATTCAAAAAGCAGTGATCAAATTGCTGTTATGAGATCCTTATCCGACATTCACTCGCTAATATCTGGCACATCAATTGCATCATACCCTTGTTCACTTTCAATAACGTAAATAATACACGGTCCTTACTCTGTAGTTCGAATCGATAGTAAATTTGTTCGAATTCGAACGATTGGTACTATGTTGTTGTAGCAGCATACAAATTCCGCAAAGAGTTTTTGGGGAGTGTTGCTGGAATGACAGTCCTTGGCCAAATATAAATCTGGGTCGTTCCGGTTACGTAGACACGACTGTCGTGGGTACTATAAAAGAGTTAGGCGTTCGAATATAACTTCTTTTCGATTCGAACTTCAGAGTAAGGGCCAAGAAACCCTTAAGGCCGGATCACACGATTGTCGCATTCGCCAATTATTGCCTTAATTTATGTCCCAATCGTCCATACATATCCTGGATTACATTAGTCCACATCTCTGCTTCGAAAATAGGTTTTCTGCCAGAATTCCAGACGGAAGCGACTGGGTAAACCGCTCGGACTTAGATTCAGGATCTACCGCTATCTGAACTGAACTACGCTCAGCGAACTCTGCGCTCGATGCAGGCGTTCCCCTGTCTTCGAGTAAGCACCGACTGAAATCTATGTTCATTAAATTACCCAACGAACGTTGGGCGAAAGAACCAACATGTTCTGTTACAAAACAGATCTGGTCATTTATAAACGGAAAACGATCTAAAACTCTTATACAAATCGACCGCCCATTATTAGATTATTATTAGTTGTCGGTGTAATTACAGGACACTCTAATGGGAGCGCATGCTAGGCGAAGGGGTTATCCCGCTAACGATTTCTGTCGAGCCTGCAGCGACGAGGAGGAGGTGGAGAGTGTAGCACACTATCTCTGCCACTGATAATATCGATGGCTTATTAGGGTGACCCGTTAAATAGAAAAGGGGTACACAAATATTATTTAATTTACACATATTATATTGAATGGATTTAAAAGCTAAAAAAATACAACTTATCATTTATTTTTAAACTAATTGAAGTTTATGCCTATTGAAAAAGGGAGATTACGACTTGAATCTGATGGAAATAGGCTATAAGAAATATTAGAAAATTTAAAATAAAAAAAAGTTTTAGACCACAATTTGCTTTTGCAGGTTAACGTGAATGAAAAAGGAACTTTACTTGCTACTTACCTGACCTCTTAACTGCAGTTATGCTTTTGATGGAAATAGGCTATAAGAAGTATTAGAAAATTTAATGCACTCGCCTCACGACTTGTCCAAACCTTAAATAAGTTTATTAAAATTTTTAA
>NW_023458561.1:18404481-18419408 GCF_013731165.1 Rhagoletis pomonella
GAAGAAAAACCGTAAAAAAATTGCCAAAAATCAACTAAAACTTTATTTTTCCAGAAATTTTTATTATTTAGATGAAATTTTGAAGAATTTTCATAATTTTGTGCACAAATTTTTAATTTGGATCTGTTCGGTTTTTATTAGAAGATGCACTATATTTAAAACAATAGACATTAAATAAAAAAAAAATTGCAAAAATTTTAAAAATGTCGCGTCCCTTTTTTTTTTCTCCACTATACATGTTGATATTTGAATTTGATCTCAATAACAAAGCCTTTTATTTTTATATATGTACGAGGATTTATAATATTTTTGTAATATTAATTCCTTTGGCATTCAAATAATTGAACCGTTTGAACCGAACCGCGGTTCAGAAATAAACCGGTTCTTGAGTCGGTACAAGCTTTTTCTGATTGGTTCGAACCACTGAACCGAATCGTCTCGTTTTTTGGAGTGGTTTGCAGCCTTGCTTCCAAGTTATTCTAAACTTTTTTTGCGACATTAAACAGAAGGCAGACTACGTCACAGTCAATTCAAATGAATTTTGACAATCAGTATGTGTGATCAACTTGGAAGCAAGTTCTTCATCATGATTCAATTATTCATCATGATTCAATTATTTATTATTGAATCATGGTTCTTCATTATGTTTTTCTTCAAAAACAAATTTGTGGTTGCCAGATACCTCACCGGATTTTTATAGGTTTCTCCAAACCGATTGAAACCTGATTCTGTGCTTGAGGAGCTTTTGGTCTCGTTCCTTTCCATGTTAAAATAACGGTTGCGGTTTGGTTTCATTCCTTGATGAAAACGCTCGCAAGTACACTACCTCCCAAGTATAGTGGAAGTATTATGGAGAACACAACTATTTTAATCACTATATCTCAGAAATGGTAATTATCTGGAACAAAGTGTAATAACAGTTTTTATGGATAATTACATGATCTACACTTTTTTCTTTCCTATTTTGATGATAAAACCGTTTGGCTGAAAATTGCATAAACGCGATTTATGTGACTATTGACCTTGAATACTTTTTTTTGCAGTTGCGGATTTGATGGAGACATTTTACATTTCTTTTATAAGAGTTCGCAACATTCGTACCAATTTTTCAGCTTTATGCTGATTATTGCATCCTTGAATGTAATAATATCGACCATAATAGTTGCGTTCCAGATGCTTCACGATATTCACGATTTGCATGAACAGCTGTTTTCTTCATTAATAAACCTTATGGATGGTGGTCACCTGGAACGACTTCCTGTAAAAACCTGCATATCGTATATCATCTGGAACGCAACTATTATGTGAACTGTTTGCGAGTGGTGTGGAAGTAATTTTTTTACCGTTATTTTTAAATTAATTTATGACAAATATTAATACTGTGGCCAAATGGTATGGTCGCGGTGGGTGTATGTACTAGGAAAATAAGATTTAATGGAATTTTATTTTTCAAATATTCAGGTTCCGGAATTCAAGCCACGATCTGGCGTAAAAATTGAGACCAACGAAAGTGCTGCCGCCGCTGCAGCCAACAATTACGACAGTTCAGACGTAGATCAAGACCGAGTAAACAAGATTTTAACTGAGCTACAGGCACTTAGGGAAAGTAAAACTCCACTTGTTGTCAAACCATTGGAATTCGAAAAAGACGACGATAATAATTTGCATATGGACTTTATAGTTGCTGCATCCAACCTGCGTGCCGCCAATTACAAGATTCCCCCAGCTGATCGTCACAAGTCTAAACTGATTGCTGGAAAAATTATTCCAGCTATTGCCACAACTACATCACTAGTGTCCGGCTTAGCTGTTCTAGAAGTCATGAAATTAATTTTAGGGTAATTAAACGTTAAGTGATTTCCATATTTGATTTTAAAACATATTTGCTTTCTTACTTTAGACATAAAGCTATGGATAAATTTAAAAATGCTTTTGCAAATTTGGCTTTGCCATTCATTGCATTCTCGGAGCCTATGCCTGCCGCGAAGAATTCATACTATGGCAAAGAATGGACGCTGTGGGATCGCTTTGAAGTTGCTGGAGAGCTAACACTGCAGGAATTTCTTGACTACTTCGATAAAAAGGAGAAGCTTCAGATTACAATGTTGTCGCAGGGCGTCTCAATGCTTTACTCGTTCTTCATGCCAAAAGCTAAATGCGCGGAGCGTTTGCCTCTGCCCATGACTGAAGTCGTGCGGCGTGTTTCAAGGAAACGTATTGATTCACACGAACGCTCTTTGGTATTTGAGATTTGCTGTAACGACGAAGATGGGGAAGATGTGGAAGTGCCGTATGTGCGATATACTCTACCCTAAAAACGGTTATTGGTGATACAACAAAAGTACTGAGCGAGCAAAAATCGCTGCCCTTTCATTGTAATACATATACATCTTTGGTTTATTATTAATTCAAATAATTAAATACGAATTAATTTTATAATTATAGGAAGGAGTTATTTTATGTGTCCCTCCATTATAATTTTAATACTTTTCCATTACGATATGGTTCAAAAATTAAAATAATTCAGCGAATGATATATTTACGAAAAAATATGTATGTATATGCACGGAAGACTTTGTATTAAATAAAAGAAAAATAAATATTTGTAGCAGTTCGACTGCGTTTTTCATCAGTAATGAATAAAAATTTTCTGTTTCAAGTACAACCATACATACATACCGCGAAGTTCCTTTATTAGTAAAATTATTTATAATAAGAAAGCAACTTTAGAGGCGAATGCTTTTGAGAACTCAAAATATTCGAGGGATGATGGGAGGTTTCGTCAGAGACGATTTTCGACGTACTCATTTAATGCCAATGCAACGAGAAAGAGTTATATTCAGACTCATAGTGATTGCCGTGTTGAGTGCAAGCCTTTTTTTGAGAGTCGAGTCGTATCGAAAGTTGCATTGCATTGCCTAACATTTTGACTCGACTAATGGATAGTTTTCGACGATTTTCGCCTTTTATTTATTTCGGCACGACAGTAGACAATGCCAATGTTGTCGAGTCGTTCAATTTAGTCTAATTGTCGACTTTCGCAATGAGGCTGATTAATATTTTGGGGGACGAGTGGCAGGGACTTGCTTTTCCACAAAACGCCAGGTTGTTCCTCTTAAGAATGTTGCAGATTTTTTAATTGCTAACATTATGTCCAATGGTTACACGATCGTGTATCCAAAGGTGTTATATGGTTGTATGAATATGCATATTCCCCCCAAATATTTGGTGTCATTAAGGAGCCTTTACTCTCGCTCAGTTAAGAGTCAGAAGAGTCCCTTCCTCTGAAGGTCGACTTATATGAGCTTAAATTCGTAAATCAAATGAGAAATAATATGAGTCATATTGGACTCATATTAGCCTCATATACGGCTCAGTTTGGACTCTTTTTTAAGACAGTTTTTGGCCTTATATATATGAATTATTTGAGCCTCTTTTAGAGACTCTTATATTGCTCTAATTGGCCTCATAACTGACGCCTTTCGGACTCCATTTTCAGGATCTCCTTTGAGTCTTATTGAGCCCATGTTAGAGCGGTATTTGCAAAAGCATTTAACAAAAATTTCTTTCGACTACGTTTTTCATCTATTGTCCTTATGTGCAATTATCAGGGACATAACTTATAGAAAAATTATAAAAAGGTCTTATTTAGCCATTAGTAGGAACAAACGAATGTTTATAAACAATAACATAGAAACCGATTTGGTTTTTTTAACTCTAGCTTCAAAATTGTTTTTTCCCTGGGATACAAAAAGTGCAAACCAAAGGCTGGTCTCTACGAGGAGACATTGGTGTTATTGAAGAGAACCAAAATAATTTATCTTAAATGGATAATAAGGAATATCTAAAAATATTAAATTCAGTATGAAAAAAAAAATAGCCTGGTCAGTTTTATTGAAAAGTCCTTCAGCAGCACGAATTATTGTCTTGTAGCCTTTCTAAACATTGACGGAGCTTGTAACAATATAAATTCAGCGGCCATAATACTAGAGGTGGACAGTTTATAAGCCAAATGCTCTTCTGCAAGGCGATCACGGAAAACGTGGGTGAGAACTTGGCTTCAAGATATGTGACAAGGGGCACACCGCAAGGTGGCGTGCTCTCGCCACACCGTTGGAACTTAACCGTGAATTCTCTATTGCAAGAGTCGAAACTGGGAAGCGCCAAGGTTGTGTATGCGGATGTCGAAGCTATCGCATATAGCTGTGCAAATTGATGCAGAGGGCACTTCGCGATGTATCAAGGTGGTCGAAGCGCTGTGGCGTCTGCGTCAATTCGGAGAACTCCGCCTGAATAAAGCAAAATTCTTGAGGGATTTCCTCGACAGAAAACTGAGCTGGAAGTAGAACATAGTCCAGCGTTATGGGAAGGCGTCTGTGGCCTTATATTCGGGCAAGAGGGCCATTTGTAAGAAATGGTGGTTGAGCCCGAGTATGTGCCGCGGGATTCTCCTTTATGGGATTATAGTATGTTGGCCGGCCTTCACCAAGGGAACCCTACTCACGAATATTTCCTCCCATTTCGGAGCATTCCCAAGCATTGCCCATTCAAATATCTTAAATTGCTTTAACGGCTGAGCCCACGAATTTATATATGTGTAGTGATCACCATAACACTTGTACTTGCCACACTATGTGGCAACACTGAAAAGCAGACAACGATTGACAAAACGCAACCAACTTCGTTTTATTAAAATTGATTTTTAACCGACGCCGAAGTTTTAGTTACGCATTCGAAAAATACTACGCATTGACAACGTAATACTTTTTATAAAGGAATATTATTTTAAGTTTGTATTCATTGAATTGAATAAAGAATTATGGAGCCATTGCACTTCCCTAAGTGGTGACCCCGACGAACGTGAAATACTCTGGCTATAATTTGTCAACCTGTGGAGGACATCATGCCAAACGACAACGAGGAAACATTTAAAGACGCAGTTGCTCCATTTCAAGTGGCACGACTGGCAGTTAAGCCGCCACCGTTTTGGAGGCCAGACCCGCGCCTCTGGTTTGCGCAGGTGGAGGCTCAATTCGCACGAGCTGGAATTTACACAGACGAAACTAACTATTTGACAGTTGTTGCGGAGATTGATTCAGAAGTATTGGCACGCGCTACAGACATTATTTCATCCCCACCTGCCACCGGCAAATATGAGGCGTTGAAATAAAGGCTTATTGCAGAATTTGGTGAGACCAGTGAGAAAAGGCTCAGGCGGTTATTCGCAGGTTGCGAGTTAGGCCAGAAGAAACCATCAACGTTATTGCACGAGATGAAAGATCTAGCGAATCAACAGCTGGGTAAAGAAATGTAGAGTTTTTATGGTTACGTCGCTTACCCGTTCAAGTGCAGCAAATTTTAGTAACGCTCGAAGGCGATGTGGAGGATTTGGCTAAGAAAGCTGATGCCATAATGACGATTCCGGCAACGAACATCAGCGTTGACACCGTGAGTACACCAAGCGACGATTTAACCGCAAGTATTTCGGAATTGATAAACCGGCTGGACAGGCTTGAGCGGGGGATATCTTAGGTAAGCAGCAGCGTGGGGGAGCACCTCCGCGACGTTCACAACCAGGCAGTACACGTAGCGAGACAGCACGAGCTTCACACAATGTTTTCTGCTGGTATCATCGCACCTTTGAAGAGAACGCAACGCGATGTCGATCGTCATGTGCTTTCCGGCAAAATGGCTCGGAAAACTAGTCAGCCCTCCATTCAAAGCGGCTGCTTCGGAGGACGACATGAGTTCTAGCCGCCTTTACGATCGGGACAGAACGTCAATAACTAAAACTTCGATACCGGTGCCGAGTTTTCGGTTGCGCCCAAGCGTCCCGGGAGCGGGAGAGTATGCAACCCGCCGTCATGAAACTGGTTGCTGCAAACAACACTGCAATTAATACTTTTGGTAGAAGACGTATCTCTTTGGATTTAGGCCTTGGTCGGACATTCAACTCCGTCGTAGCGCATCCTATAATAGGTGCGGATTTTTTAAAGCACTATGACGTTTTAGTAGACTTAAGAAATAAAGTAATCATAGACCGAGCAACGAGCATGCGAGCACGTATGCCAAATCATTAAGCCACCGCAAAGCATAATTTCTTTGAGAGGAGGTAATCCATTTCATACAATCTTAGCGCGCTACTCCGACCTAACCAACGATGGACCTAGGGCAGGTAAGACTGACGGCCATTCAACATCATATTGAGACACGAGGGGCACCTGTGGTCCAGAAGGTACGCCGCCTATCACCTCAAAAGTTGGAGCTCACGAAAAAAGCATTCGACTACCTGCTTGATCGGGGTATATGTCAGCGCTCAAGTAGCCAATGGGCGCGTCCGTTGCATATGGTGCAGAAATCCAACGGAACTTAGAGGTCTTGCGGCGACTATAGGCGATTGAATGCCAAGACAATTCCCGATATCTACCCGATACGGCATATCCAGGATTTTGGAGGAGACTTGTATGGTAAGATGATTTTTTCCATAATAGATTACAAGAAGGCATACCATCAGATCCCAGTGCACCCAGCAAAGGTGCCGAAGATAGCTATTCTGACACCGTTCGGACTCTTCGAGTTTAAATATATGACATTCGGGCTTAGGAACGCTGCCCAAACGTTCCAACGCTACATAGATGAAACCATCAAGGGTTTACCTTTCGTTTTCCCTTATCTTGATGATGTGCTCGTCGCCTCCACGTCGCAGGAGGAGCACGCAGAGCATCTCGAAAAAGTTTTTGACCGCTATCGCGAGAGGGGTTTGGCCATTAACGACGAAAAGTGTCAGCTCGGACTAGAGGAAGTAGAGTTCTCGTCTCGGCTAAAGGCATCAAGCCGCTGCCGCAGAAGGTGAGGGGCATACTGGAGTTCAATAAACCGAAGGTAGTCCACGACTTGAGAAGATTTTTGGGGGCTATTAACTGCTATAGACGGTTTTTACCACATGCTGCTGCCATCGAGGCACCATGGCAAAGGCTGATGGACCCATGCAAGAAACGTGACAGAACAGCAACGAAGAGCAATAAATTGGACAAGAGAGGCGACAGAGGCGTTCGAAACACTTAAGAAGCAGTTGGCGGAAGCAGCTCTTCTGGCTTTTCCAATAAGAGATGCCACAATCCCCTTGATGACTGATGCCTCAGACATCACAGTCGGTGGAGTTCTTTAACAGCTGTTCGATGGTAAGTGGATGCCGCAGGGTTTCTGTTCGCAAAAGTTTACTCCAACCGAACAGCGTTATAGTGCCTATGATCGCGAATTGTCAGCAATGTATAAAGCCATTCGACACTTCCGTTACCATTTGGAGGGTACAGTTTTCACTATTTTCACCGACCACAAACCGCTTACGCATACTTTTGAACAGAAATGGCGGAAACTTTCACCATGGCAAACACGCCAGCTAAACTTCATCAGCCAATTTTCCTCCGAAATACGGCATATCAGCTGATAATCTTGTAGTTGATATGCTCTCAAGAATTGCGTTACCATCACCAGTAGATCTACAGCAGTTGCATGATGAGCAAAATAGAAGCGTAGATCTTAAGAAACTACTCGACGGTGAGCCTACTTCGTTGCATTTAGTGACATATCGACATCTAGGTACAGGTAAAGAAATAGTCTGCGATGACTCAACCGGTTCACTGCGTCCGCACGCCCCAGAGATTTTACATCAGGTGATATTCAACGCTAGTCACGATTTGGGCCATCCGGGAGCGAAGGCAACTATTAAATTGAGTGCAAAAAGTATCGTTTGGAAAAGGATGGGATGGATTTGGATCTACGAATATGGGTCCGCAGTTGCCCAGCTTGTCAGCGATGTAAAATTTCCCTTCACACGAAAGCTGAACTCGAACAATTTGCAGTCCCAGGTAAACGATTTGAACATATCAATGTGGATATAGTCGGTCCATTTACCCCCTCGAGAGGTTTCACATACTCAACCTGTGTGGACCGGTTCTCAAGATGGTTAGAAGTAATTCCCTTGGCGAATACGATGGCCGAGACAGTTGCTAGAGAGCTCTTTGGTGGGTGGATAAGCCGGTTTGGTGCGCCGATCAAGGGCGTCAATTGGAAAGCGCTTTATTCAAAGAGTTGGCAAATCTTTTAGGAGTCAGACACATACACACCACCAGCTACCATCCACAAGCAAACGGTATGGTGGAGAGATGGCACCGATTCCTGAAAGCCGCGCTTAGATGCTATTCAGCAACAGGTTAAAAACATCTGCAAAGAAGAGTTAGGAGTTTCTGTGGCGGAGATGATCTATGGTCAACCTATTTGGCTTCCAGGCGACTTCATAGACCGAATGAGGTTAGTCCCGTAGGCCAGCAAGGTTCCTTACGGGAGTTACGGCAGCATTTCGAAATGGCTCGGCCGACTTAGACTTCGCAGCACGGAAAGCCTGCAGTATTTGTTCCCAAGGATCTCTGTTTTTGTAGCCACGTTTTTCTGCGGGCTGACACTGTCAAAAAGCCATTGAAGCCATACGGGCCATATCTCGTAGTCAGCAGATACCCCAAGACGTATACGATACCGATAGCGTCAAAACCTGTCATAGTATCCATCGATAGACTCAAACCCGCTTATTTCCCAAAGGACGATTTGGCAGCCTTAGGGCAGTGTACGTTGTGACGGATGGTTCTGGTTCCAGCAGGCCTATTGGAAGGGGGTGGTGTAGTGATCACCCTAAAACTTGTACTTGCCACACTATGTAAAAGCAGACAACGATTGACAAAACGCAACCAACTTCGTTTTATTAAAATTGAATTTTAACCGACGCCGAAGTTTTAGATACTCATTCGAAAATACTGCGCATTGACGACGTAATACTTTTATAAAGGAATATTATTTTAAGTTTGTATTCATTGAATTGAATAAAGAATTATAGAGCAATTGAAGTTGTATATATGTAAAACAAAAAATGGGTATTTAATTATGATCTAACTGCGGGAAAAAATAAAATGGCATACAACAAGAAATTACTAAAAAACTTGAAGGTGGGAGAACTCAACTCACATTCACAGTAAGATTCGATGAGTTTTTGTTTTCTTTCTGCAGTCGCTAGGGATATTCGTTTTTATTACGACGCTTTACTGTGTCTTCAAGATCGTTCAAATATTTCAACACTTCAATCGCGGTGACATTAGCCCTATTCGCGTACGCGCTATCCAGTAAACCCAGTTCTAATTTTACTGGTTTTTTCCTGGATGTCGTTTTCGTATGCAAAAACTTGCAAGAAACTAGCAAAAGAGGGGAAATTGAGAGAGCAAAAATGACAGCTGAACTTGCAAGTTTTACTGGATTTTTACTGGATAAATTTTTACTAGCAACTATTTGCTAGTAAGAAAAACAGCTGATGACATGATGCTTATTGTAAATCACATTAATAAAATAATTGTTTATGTTGCTTACCTATTAAAATATATAATTAGATGGAAAACACTAGTTTTGTAAGAAAATTGCATCGGAAAATAACAAATTACTCAGCTGTTCATATAACTAGCAACTTCTTGCTGGTTTTGCATTTTCGTACTTTCTTGCATATTTCACTCATTGGGAGTAAATATTGGCTTACTCTCCGAAATTTGGTTACTGGCAAGTTACTGGATATTTTTTGCTGGAGAATACGAAAACACAACTATTGTTTTACGTTTGATTGCTCATTATCAATGCTTACTAGCTTTATGAAATGTAAAAAATATTAATTTATAACATATAACATATAAAATTATGCTATAAATGACATAATAATTAAAAACAAATACTCATCCGATGACATCGTGCTAACAAACGAACACTGCGTATTCACAATACAAAGTGGTGATTGACGCGTTTATTTGAACGTTTGCGAGCAAGACACCATAATTATTTGTGATATCACATGGTGACGCATTCAAAAACAAGAGTATCTCCTCCAAACACCCATCATTGATCCAAAAAAAAATGTAATAGATATAGCTACAGATGTAGCTTTAAAATGATACAATTCTCATGTCAACAATCAACACACCAAAACCGAAAACTTCAGAAAAAAAACATTTCAGCCTGTTGCATTTAAATCTAGGTTGGTATATTTAAAAGAAAATTATGGTAAAAAAAAATGTCATACGGCAACCATAGTCAGCACACACTAGAATTAAAAAAAACTGAAGATTAATAGCAAGTTAGGGAAAAATAAACTCAATAAACGTTGTGATTATTAAATTTACTCACTTTTTCGTTGTATACTAGCATTAATAATAAAATTTGCAATAAATAACTCAAAAAGGCCATATTTTCTTTTGTTTATTTACAAACATATGTATGTTTGTGATCAGCTGATTTTCTTACTTGCAAGTTTTAGCTGGGAAAAATTTTTCCAGCAGAAATTCGCAGCTCTCTTTCACATTTTGCTCTCTCAATTTCCCCTACTTTGCAAGTTTTTTGGGTACGAGAACGCAAAACTAGTAAAAATTTTCTAAAACTTTAGATAGTTGGGCGTTCGAGTACACTCCTATATATTGTTTATAAATGAATCATATGTTTTTGAGAAAAAAACACCGTAGCAATTTAAAATTTCAAAATTACATTTCTCGACTGAAAAATAAGATAGTCGAGCTAACTCGACGGCACACAGTGCGTTTATTTTAACACTTCATGCCAATTAATCGTAGCGCTTTCGACAGAAGCAATATTTTGATATGAAACAAAATGGTTTTGAAAGCTAATGGAGTTGCCTTTAAAAGAAAAATATTGCCATTGAGCCACAATGCATAATCCAACGGACATATTAAAAAAAAAAAACATTTTTTGTACTTTTTATTATACTAATATTATAGATTTTGAGACGAGAAACACGATTCCACTGTTTAAAAAACGAAAAAAATTTCAACCCCTCAATTTGAAAAATGCATTATATGTATATTGTATTTTTTATGATTTGCATGCAGCTGTGCATCCTTTACACAGTATTATATACCTCGCACAACAAGTCAGTTTTAGTGCTATTCAAGACCTTTAATTTAAGCCATGGTAGAAGTCACTAGGCCCTTTGAGAGCTAAATTGTTACGATTCTAAAATTTCATTCGACATTTTACGCACTTTTTTCTAATTTCGGAGTAAAACCTAGGGCAGCGGTTTCGAAGTTTGGTTTAAAATTATTATAACTTGGCTCTTAGACGGCCTAAAATCTTTGGCTCAGATTAAAGGTCTTAAATTGTACTTATTGTTCGAGGGATATAAAATTGAGTGAAGGATGCACAGCTGCATGCAAATAGAAAAAAAATCAATAAAGGTAAGTTAAATGTTATACGTACCAAAATTCTTAAAAAGTAAACAAATCGATTTTTTTTAATGTTACTGTTCTTTAAATCTATTTTATTTTTTATGAATAAGGCCATACGCATATACTGGTTTTATAAATAAATCTTATAGCAAGATGCTATATATTTATTTATACACTTTTTGGCTGGCGAAATATGTGGTTTTTTAAATTTAATAAAAAAGCGTATTTAACCACTTTCAAATTTTTTTAATATTGAATAGCGCAACACAACAACCCTTTTTTTTGCACGAAACCCTTGAACACGTGCCTGCCATCTATTTCTTCTGTTTCGACATTTCGGTATTTTGCATTTCTTTCATTTTGACGTCATTCGCATTGTCAGATTTTTGAAATTACTTTTGGTACGACATTCTGCTATTTCATAATTTTTTCATTCTTATCTCATCCATCTTCCAATTCTTTAATTTCAATCCCGTTCGCATCATGGAACGTGCCAGTCAAATACGGCCGCCATCAAGCTTTTCAGTTTGGCAGGCACGCCCGCTGTTTGGCAGGCACATCCGTTGTTAGAAAGAGAATAGACAAAAAGGGGCATAGAATTCCATGCTTGTAAGTATATACGTTGCTTTTGACTCATGATACAAAAATACAAGGTAGTTTCATTTAAAATTTGTTTGATTAAAAAGCAGATTATTGACATTCTCCCTTATGTCAACATTTGGCATAGCATTGCCACATCGGAAATTTGTAGGAGAGGGTAATTTCAAATCATATATTGGATATTATTTATAAAATGGTGGATTTCATAAATGCTGAATGAAGAGGTATATAACACAAAAACTTAGTAATGATAATATAGCTAAAGAAAAAGAAAAAAGTTTAAGAAATAAAATACTTTTGTTGGCATTTCTCCATTTTATATATTTTAAGATAAGTTTCAAAGTTTTTTAATTTTATTTAAGTAATTTATTTTAGACAAAGTATTTTTTCAACAAACACATTGTTAATATGCATATATTTTATATTAAAAATTTGATATATAAATAGTAACGTTTCGAATTAAAACATTTAAATTAATTAAAAATAAAAACTTAAGTTATTGGCTATGTGGTAATTTTTTTCATTTTCTTATTGACCCTGCCAATTTTGTTTTGTTTTATTTTATTATTAAGATATCTAATCCGAAAAAATGTCCTACCTAAATAAAACCGCTTTAGAATTTTTTGATCTAAACTAATGTTCGTGTTTAACAATAAATTTTGTATGTAACTTGGGTCTGTGGTTAATAGATCCCCATTAATTTTGATAAAAATTGCATTAGCCTGCTCCAAAAAACTTAAAAACTCTGTTTTTCGTTTATAAAGCCCCCCTTCCGAAAGTAAATTAACATACGTAAAATTTTGACTATTTTCAGCAGATGTTCTGCATCCAAATTGACTCAAGCCCATTTTTGAAATTATGTAGCCACCAAAGTTTTCCAGGCCATCGAACTCAATATCACTCAGCGCGGTCATGCGATCCAAAAATCATTGGCTTCTTCCTGTTCTTGAAGCTACGACAGATATGTATACGGATGTTTTCAATATAATTCATATTTAAAGTAATAAAAGTAGATGATTTTCTACCTCGATATGCTCTTCTGGTGACAAGGGAACATCGTTTATTTCTTTGAAGACATGATGTGTGAGTGTTTCGACCTCTATAGCTTCAAAACTTACTAAAGCATCATTTGTTTGCTCCACATTGGCTTCTGAGCACAACATGTTTTCATTTCGACCTAGATAATTGACGGATAAAGAAATCAACTATTTGCATTAAGACTACATTTAGAAACATTTGTAATTTGGGGGATTCTATGATGCATAAATGAAAAGCAGCATTTTTTATTTCTAAACGATGACAATCACACACGCCTATTCCGGTCCGATTGAAGACATGAGTCTAATCCTTTACAGTAGCTTCCTATCACAGTTCGAATTGGATTAGACCCCTGCGGATGGCATTCGTCGGATAACGTTATAGGCATCAATGTCGAATATACGCTAAGATTGTGAAAGGAAAATTTGTGACCAATGAACGTAGGTAGTTTAGAAACAAAAGGCAAAGCACATAGAAACTAACTAACTTGGCTATGTTCTATGCTGCTGCTTTTGCCTCAAAGAATCTTCCAAAATTCAGTATAACCAAATTATTAAAGAATGAATTTTACCAAGAAGATATGAACGAAGCCGATATTTAAACTCAAGCGGCGATGGGTGGTCATGGAGTCCTCCTTTTGCTCGAATAGCACTAAAAAAGTTCTCCAGACAGTCTTGGTTCAGTTTAGCTGTTAAAATGAACTTAATTTGATAGTTCTGTTCAACGTAATTATGCAAAAGTGGAAGGGCCGCATTATTCTGTAAAACAGCTCGTTGAAATGGTAGAAGTTTTTCGCTAAACCGAAATGGAAATAAGTTTGTAATAATCGTGCTCATAGACAACAGCGTAGCGTTTTGTTCAGCCATTGCAAGCCCATAAGCTTTGCTTAGTGCTCGGGTATCTTTTTGCGGTGTTTTTACATTAAAAATATCGAACCAATCGTTTATTAACTGAAACAGCTCGGAGCATTCCACGAAATGTTCTGCGTTGCTACACATGCCAAGGCTTGCACATCGTTTAAGCGCTGTGGCAGTAGTATGCGAAAACAACTTTGTAGCGAGCTTTACTTTTTGCCTTGCTGATAAGAAAAATGAAAATCATTGCTAAAATATTTACATTGAAGTCAGTTTGAAAAAGTAATCGTCATCATATAAAGAAAACCGCGTATCAAGATAATGCAAAACCGCGTATGTGAGGTTGCATAAATTATTTTCTAGAGAGTAAAAACATTCATATTTCAAAATGGTTCTCCTTCTTATGAAGAAATCGCATTTCTGGCTATTATATTTCAGGACTAATGGATGGATTGTGCCAAGAGCTTGTGTGAGCAAATACAATTTTTGGCAAAAAAATTCTGTTACGAAGTTTTGCAGAACGACGATACGCGGTTTTATACTTTAACAACGATATACATATTTACCTGCGCCTTTCGCGTTCAGTGATTCTAATGATAGAGTTTTCGTTATGTTTAAGTCCGCGTTGCATAAGCCTATTAATTCTTCAATTAAATTTTTCTTTAAGAATGTGTTGCCATACAAAAAGCCATCGTCTATAAAGTGGTTGCGCATCAATTTAATTAGATGAGGTGCATCCGCGAAAACGAACACCAGTTTTTTCTCATCAGAGGGATGTACAAAAAAAGGTGTTTGAACCGAAATGCCCATAGTTCTCCAAAGATGCTGATTATCGGGGCCTAAGTCGCTAACAGCCACAACCACTGTATAGCAAATTTTGAATAGTTCCGAAATAATGTGCAGTACGATTTCTTTCGTCATTTTGAAATTAAAATTATAAAATATAGGCTGCTTCCACCTTCCACGTAGCCCACGAGTCATCGCTACTTGGACCATCCTCTTCGGCTGCAAAATTACATCGCTCTTTCTATCATATGCCCATTCTTCTCTTACCTTCATTTCATCGAAGGAAAGGACACATAATTTGTCCTCTAGTGGTAAATCGAAAGATTTCATATGCGCTAAAGTCTGCACCTGTAACCCAGGCTCAACGCATAGCCGAGATGACCAC
>NW_023458561.1:18424408-18436920 GCF_013731165.1 Rhagoletis pomonella
ATTTCTTTGCGAATTAATAAGAAAATCATACGAAGGACTTAACACAGATTCGTAAAGAAAATTCTGAAAGCTTTCTTTGTAGTACATCATTATTATCATTACCTTACTGATTTTCTTTCGAAATTTCGTAGAAGAATCGAAGTGTGCACAATACGTATATTTCATATTAAAAAATTCGGCATAAAATCGGAAAAGGATATAGTGGTTTCTGTATGAATTCTTTAAGATTTCTCTACTATTCAGATTACTCTGAAAGTATGGTTTGCAGCTATGTTACAGCATCACATACATATTTACATTTGCATGTATTTATAGGAAAGAGTGTGATTTCTCGAAGGTCTGTTTAAACAACCCTCAGATACGACCACTATATATTACATAAAGACATAGGGTGCGTTCAGAAATGCATCAAGCCAAAGCATCAGTCTCTTTTACTTCTAAACTATAACTGATGGAAATGCCTTATTTACGCAACTAACTTCCAATTAGGTATATAACCGTGGTTGCGCATATTGGACATTTCCATCAATTATAGTTTAGAAATAAATGCGTCTGATGCTTTGGTTTGATGAATTTCTGAACACACCCATACCTAAATACATATGTAGTTGCTTACAAGGGCGTAGCCAGGATCTGATGTAAGAGGGGGAGGGGGGACCGAACGAAATATACTTGCTAATTTTTTTGACATATTTTTTATTCAATCATTTTTACGCTAATAACGATTTTCAGCAAACTTTTCGATTATGTCCTCCTGAATCTACTCGCGGTTTTCGGTAATAAGTTTTCTATGGACGCTCATGAGGCATAGTCCAGAAAGCCTTTCTCCTCCTGTTGTGCTTCTGAACCAAGTTTCTACTCTACATAGTGAACTAAACGATCGCTCCACAGTCGCTGCTGTGCATGGAAAAGCACTCAAAATGGAAATACCCTTATTTATCGTTGTTAGATATTCGTTTTCTTCTATATATAGATCTAGATTCAATATGTTTCAAATATTCTTCGGACAAGTTCTTCGGAATGAGTTAACTTCCCATACCTAGGTCATAGATCTGTTGAAAATGCTTCGAGTTCTTTTGTACCTTTTCACTAGAACATTTAATCGTAAGAGAAACTCAAATAGGTGTTTCATTCAATTCTGTACCAATTCAATGCTTAACGCTGTGCTTACTTTATTGTATCATCGATGAAAAACGCAGGCTTTATGTGGAAACTGCGAGGATAGTTACGAATTCGATTACGCACAATCTAGTATTTTTTATTTATTGATTTTTCAAATTTTCCCCTTCCCTTTGTAGCTGCCTCCCCCCGCCGCTACCTGGCTACGCCCATGGTTGCTTATCTAAAGTGATGTTTATGTTGATGCTATCTATTGTCAAATTGTGACTCGAAAATCGTTAATCGTAGGTATATTGTATTTGCAGGATATATGAACGTACATATTTATGTATATGTATGTATGTGTATGTAAATTAAAGGAGAATAACAAAATTCGTTTATATTGAATGAAAAAAAGTTTCGCTTCTACTTAAAATATACTAAGTGGCTAGTTTTAGTTATATGTGTTTTAATACGAATTATTATTATTGCATACGTTTATGAATTCGAAATTAAGCCTAAATATGTAAGGTTTTTAAACCGAATGTCACATATTAGACATTTTGTGAAAACATGAGGATTCATTATTCTATCAAACGAGATGATGGCATTCTCAATCAGTCTATCGTCGCCAAAGCTGACCACCACCAACAAATTGCGGGTAGTAGCACATTCCATAAGAAAGCCCACCGCCCGGCGTGATTCCGAATACCGCTGATACCGCCGGTTAAAGCTGGATTTATTGTATCGTTTCGTTCAGAGATGAGGGGTGCCGTCCAAGTTTGTTCCTCATCGACTTCGTTGACTCGCCGCTGACAATTCATCCACTTGCGTGCACTGAGTTTTGGACGTGGATGCGCTACCTCCATTACATCGTCGTTGAATTCCCAGTAACCGTAGCCTTTGAAAAAGTATGTCTTACGATTGCTATACTGGAATGCAGCGTCTATGTTGTAACCTACTCCGCGCCATATGGACATATCTCGCGGGTAGTCCAGTTCAACTCTTCCGGTTTCGTCATCTAATCGCCAATATAAGGTGCCACTTGTAAAGTAGGTGCGGTTGTTATGGCCCCAAACGAATGCGGCATCTATGTGGGTCAATGACGGCGGCAGACCTAAAGAAGTGAGAGGTTGCGGGTAGCCCCGTACTAGCGTCACTGAATCGAAGACATAGTAATAGCGGCCTGAGATAAGCAAAGTCGATTATAAATAAATATAGACAAACCAGAAAATGTGAAACTTACCTATAAAGAATACAATTTTTCGATCTTGATTCTCATACACGGCGTCGATTTTGGTGTAGTTTTCGGGCAATTGGGTCCACAAGCGACGAGTTTCGGTTGGAAAGCCTTCATAAAGACCACGATCTCCAATGCGCCAAAGAAACTGGATGTAGATTAGAAATGTGAATAAGTGATAAGAATGCTACGTAAGTTTTAACATGCATACATATATCGTGTATTCCTTGTCAACCAGGTCCCCTAAATACATATTTTGAAAACGGATATTTTTTCAGCAAACTTTGCATAGATTGGCCCAAATTACACGAGGGGTTAAATTATCCGCGCAACAAAATTTCAACCAAATTACACGAATGTAGAAGATATGTGTATACATGAACAGAGGTTTGATTGTAAATGCATTTGTTGCTTGCATGTTGTTGGAGTTACCGTGTATTGATTTTGCAATTTTTGCGTATTTTTTACAACTCCCCTATTCCCATTTATACAAGAATGTGGTTTGCGCGTGTAATTTTTGCTCTCGTGTAATTTGACATGTGTTCTTTCATCTCAAATCTTTCCGGAACTACCTTTTTTTTGTTTCCAAATGGCGGACCACAATATCTCAGATGCTAAAAATCGAGCTTTTTTTGCTGACAGTCTCAGGCAGTATTTCCATACAAAGTACTATGTTCGACAATTTTTTTTATTACAACGCTTTTATCAACTTGCAATGTTGTTTGTCCAGATACCTTCGCTATAATCAAAGTTCCTATAAAAACTCTAGACATCAACCTCGTCGGTAGATATCATATCAAAGAACATACAGTTAGACACTAGAGGTAGATGTCTCCTCGCCGGAAATAGCTAAATATTGCGCTTAAAAATATGCACTACAAACGCTACAGTGGAAATGGACGACACGCCATTTTTTTAAATGAAATTAATTGTTGCTCGTATGTATGTACTAGAGATGTTTCGAATGTCATATTTTTCACATTTGCGAATGCGAATGTTAGGAATAACATTAAGAAAGCTGTAATCAACTTAAGTCATCGGTTTTATTACTTAAAATTTTTTTAGGTAAATCACTGGAACATTGAACGAGTCATAACCTATACAGTGTTTTATTCTAGAAGTCAAAGTTCAAAAGGGGCATATTTAACGCTCGTATTTATACTTTTTTTCGGATTCCAGTAATGGATACTGCGTTTTTTTTCAAAATACTGCATTTCGACTTTTTTGCTGCCTAAATTTTTTAATATACATACAGTGTTCGTGGAAACATTATGAAAATGCATGTAAGTGTATACTGTTGTGTAAAAAATAGGGACACGACATCTTGACCAGTTTTGACCATTTTCCTTTGGTTTGTTTAATGTTTCTAAATTTTTTATTAAGGTCTAGTTAATTATAAAATACTTAACACCATATAAATCGACATATCAAACGTTGTGGAGAAATTAAATAAATTGCACAACAACAAACTTTGTATTCATAATTTTTAGAAAAATTCAAAGTATGCAGTTGTGTGAGTTGATTTTTGGTTATTTTTTTGCCGAACGTGTTATTATTTTCTTCCATACAAAAGAAATTGTCGAACATATTATTTTAACCCACAATATTGTTGCCGTGCAACTTTTTAAATTTTTGCACAAAGTGAGAAATTTGGATTTACATGGCTTTTTCAGACATATCATTTTGTCTCGGGGTGTACGGTACACATCATATTTCATTTCATTTTCATTTCATTTTATTATAAAATATAACATTAGGACAATATAGTCCCAATGATATTTTATAGTACAACTGTAACTTATAATTAAGAATTAAAATATGTCAATGTTTAACATTAAGTAATATATAAGACAAAAAACAGGAACAACAAAAACTTACAAAACTCTATATATAGCGAGCCTCAGAGGAAAGGGTATAAGTTTGGATATGAAATAGCATTTTAACGAAAATAAGAATACAAAACACTCTTAAAGTTGCTTATGTTCAAACTATTACGAATATGAGATGGAATCGAGTTCCAGGTGCGAATAGCATTAACAAAAAATAGTCTTGCAGATGTTAGATAATTATAGTTGGGCACGATCAATTCCGTTAGGCGCGTAGATTTCGGGAAAGAGAATTTTTCAAACAGATAGCTAGGTTCCTTACCCATCATAAGGCGAAATAGAAAAACGCAATTTCTAGCCTTCAAGTAATCAGAAATACCGCATCCCAAGAGCAGCGATTTTCATTCAGATATATGATATACGATACGTATTTCGCCAACCCTAAAACATACCGCGTAACGTGATTGAATACCACATCAATTTTATGAGCAGATTGTGAGTCCAGCTTACTGTAGATTAATTCTGAGTAACATATTATAGGCAATATTAATTGAATGGCAGGAATTCCTTTATTTTATTCGAAAACTGTTTGAAAACGTAATGTAATGTAATGCTTTTATTTTTAATGGAGATACTGCGAAACGGGATTTCTTCGCAGTAACACACAGCTTTTTGTTCGAAAAAAGATACGAGCGTTAGGCATATTATATTTCAAAGTAAGTAATTGTGCTGCCATTTCTTCTATGAGGCGATTTCTTAGAGGCTCGTATATAAGTCCGGCTGCACTGAACAATTGCTCACTTGTAACGCTGACGGGTGGAGCGCTCAAATATTTGCGGACAAGATCTGTCAATTTGTCGTATTTTAGTTTAGTGTTCCATCAGTCGAGAGGATTTTCACCGAGAGGAGCTCGTTTTTCTTTAAGATAGGCCTTCAATTGAGCTTTAATTCCATATTTTTTAATGTCTCCAGATTCTACATTCGAGGCTTCGCTTTCGCTGGAGGAATTTAAAATTATTTCAAGGTTGCTTATAAAACTTTTAGCAGAACTTGGTGAAGGCCCATCAATGTTGCTTGATATACTACGTAACCGTTTAGCGCCTGAAGCTAAAAGCCGGTTATTGTCCGCACACTGGTTAGACAGACTTAGGGCTGATTACTCAATGTCTCGTTAAAAATAATCTTTGATTAAACATCGATATCGACGTTACCAACTCCCTGTTATATACATGCAGCCGAAGATGTCGATAACGATGTTCAACTGGAGATTAGTGTTTACCAGACTTTGAGTAACCGGCCCTTAGAGCCATTTCAACAATATTAGAGTGGACTCTCTGCCCATGTACACATTCGCATTCGCAAAACATTCGTATCATTTGATGTCAATGCGAATGTGTAAAATGATGCGATTCATTCGCATAACGAATGCGAATGCAAATATTCGCAACATCCCTGGTATGTGCACTCATATAAGCATGAGTGTATGTTGAAAGAGAATATAAAGTCTGATAAAATACAGTGCTTATGTATCGGAATTTCGTTGAATTATTGATCTGTTTACATCTTTGGTTTCGGTAGGGGTAAAATTTGCGAAGATGTAATGCATAGCCCAGCAAAAATTTTTGAAGACGAACACATGGTGTTTGTCTCAGTGGGTGAATTGGGTGGAGTGACTTGGGAATCACATGGGGTACGGGGGCCCTGTGTTGGTAAGCAGTTTAGGACCAGTTGGTAACTAGTTTTTGGGGAGCAGTTGGTATTCAGTAATATGTAATATCTATTGCAAAATTATATACATACAAGACTAAAAAGTAGAAAGTAAATCGACTGCTGAGTGAAAGATCGACCTATCTCGGCAGCCAGTTCGAAAACGCCCTATCTCAAAAAACTTTTCAAGAACGCCCTATTTCAGAATTTGGTTGAAGAACGCTCTATTACAGAATTCGTTAAAGATAATAATATTATGTGCAAAGTTTGGTGAAGAAATATCCGGTTTTGACATATGTATTTATGTTGGCAAGTTGACATGAAATCCACGATATGTACATTTGTATGACGAATATTACCTGTCCACGAAATATGAATATTTCGCGTCGAATGATGGAAATGGCATCATAACTGGTTTGACACGTGTCTGGCTTTAATTTTTTAGGCTTCGTTGGGTGACGACGCTGCGACCAATTTTTAGTTGGCCGTGGCGGCGAGTCGGTACGTGGTCTGTACGTGGTGGTAGTGGTACTGGTGGTTGCTGGCTCACGATTGCGATGATGTGGATTATAGGGATACTGCCGCCGTGGATAGTAGGGATCGTAGGATGGGTATTGTGGCTGTTGTGGATATTGTGGGTAGTAAACGAGAGGACGCCGCGTTGTGGTTGTTGTGGTGGGTGTAGTTTGTGGGCGTGGTTGTGGTTTAAATGGACCCCAGGTCTTTTCCTTAGCGCCGTACAATTGTTGAATGGCATAACGATCATCATCGGGTAGATTAATGTCTACATCATTATCGTGGTACCATGGGTACATAATGGCATTTTTGTCAGAAGAATGTCCTAGGCCCAAAGAATGTCCAAACTCATGAACTGCCACGCCGAGAAAATTTGTTGCTGAAAGTAAAACAAGATGTCGGACTTTAGTTTTTGAATAATTTATATGTATATACATATATACATAAATATGTACATATGTATGTATGCAGACTGTATAGATGTTTTGAAAACTATCCCCACACTTTTAATAATATAGAACAGTAGTTCCCAATCTTTTCCAACTGGCGATCCAGCTTTCCATATCGTAATAACTCCACGGTCCATCGGTTCAAATCGGTTAAAAATAAATTTCAAACCGCCTGGCAGAAAAAGTTTGGTTTTAGCCTTAATGCTTCCAAAATAAAATTTGTTGGCGATCGGATAAATTTAGTAGCAGCGCACAGCCGGGAAAGTATGAAAGTGCGCGAGATGTAGAAAAAAGAGGTGTTTTATTCCCGATCCCATAAACGAAATTTCCTATCTAGAAAGCTATCAAAGTCTAAAATCCGTTGAAAAATTAAAAAGTTGCAGAAATAATATCAGCCAAAGAAATTTATACGGTTTGGATATGATTACACCGTGCGACAAAACACAACAAAGATTCAAAACACACGAACCACTCAAGTGTTTTTAGTTTTTTTTTCTCTGACGTCAGGATTTTTTGAAAAGGACTTTCAAAAATATGATTAATCCAAAAAATTATTTAAAAAAATTCAGTGCAATGTGGAATAATAATATGGGTACCAAATGAAAGATTCACAAGGTCGGATAGGTTTTGAAAATGCCCATTTAATCAAATTTAATTTTTTTACGACGAAATTCGAGGATGTGGTCGATATACTAGTCCTCAGCATATTTATATAAATATATTTATTTATTTTTTTTTTTAATAAATAATGAAAAATTTCAAAATAGTATTTTTAATATTTACTCGTCGTTATGCACCAAAAATTTAATCTGTTTTAATTCTTCTACAAAATTTTATTTTTATGCTTTGAATCCAGCTCTTATGAAAAATCACAAGAAATATTTTTCATAATTTCTGTTGCTTTAAAAATCACTTGGCTTTTGAATTAAATTTTCTTAAGAGCTGCAAACTGATTTAAGAAATTTTGATAGAAGAAAATTTCTTTTCCATTTCTTGTGCGTTATTTTGAATTTTTCGTTTTTTTGAGGGCTGGAACCAGCCCATTATTCGATCCCCATATTGTGTTTCCACATTGCATAGAGTTTTTTTAAATTATTTTTTGTATTAATTGTATCTTTGATATTTCAAAGTCCTTTTAATAAAATCCTACGTCAGAGAGAGAAACTAAAAACGTATTATCCTTATTTTTGGCCCCTAGTTTCGCGAACACACATAGCACATAGTGCAGCGAATTAAAATTCAGCGGCTCCGCTGGCTTGGCCATGTCGTTCGGATGGACAGAAACGCTCCTGCTCTGAAAATATTCAACGCGGGCCGCGATGCTGGGAACAGAGGAAGAGGAAGGCCTCCTCTGCGTTGGAAAGGCCAGGTGGAGAAGGACTTGGCTTCACTTGGCATTTTCAATTGGCGTCAGTTAGCACAGAAGAGAAATGACTGGCGTGCTGTTTTGGACTCGGCCAAAATCGCTTAGGCGGTTACAGCGCCAAATAAGAAGAAGAAGAAGAAGTTTCGCGAATATATTAATTTTTTTCTGTGCAAAATTGACTGTTACTCGGTGTTACAGTTGAGAAAATTGTCATCATTTTACAAAAATTTAAAGATAAGACCGATGAGAGGCAGCCTGAACATTTTTGAAGTTCGCTAACATAACAAAAATGTTTTAAAGCTCAGTTATGCAAGACTTAGACTTGCCTTGACTTGACATGAAAATTGAATATCTGGCAATTGAGCAACGCGTGTATGTAGTTACCTAAATAAACAACTTCACTTAGAAACTTGGAGAACTATATATTTTGCTTTCTAAGTTAAATTTCTAACTGCAAGTTAATTTTTTGATAAAATACTTACAAATATGCCATACAAACGTGATTTTTTGTATAAATGTAATTCATCTGGCAATCGAAAAACAAACTTTCAAATCGTCGTTTAAAGTGCAAAACCGCGTATCAACTAAATGCAAAATCGCGTATCAGCAAAATTCAAAACCGCGTATGCGAAGTTAAAGAAATTATTTTCTAGAGCGTAAAAACACTCATATTTCAAAATGATTCTCTTTTTTATAAAGCAATCGCATTTCTGGCTGGTATATTTTAGGACGAATGGATAAGGATTGAGCCAAGAGCTTGTGTGAGCAAAACCAGTTTTTGGCAGCCAATGTCAGTTACGCGGTTTTGCAGAATGACGATACGCGGTTTCGTACTTTAAACGACGAAATACAGACAGAAAATAAAATAAAATCAATCAAGTCTAAGTCTTGCATAACCCAGCTTTAAGTCTGCCATTTTATTTGGTATTTGAGTTGCTCTGAAAATTCAAATTTTATAAAACAGCAAACTTCTTAAATAAATGATGGCCGACGAATTTTGACTGAACGGGTTTACCTTTAAATACTTGTTTCATGATTGTTATTAACAGGGAACGGAATTTTAGGACCTAAAAACCTATACAAAAGGCAAAATAAAATAGCAAAATAAGCAGGAAAAGGCACTAGAAATCGCAAAAAAGGCAAAATAAGGCACTAAAAAAGACAAAAGCCGAAAAATAACCAAAAAATACATTTATTTTAGAAATGTTTATTTTACAAGTGAAAAGAGAAAAACTATGAACTAGTTTCATTATATGAAACATTTTTACTTTGAATCTTTGACTATTTTCTTCTTTCGAGTATTTAATTCACAAAACTTTAATCTCTATAGTGTTAGTAATATTGAAGCACAAGATGCAGTTTGAACTTTTCCGGCATAATTTTCATTCGATTTTCGCAAAGAAGAGCCTTGAATGCACTAAACGTCCGCTCGACGTGAGTTGATACAAGTGACGCCCAATTTAAATATGGAACGTTTAAAACTTTCCTATCATCAAGAATAAAGGCCTTTTTCTTGACAATTTAAATTACAATTAAAAGTAGACAAGGCAAAAAAGGCAAATATCTTAAAAAAGGCAACATGAAATGTGTATATATGGAATCAGGGAAATCTATTCGTGTACGTACTTAATCGAGTATGCTCTATCTCTTTAGCCAAAGAAAAGGAAATTTCCATAAAATCCGTTCCCTGGTTATTACAATATATATCAATATGTAAAATTGCTGTTTTTAAGTAAGAATACAATCTCAATGTCAGGATTGAATGGAGATGTCATTAACCTTATGTTCTTCTTATCTTTTCTGATAGTTTATTCAATTGTTTCTGATAGTTTTTGGATCGATTCGCGACCCCCTTGAAATCTTCCGCGACCCACCGCACAATGTGGTAATTTTTGTCGATATTGGAGATTAATTCAAAAAATGAATTTCAAAGTACAAAGAAGTATTTAGTACCAAATGAAAGAAGATAAAATTATACGTCACTACAATATTTGCCCAAAAATTTACCGTTTTCTTGCAATATACTCTTAAAATTGACGCTTTTTCCTTTTTATGTGCGCAAAGTTATAAACGCTATTTAATATTTCATATTTCCAAGCTAGTTCTAAGTTTTCTTTAAAGATAAAACAAAAACGGCAATGAAAGCTTCTTCAGGTATTCAGGCAATACAAAGTGATTTTTTACTATATACGTATACATATAGTTGTAAAGTAGGTGAGATCAAGCAAAAGTGTTTTCGTTTACATATGCCTTGAACATTATAGTTGCATTCTGTGAAAAAAGTTGCGGAATGTCTGAGCACTTTTACAGTATATCAATTTATATAATATAATATAAAGAAAGCGATACTCTCCTCTCTCAATAAGTGAATTATTGACATAAATACATAAAATCAGCTGATGAATTTAGTTCTGTAGCTGAACAGTTTTAGATCTCGACACTTAACAAACTCCTGCATATCGTGACTCGGCACCAAAAATTTAAAATATTGGTTCCGTACGTCATGCGGACTGCGCCCCTCGTGCGGATGGGCGGGAATGGAGGGTAAAAACCGTTGGGATATTATATAAACCTGGTTTAAATTGAACAGCTGGCTGATATTCGACTGGCTAATCTTAGCTTAAACCAGCCTCGAGCGTTTGAACTAAGTTTAAACCACAGCCGTTCATTGAAAAACCGGCCCTTGGAATGGGGTTATTTATTTGTTTAATGATTTCTTTTGAAAGTAGTAAGTGTAAGTGATGATGTTGATGATGAAAATAATTATAATAATGATAGTTATGAAATTTAGATTGTAATTAATGATGAATATGATTTAAAAAAAAATTATCATTAATAAAAAAAATTATTTGTAAGAAAACAACCAAAGTTTCACTTTTTTCGCTCTTTGGTAATGTCATAAAAATCTTACCAAAAAAAATACTTCCCACTAAATTATTTTCGAATTTGTCTTTTTTTACTTTATTTGGTGCTAGTTATATAAATACATCAAAATATTTTAAATTAAATGTACGTATGAATTGATCTCGAGTTTCAATGTCGATTACCCCACTGTGCACCGGTTGGGAACCGACGATATAGAATGATTGTAAACGCTGTGCTTTATGTCACAAACAGCCAAATACACCGTGAACTAAAACTCCCTACCGTTGCTTCTAAAACTAAAAATGCGTCTTGGCGCACCAACAAAAAATTCATAGGAATAATGGGTTGTCATGTTGATATGAAAGGTATCGGGAGGAACTTGTGAACAGTGAAGTTTTAGTGGGGTGTTGATATTAGTGGATAACAGCATCCCGGTTTAGCTGTGTGATCTGCTGAATTTTCTTTTTCAATCCCCTCTTCCCGAAATCCTGGGTAAGTCACCGCCTCAAGTTAAACTCAAATCTAAATCTTTATTGAGCTACTTCAACTTTTTTATTCCGTCATGTATTTTGCCTATTGCTGGAAAACTATTACGAGTACACAAATTTAAAAAAAAAGTGAAATTTTTGAATTTGGTTTGAGGAGCGAAAGTTAGCCATTACCATGTTGTGGTTGCAACAGAAATACACGATAAATTTGCCATGTTGCCAACCAAATATTTAATGATTTATTGTTAAAAGCGGGAATAGAGCGAATACAAATATTATGCCGATTTCGGGACCAAAACGAACGCACGAACGGTAGCAACAGCTGCCCTATGCCTGCGGTCAACCAAAAACAGAACTGCAATAGGCGTCGATTATTGAATCTGTTGGTGCATTTTTTGTGGGTGGGATTGGGTTGCTAATTCGTTACTAGCCGCCACGGAGACGTGTTCGGTCATACGCCGCATGGCTCAGTGCTGTTTACGTGTATGTGCGAGTTCACCTACAAGCTGGCCTATCATACATTTATCAAGTAAATTAACCATTTTCGCAAATTAATTACATTAGTGACAATATACAGGGCGTGATGCGGTTTGGCGACCGTTGGCAGGCTGCCAAGCTTTGCTGTTATATTGTCACCATTGCCGGAAGTTGGGGTTAGCATTGCAGTAGCACTGTTGGCCATATTTGATGGCAGCATATGTTCTTGGTTGGTGATGAAGTGAATAGAAGTAATGGGTCAGTTGCTGCAAACCATGTTGTCGTAGATACATATGTGCGGCAACGCTGTTTGTTTGCGGTGCTAGTACGCTGTTACTATGCTGGGCGATACGCAATTTGCTTGCGGATAATTACCTCTGTGTAAACGCTCATATGTATCTATATACTTATGTGTACATACATGTTTGTGTGGATTATTGTGCACTTTAGTAAAGTATAATCTAATGCGTCCGCGAAAAA
>NW_023458561.1:18437320-18519421 GCF_013731165.1 Rhagoletis pomonella
CTTAAAATATGTTCGAAAAATATCTTGATATGGAAGGACTTGCTTTACACTGTCAAGGAAAAAAATTGCCAAAATTCAACGCAATTTTTAGCAACTTCAATCTTAAATTAAATTTCTTTTAGAGTCTAATTAAAAAGTTTGGAATTTAGATGAAACCTTGCAGAATTTTTTTAAATTATTGTACAAAGTTTGATCCAAGCCCAGAGATCTACCACATTTTTTTTAAATCTTCCACATTTTTTTCCAGGTTCTACCACACAAATTTTTTTTAAAGTCCGATCACTGCTTGCAATGTTGTATGTCCAGACCACCATTTACATATACTATAAATATAGCAAAGGTATTTATGGCAAAGTTTTTACACAACCTAGTCTAGATATCAACCTCGTCGTAGGTATCAATTAGCAGATTCTAGAGGTAGATGTCGGTTCGGCAGAATAAGTTAAATATTGCGCCTAAAAAATGAAATTAATTGCTGCTATGCTATATGTATGTATGTATGTACATATATATGTATGTATATACTAAAGGTTCTCACTGCAAATTGAATTATTTTAATATCTATTGCAAAATGTTATACAGACAAAACTAATGGGTCGATTACATTTCAAAGTAAATTTTTTGGTAAAAAAAGGAAAGTACCAAATAAATGATAAATACCTTCACCTGAATATTCCACGACGTTTAAATAATTGATTACAGTTGAAAAACAAACACTTTCCTTAAAGGGTTAATTGCCAAAGGCAACTAAACTGATTAGTAGGTATCGCGCCCATTCCCGTATCTTTTGGAAATGTATTGTTCGTGAAGAAAGGAGGTTAGTAAATAATGTAACATTTGGTATTTATGACTTCTACTTTTCCATTTCTAATCCAACTGTTTTTTTTTGTCAACTGTCACCAGTACTTTTTTCTACCTGTGCCACGGTTCGGTTGCCAGCTGGCAATGCAACTGGAGAGAAAATTTGCATTACGAATGGCAATTATAGTCAGTTGCTGTAGAGTTGTCGATAATCGAAATTTGACAGTTCGACAACCATTAAAATAAAGAGTTTTAAAGAAAAGACAGCAATAAAGCTCAGTTCACCACAATTATTTGTTTACCACAATTATTTGTTACAATTATTTGTTTGTCGCTTTTTCGCAGAAAGAAGTGCTACAGCAATGACTTCAATTTGGAAAGCTTGGTGTGTCAGTAGTTTTAAAAGAGGCGCTTCCCTTGATAAAGGAACAAATTTGCAATCAGTGTTCGCTGTGTTTCGCCAAAAGGGCGCACTCCACGGGAACAAAAATTTCAAGTTATTGCTTTGCTATTTTTACCATATTCTGCAAAAGCAAACTGCATTGCAAAATGTTAATATCGTTCAAATTTTTAAAAATTAAAACATATGACACACTTTTCAATTTTCGCTCCTAAATACGCTCCAAAAACATTCCCAGCAACCACAAAAATGTAGTCGCCTGTATACACGCTTTGCAGCAACTGCAGTTGTCAGTTGAAAGTTGCCAGTTGCCATCTGTAATATCGTTTTGGCAACTAGGAACGCAACTGAAGTTCGATTGCTATCGATAATCGACCCATAAAAAGTAAAAAATAAATACAATAAAAAAACTTTAATATACCACGCTTTTACATCCATGTTTTTCGTTTTCAATCTCATAAATTGTTTATAATGACTTTTACTAAAATTTCAAAATCAAAAGTTATCAAAACAAATGCTATGGGACTGGGAAACATTATTTTCTAATTTTTAGTCCATTTATAAAAGCGTGGTATAATAAAAAGTTTATTTTATTTTATTTATTTCTTGTTTTGTTCCCAATGCCATAAAACGAAATTTTACAATTAAACAGTTTACTATTATGCCTAGTTTCCAATGATAGTTCCTATGTGAAACGCCACCAAAGTCCAAAATCTGTTGGAATTTGACAAGGTTATAGAGATAATACGTCCCCGAAAACATATTTTGTAAAAAAACGAGAATTATTAGCTAAAATTAGTTTTTATTTTTCAGTAAGCTTAAATTAGATATGCCTACTCCTACAATAAAAAAAGGCTATTGGTTAAATTAAATTAGATTCGGTTTGAAAGTAAGAAAAAGTACAAGAGGGTAAATACATATGTGTGTACATATGTAAGTATTAAACTTGGGAAGATTTTTTATGAGACGGAATTTTTTTCGATAAGCCTCAACGAACTGAATCACAGGTCCTCTTGAGCTTCGTCCTTCGTTCGTTAGAATCCGGTTGTAGTCGTTTATTAATTCAATGTCTCGTTCAGCGGTTTTCATCGTTTATCGCATGCAAATTCATATCGGCTCCAGCCGTACAACTTGATCACATGGTACATGGTACATGATGGTCTTGCAATAACGTATACATTTCTCTACCAAAAAGTGCACCAAAATGTAAAAAGTGTACCCAAATATGTTTAGGCTAAAGATTTAATAGTTCAAATGATTAACAATACATATTAGGTCGATAAGCAAATTTTTGAGTGTCTTGTGAACTGTTGTATAATGCTGGAACATATGAAAAATACACTAGCTGACATTGGCTTAAATGCAACTGTTTGTGCAACTAAATTTCATAACATAAAATGGCCCTGGAAGTGTTTTTGCAATTATAGCAACCCGGTTCACGCAAATAAGCGATCAGCTGAGGTTTGATAAAAGTGCGCTTAATTATTTCACCAAAATTCTGCTAATTGTTAATTGCAACTGAACGGCCGTAAAACTGATTTTGCAATTAACCTGTTTCGACTATATATTTGTTCGGCCCTATGTATTGTTGTTGTTGCACTCTGCAAGTGCATTACATTAGGCTTGTAGGCAAATTGACGGCAAAAAATAGCGTATGTGATAATATTGAATAAAAGTGTACTGAGAAGTACTGATTTTGATGAGGTACTGATTTCTCCAAGAAATGTCTGGCAACCCTAGGTGGTATACCTTTGCTTTCGTTGCGCAGATGCGCATGACTACATATACCATTTTGGTGCTTGACTCTTTTCCTTCAGGACAGTGCTGAATACGTAATACTTAATCTGTTCTATTACTGTATTGAATGACCAAAAAAGTCAGTTTCAGTGATATCCAAATGGCTTACCATGCAGTCTTTGACAGCATTGTTGGTAACAACTATGGGACGTGAATTCCAGTTGATCCTTTGGTTCAGAGTTATCCTTATATACCTCTTGATAATTTGTAAGGCTGTCTGTAATCCAGAGACATTGATGTCTTCATTGCAGCGCACTAAGTATGTAGATGAGTAGCTTACCTGAATATCCAAAAGCGATTTCAAAAATGTACCAAAAACGGCATTCGTCGATTAATAATCGTCGGTATTATTTTAATTGATATTAAGATAGGAAACATAGTCAAGACTCCAAAATTAACTGCTGATTTCCTACGCCTATGGAAACTTGGCCAAGTTGGCCTCTGTCAATTACATGCAGATTGTACATGCATATGTATGTTTGTTTCTATGATGACACATCAGATCAGCTTTAGTCAATAAAGTACTAAATCCGATTAGTTACTTGATTTGTACTTGCATTTTTTTGCTATTCCATTATCCTGGGGATTTTTTTCCTTTGATTTTTTTCATTCTCTACTAATTGCCATTAATTTTTAATAGCAGGAATACTAAGCCCTTACTTACAACTCTACATGCGAATGTGGTCGAGTTGTGTTCGTACACATTACGGGCAAATGTTTTGCAAAACTTGGAGGATACCCATTTTGTATTTATTTACATACGTTTATACATGTATACATATGTACATATATGTATGTATTCATATGCATGTATGAACATTAGACTGTCCCAAAAAACTAAAGTTTTTTTGTGTTTTTTAACGCATGCCCCCTCATTTGATTGATTTTGTCAAAGTTACCAGAATAATCTGTGTGCAGTTCGCGAGTTTTGTTAACTTACTAATTTTACTTCTATATAGGGATACTGTGTTAGGGGATAATATTTAATAGATCTGCGTTTTTAGGTAGTCAGGATTTTTTTTTAAAGGACCATAAATTAAAATATAGTTCCAAAAGCATACACAAAATATGGAAATATGGATATCAATTAAAAGAAAAATCAAGACAAGATCAATTATAACTTTTGTTTTCAATTATCCCTTTGGAACATGTCAAAAATGTCTTTTAATTATCCTTGAAGAATTTTGTTTTTTAATGCATTTTGGAGAATCATAGTTTAATAGAAATCCTATTAATATATATAAGGATATTGAAGGATCAAAATTGTGAAAGATAATTTAGTTTAATTAATTTTTTCTATGTCCTTGGGAGAAATCCTGTCGTCCTATTACAAATTTAATGATGCAGAAATGCGCTTAAATATGGGAAACATATCGAATATTTCGCATTTCTAAAGTTTTTATGGATCAAGTTATTAACTAAAACTTCAACTAAATAAAAGTCGGCACCGGTCATAGTTATCTTACTGCCATAAAACTTCATATATATGTTATATAGGCTAAAAAGCACATATGTATATAGAGGGTATGCATATCAAAATTTGAAACAATTTTTTTCCATACATTCTTGGGACAGTCTAATGTACATGCACATACATACATAAGTATGTTTATGAGTAGGAGCATTATTGCTTCAGTTTCCATTGTTTCATACAAAAATGCGTGTTCCGCACGAGAAGATTATTTTTTCCATGTGAACAAAATCACAATTGCATTTGCAATTTTGTTGGCTTAAGTGATTTCCGGGTAGTGGCAGCAGAGTGGGAAGGTTTGGATGCGAATATTCGGTTTTCGCATCCCAGTCGTCGGGAGACGCTTTGGAGTTAAGTTGAGCTGCATAGCTCAGAAATGAGGATGAATCGTGCGTTGCGTTGTGCTACATTTGACATTTTATTAATGCCAATAAAATTGTCATCACCAACGCCAAGATGCGGCAAGATCCAACCTTTTACGACATTGCTATGTACGGGTTACGGACGCTCGTCTGTCTGGTAGCGTTTGAAGTTAGCTGCAAATGCGTACGGCAGCAAAATTATCTGGCGTCGCACTATGGGGCCTCTAATGCAAAAAACGTTGCGAAAATCAAAAATTTTACGAAAGCGTTCGATAAAGTGAATATACGAATCTTAAGCTAAGTGTACACGGTAGAGAAATCTCGCTAGAGTTTTACTGAAATAAAAATTTTCTATCTCGAATTGTCCACGCATGCTGTATGTATGTATGTATGTATATCAGAGCCACGATGTATAAAATAAAGGCGGCCCCATCCGCGGACCGCTTATCCTTCGTCGATTTTACAGCATTCACCTTCCCGCTGACGTCATAAAATATTATTTCTTACTAGTATGAAAATTAAATTTTCAAACTGGACTTAAATATCCGCCGAAATTGTACCTTATACCATGTTCTGACCGACAACGAAAACACTTTGAAAACGAGTTTTGGAATTGTGGGCTGAAGGCTGTTCACACCGGCTGTTAGTGTTTTCGTTGACATTTCTTACATCCTCTCATTGCAGTTTTGCTACACAAAAACAAAACCAAAATGCTTTTCCCACATTTTCTTTTCATTAGCAACCTCTTACTTTCATTCTTATTTTACTTTGGCCAGCCAATTAACAATAAATACGAAATAGCGTATTAAATATGACTTCCACTTCGATAAATGATCGAAAAAAACTAGTGCAGACACCGATTGGAACGAGTGAACGTGAGTTTTCAAGTAGTTTTCAGCGAAAACTGGTTTTCGTTTGACAGATTTTACATGGACGAAAACACATGGTTTAGGTCGAAAACTAGTTTTAGCAACGAAAACAAGTTTTCGATGTCGGTCAGAACATGGTATTAAGGTAGTTAAATGTACCTGAAAATTTAATATGTATTATTTTAAGTGTATAAATTTTTGATAGGGGGTGGTAACCTTTCTCTTCAGTACCATGTCTACTTTTGCACTCACTTCAAACAATCTTTTCTATTAAAAATTCCCTTGAATGGCATTTCTCCGAGCAGGTTTAGCAAAAACTATAAAAATAGGTTTGATTTTGATTTTTTTTTGTTATTTTTGGCATGTTTGAGAATAGTCTGTATGTAAATAAAGCGACCAATCGCTGTTTTCTTGTATACTGATAAAATATACATTACGGGTTTGCAAAGCTGTCCACTGGATAAGCGGTTGCCATCGTGCACCGTGCAAGGGCTTTGCAAGGCTCCGAGAATACTCCTATTGATTTCAAGTATACAAAAATTCCTTCTTGTCCTAAAATTTGTTAGATCTACCTGTTTTTCTGTATTTTGACCTTTTTTCCAAAAATGATAGAACATAAAAAAAATACCCAAAATGAAATTAAGAGTGAAAGTAAGGGTGGTTATTTGCTAACTATTAATTTGACAAAGGGCTAAATTTATTGTAAAGTTACTTCTTTCTGAATATGTACCAAATCCGACCATAATAACGGGGTTTTCAAATATCACACTCCTTTCAAAAATCATACTCTATAAGTCACCTGTATGCCTGCGCTGGTGTATGGACAATGAAAACATGTGATGAAACGGCTCATGGAGTTTCCGAGAGAGATTCTGTGAAAGATTTTCGCGTTGGTGATGGCGAGTACCGCAGACGATTTAACGATGAGCTGTATACTTAGGTTGTACAACGATATAGATACAGTGCAGCGAATTAAAATCCAGCGCTACGCAGGCTAGGGCATGTCGTTTGAATGGACATAATAATGAAAAATATCTTAATATTAAAACACCCTGTTACCATAACACCATGTAGATAAAGCTTAGATATTTTTCTTTCAGATGCAATTTAAATTCTTAAAATATCTTTATTAGTTTGAAATTTAAACTTTCGTTGAAAAAAGTCAAGCCACAGTGCGTCGCCAAGGTTTTTATGTTAAGCTTACCAAAATGAATGGCGGAATGCGTGCTGCACTAAAAGGATGCGATGCTGGTGGCTGCAACAGTATTGCTGATGACATTGTGCATCAGCAATGGCGGTAATGTTGCTAACGGAAATGGCGGTTATAATAAAGTCGGTTGGTTTCATTACATCACGCGATGACATTGTGTTCACTCTATAAGTATTTTATGACCAAAAAGAAAATATCCGATAAAGACAAGAAACACGACAATACACGCAGACAAGGGCGTAGCCAGGTAGGGTGGGGGCAGCTGGATTTGCTAACGGCCTCTTTACAACTACGCGTTTCCAATGAAAATACTACAGCTTTTTCGCTGTCTAGATTGCACCTATTGTATTCGATTAAGGCTTTACCCAGAATTACAGCGGACGACGGTAAAGCAGTCGTCGGTTAACCGCTATCAAAATCAAAACTCACAAAGGTATATAGAATGGCTCATAATTGTGGCGGCGGCGTTTTTACCGCCAATTTGCCATAAATAATTCAAAAAGATCATATTTTATTTTGTTTATTTACAAACATATTTTTGTGATTTTCTTACTTGCAAGTTTTCGCTGCTCTCTATCACATGTTGCTCTCTCAATTTCCCCTACTTTGCAAGTTTTTTGAGTACGAGAACGCAAAACCAGTAAAAGTTTTCTAAAACTTTTGATAGTTTTGCGTACGAGTACTCTCCTATTTTCAACAGATCTATGATCTACATATACACCCATTCTTTGGTTAAAATTATGGAAGAATTGCTACCAGCAATAAATATGTGTATTTCCATTTTCCATGTACAAAAGTGACTGTGGAGCGATCGTTTAGTACACTTCGTAGAGTAAAAACCTAACTCATAAGCACAACCGGAGAAGAAAAGCTTTCATGAGCGTCCATTGAAAACTCGTTACCGAAAACCGCGAGATGATTCAGGAGGAAATAATCGAAAAATTTGCAGAAAATCCGAGACGTTTGTTATTAGCGTAAAATGGTTAAATAAAAAATATATTTCGTTTTGGCTCCCCTTACACCATTTCCTGGCTACGCCCTTGGACACAGACGACTCCATTCTAGGTTCCTAAGGTGTGGACTTTGAATTTTTGTTCTGTATCCAGCCTGCTCTTGCCGTGTTTCAGTTGAGAAAATGTTGGTAGTCCTCGGAAATAACGAAACAACTCAAATTACACTGGTCTACAAGGGTTTTGCGAATAAGACGGGACCTGGTGTTTCCGAACGGATTTTTCGTGCTGAACACGAATCTGGGGTCCAAAACTTCCCATCACGTCACGTTTTCGAGAAAAAAGGGGTTGAAACCCCTAAAAACAGCGTTTTTGGACATTTTCGAAAAATTGTAGAGCTGAACCCTGACGTGCTACAAACTTTGTATATGTCAGAAATTAAAGGCTAAATCGTGCCCTTTCGAATGAGCCCTATGCCGAATTAATCGCATGCACCCTTAGATCAGGGGGTGTATTTGTGTCTAGGAGTCCAGGGAAAATTGATCGCAGAAAGAATTTCATCTTAAACGACCATATAAATTTCTTAAATTTTTAAAATCTAACTGCAGATTCGTAATCAGCGACTTTTAATATAGTTAAAACCTTGGCATTATTAATTTTCTATGATCGTTTAAGATTAAATTCTTTCTGTGATCAATTTTTCCTGCACCCCTAAACACAAATACACCCCCTGCTTTAAGGGTGCACGCGATCAATTCGGCATAGGGCTCATTCGAAAGGGCACGGTTTAGCCTTTAATTTCTGATATATGCAAAATTTGTACCACGTCAGGGTTCAGCTCTATAATTGTTCGAAAATGGCCAAAAACGCTGTTTTTAGGGGTTTCAACCCCTTTTTTCTCGAAAACGTGACGTGATGGGACATTTTTGACCCCGGATTCGTGTTCAGCACGAAAAATCCGTTCAGAAACACCAGGTCCCGTCTTATTCGCAGAAAAAAAGTTGAAATTTGTAGACCAGTGTTATAACCATTTTCAGTAGATCCAATTAATGTTTTCGCGTTTCATTATTTGCAGTCAATCTGTAGGCAAAATTTGTAAGCTTTCAAATTATGACCGCTTTATAAAATTTAGTAAATATAAATAAATATATGCAATTTTGAGTTGTGTCTTTTCTGCAGATGGACATCGCTATATACTTATGTATGTACATACAAATGCCTTTTTATACCCGAGCGCACTTGTGGACAAGGGTATTATAACTTTGTTCACATAACGGTTGTTTGTAAGAGCCAAAACGAATCGAAATAGATATAGACAAATGTATACATAAATGATCAGAATGAAAAGAGAAATCGATTAAGCGGTGACTGTCTGTTTGTCCGTCCGTAGTCACGCCCATTTATGGTTACATGTTTATATCTTGGTAACCGCTGCACCAATTTCTTCCAAACTTGGCACAGTTGTTGGCCTTGGTACAGCATACTAAATGGCCGACAATTTTTAAAATCAGACAATAACTACGCCCACATCCTATATAACGGTAATTTAGAGAAATACGAAATCTACGATAAATCAGTAAATATTAACGCTAATTTATTCAAAATTGATGCTTGCAACAATTATTTACCAAGAAATACGTTTAGGATAAAATTTTGGAAAAAGAGCATGTCACCGCTTATTTATGATCACATATATGTATCTCGGTAACCGTTCTACCAATTTGTATTAAACTCGGTATTTTTATTGTGCTTGCCATATAAAAGCAAAACGTTGAAAATTGTTGAAATCGGACTAAAATTACGGCCGTTTTTCATATAAAGGTAAATTTCAGAAATGCTTGAAACTTCAATACTTCGAAATTTAAGGACGCTAATTTACTCAAAATTGTAGCGGTAGCTTTCGGAAAGGTGTAAAACATATATTTAATACTTGCGACGGGTATTTAATGCTCGGCTACGCCCGAACTTACACTTTCTTGCTTGTTTGTTGATATCTTCATAGTGTTTTGAATTTTCCAAAAATACCAAAAATTTAATTTTGTCCAAACACAAATAATACTGTCACCTAAACGAAAATCGATCAACTGGTAACCATTTCAGCCTCAAAAGACTAAATGTATAGGAATATAAGAAACGTACCAACTACAGGAAGCACGCATACAGATTTCTGAACTCATCTTTCAACTCAAAAAGTATCTTAGCTTAAAATGGCTGCGATGGTTTTAATATAAAAGAAGGGCTCACAGCCATTACTGCCAGGCCTGTATACTTGGCTCAAACCGTGCCATTTTTGGCTCTATTTTTCTTCAAATGGCAAACATTTTTTCAATTTGTCATAAGCTGCAAAAATGGCCCTTTTGAAAAATATTAATATTTCATAAATTCTTGAATAATCTTTCGCGTGCACTACCCTTTCAGCAACTAAGTAAATGTTTTTGTGGTTTTTAAGTTCATACAACAGGTTTATTTTATTTGCTACATATAGTATTTACGCTTTTGTTTTAGAAATGTGCTTCTTATTTTATTGCTGAATAAGAAAGAAAGAAATACTATTCGGTCGATTAAAAATAATGCAGCTTTCCTTGGCACTTTTGTATCCCCAATATGGCACCTCATAGCTGAGGATAGTTGGCAGTCTTAATAACTGCAAATTAGAAATGTTAATCCCGGGATCCCAGCCTTTTTAAGCTCCCAACAATCCCGGGATTCTTGGCAAATAATCACGGGATTTTCGGGATTTAGAATTTGCAATGGTGGCAACAATAGAAACTCTTTTTCTTGACCATTATTGGCTATATTTCTTTTTTTTATTTAATAATTAAATCTTTTATAAGTGTCTAGCTCATTATACTTATAACATCGCGCGATAGTAAATTTTAAACGCAAATATCAATATATTCGCGAAACGACGGGCCAAATATAGTGAAATTGCGTTTTTAGTTTTTCACTCTGACGTGAGCAGTGTTGCCAGAACTTTCTGGGCCAACCGGCTAGATTGGCAAAAAAAACCGGCTAAAAACGGCTAAACTGTTTCAACTAAATTTCACATGTTTTATTTAAATAAATCATAAGTAGAAAGACTAGTTCTTGGGGAGAAGTTGCAAATTCAAGCTGGAAAAGATTTTGGCGGCAAAAATTTGCAACTGGAAAAAAACATATGAATGCGGCACATGGTTGCATTTTTTGTCGACAATAATTTGAATAAACAGGTTCGTCAAATTTAAAAATTTACAAACTTGAGCGATTTATAATAAAAAATTTAAGTAAAGACTTGTTTACTTAATTAGTTTAGTTAATTCCAATGATTTGAAACGTACTCGTAACGCAATCTCAACCAGAGTCGATATAGGAAACGCGACAGTTAGTACGGCAAAGAAATTGAAACGTATGTTGAAGAAAGTCGGACTAGCAAGAAATATACATGTAGATGTTGTTTTTTGTCCCTCTGAAAGAACTTTAAAATTCTATACAAACTTCTTATGTTTTAAATGCAACCGTGGACACTAGCTGGCAGATAAACTGGCAAATTCCTGCAAATTTGCGTTTGTGCAGACATTTTCAAGTTTCTCTACTTGAGAGAGAATTTGGGAGCATTTTTTCTTACTAACTGATATTTTGAGTGATAATTTTCGCTGGATTTTCGACGAACAAACCTATTGTCTTCCTAGAGAGTTTTGCTTTACATAAAAATTTGTGCTCTTTTACTTTCATTTTTATGCATTTCAGTGCTGGTTCTTTTAATTCAAGTTGGCCTTCGGTTTTTGGAATTTAAATAAGTTCTCAGGAAAAAAAATTTAGTTTAAATAAGGTCATATGTGTACATAGTGCTTGAAAATATCCATTTCTCCCTTGCCTTAAAACTTTAAGCGTGGGCAACAATGATGTTTTGTAATTAAGGCAGAACTGAATATACGCTATCTGGGAAGACAATACCTGTAACATTTATTCTTGGCAGTATATCCAAACACAAACGCCTGTTAAGCATACAGTGAAACAATTTGCTATTTTCTAAGTTTGCGAATAAAACTTCACACTTAAATTTAAGTCATTGATAACAAACATTTTATGAAGAAAGTCCCCGTTACGGCCTTCTTAGAAAAAAAATAAATTTGTTTAAAATAAAAATAATCGAATCGGCCCAATTTTATATAACCCTGCCTCCACGATAACGCTAGTAGCCATTTCTAACAGATTTTGGGACGCTTAGTCAAAAATGGAAAAATATATATTTGAATTTTAAGAAAACAAAGAAATAGCAAAATCGGCTAAAAACGGCTAATTTTTTTTTACAAAACGGCTAACAAATCGGCTTCCGGCTAAACCGAAATTTCTCCGGCTGTTTGCTGTTGCAACCGGCTAAATCTAGCCGGAAAACGGCTAAAATGGCAACACTGGACGTGAGTAATTCAAGAAATGATTTAAAAAATTCAGAGAAATTTGCTTAGAACAGTATAGATATCAAATTAAAGAGCAAATCCTGTAAAATTTAAACCGATTCAAGTTTTGGGTGCAGAAGGACTGGTAAGTATTGAAAATGTCCTTTTACAATTTTATCCTCGAAATTTCACAATATTTCTTTTTGAATAAATTATATGTTAAGGACTTATATAAACTCGATAACATCCTCGAGTTTCATCCTTCTAATTTTATCAGCTTAAAAAATTACCTATTCGCCCTTGAGAATCCAAAAAATTAAAATTTTTTTAAATTCTAAACAAATTTCCTCTTGCATTTGGTACTCATATTTTTATTTTACATTGCATTGAATTTTTTAAGTAATTTTTGGAATTAATTATATCTTTGAAATTACAAAGTCCGTTAAAATAAGTCATAACGTCACAGAGAAAAAATAAAAACATCACTAAAAAAAAAGTAGGTTTCAAACCCATTTATTTATTATTTATTTTATGGAAAGAGAGCTTCTCAAACAATATAGAAGTAGTTTTTTTTTCGAATTAAGTTGTTGAAAAGTAATGAATATCTAAATCCCGGGACTAATCCCGGGAACTCGGGATTGTTATAATGAGCTCCTGAAAATGCCGGGATCATAAAAGCGATTAAAATTTTTCGCCATCTACGATTTTCGGGAAAACGTGCAAAATGCAAGGTAGGTTCGAATTGAAAATAAGCGAAATCAGACTTGTGCTAAGTTTTCAACCACATGCTTTTTTTTTGTAAAAAGGTACTTTTTAGAGATGTGAAAGGGTCATAAAATAGACCACATGTTTATTACTGTGAGCTCGGCCGACTGTTATGTATTTTAAATTTGTCGAAAAAAGGTAATTTCATCGCGCACACATATGTATGCATATGTGCTATGTGCTTTGGAATGTGCGTGCAAAAAGTCATTACTCATTTCTGTTAGCTGTACAACGTTTTTCACTTTTCACCGTCAAAAAGAGTTTACTAATATATATGGACAGCAAGTAATTTTTACAAATCATTGGTGGAGTTCATGGAACCATCTGTATAGTCGTATTTAGCAAAGGTTGAATACATTTTTATTTTGTATGAATATTAACGAATATATTGGTGTTCATACTATGTATTATTGTTGAGTTTAATGCATTTTCCCCGCCTCCTTGCCTTGTAATCAATCATTTTCACACAGTTTTATACCAAGCAAGTAAATGAATGAACGCGTAAAAAACTGAATGGTTGAATGAGTGCTGACAACAATGCGAAGGTTAACCAAAAAAGAAAAAAAAATGGTCACAATAGCATTGGCTGATAGGAGTAGGAACATATTGTTTACATTGTGTTATTCTCGACTGGATAAATCGCAAAATGCGTCGTAAATTATGCGGGTCTATTGCGGTCCAAATATTGCCATTGCCCCTCTAGGGGATTTGTGGATTGCTCATTAATTAGCGATGATCCAAATAACAGTGAACTTAATGCTCTGATACTGCCACTGATATCGTATGCCAGTAAACATTTTTTCCTCACTTTAATTTATTGTGTTTTAAGAGTACGTATTTCCATTGATACTGATATATGTAGTTAAATTTGTATACTTACTATCTCCCCTTTCCCCGCTGCTAAATTGCCATTTCTCATCGGCATCGAAATGTGCATCGCCACCACGCCCCACGCCTGGGTAGAAAGCGTGAGCAAGCACCATGCCAGGTCCATCGAATTTGTAGCCATCGCCGTGGTCGCCCCTATAACGAGAGAGAAAATCCAATTAAACGCTTTAGTTTGCTTATCGATATATTTAGATATTTATTTGGTTTGTTTAAATTTACACCAGAATTCAATTTTAAACACAAAATTTTTGGATATTTCCTTAAATTGGGAAAATAGCCGAAATTCCGAAACTTGTTTTTCATTTTTCATTTTTCATTATGCACTGGTGGCATTATAACCGTTTAGAAAAAAGAATAATAATAAAATGACACTAGTTCACTTCTGAAACTTCTTTTTAATGTGTAAGTAATGAGAATTATTGCGTATGGTGTTATTGCACCATTCCCCACGCATGGTGGAATTACACTGCCTTATCTGAAAATTTGTCTATAAAATATGAATATAAGGCAGCCGAATGTCACAAAATAAAGCGGGAAAGCTGTTTTATTACTTCACCTGTTTATTGCGCCATTCACCCCACCTGCTTGTATGTAAAATTTGACATATTTTTACGCAACTATTTGGTACCACATGTTCGCATCGTCTTTTTAAACGAAACCTGCAGTTCGGAAATAGTGAAGCAAGTGATGATAATGCAGAGATTTTAACTGAAGATAAAACTCCAAACCATATTCTCTGTGTTGAGAGCCTGCCAGACGGGCAATATTTCCGTCTTTCGCACGCAATTCGCTTTCAAATTGAGAAATAGAAATTTGTGTGAACATCCAGAAAGATCTTGCTGTCACTTTTCGCAAATCAGTTTCAGCAATAAAAAAGAGCGAATATCGATTTCGGAAATATATTTCAACTTGCTAGTGCTGCACTAGCAATTTTTATTTCTTGTGTGGCACTGATCGTAAATTTGTGTAAAACGATGGAAAACATTGTTGAATTAAATATCAAAAATTCTTGAAATATAGTATTTTACTTAATATACTAAATCGTTAAATTATTGTTCACATGGAAAATTTGTTAATTATAACCTATATTTTGGGGTTTTGATTTTTGCTTATTTTTGGGTTTATGTTGTTTTGATTGAGTACGGGATTACGAGCATTGTTGGTGCTGGCTTGAATTATAAGAGTATCCAGCTATTTATAATTTCACTATGGGGTAATGATCATTCATCAACGTTGTGTAGTATGGGTTGTTTGCTCCGCGCTTCCAAAATTTTCTTACCCAAAGAGACCGTGTACGCGAATCACCCGTGTTTTCGTTCTCGCTTTTACACGGTTAAAAATATCGGTTTTACTTTTAAACTTTTTGGACTACATATATGACCAAACTAAATTCAGTTTCAAAAACAAACCTTCCAAGTTTTAAAAAAAGAGGGCCCATATGTTGGGTTTAGAATTTAAACTTTTCGGCTTAAATTTTAAACCCAAACATTTTCTTAATTAAGAATATACAATAGAAAATATTAAATTTCATGCTCCGTTGGATGGGGATTGAACCCGAACAGCCTTGGTAGCAACCAATTGTATCAAGCATCTTTGCACATTCAGCTACAGCCACCCATGTAAATGTGCTTTCATATGTTGAGTTTGAATCAACACCACATTTCGCTATGTTGATGCCGTCAGTTCATATGACTAAATTTTAAACCAAATTTTCTATATATGAAACCTAGAAACTAGAATTAAAATATTTTGGTTTTATTTTTAAACCACGAACTTTTTGCACAAAATTCAAACCAGAATATATTAAAAATTGCTAAAAGCTATTGACTGGTTTAAAAAGTAGACTATAAAAGATTAAAAAGGCAGCAGTCCCAGCGCGGTTTAAAAATTAAACCAAAAGTTTTACATACATACATACATATTTTGTGCTAGTGAGACAAGGGTAGCAGATGAAGCTATGACATTTTTTCACAATATAAAAGGGATAGCGACGCTCATCTCTGCATACTTAACAGAATGATAATGACAATCTTGCAAAAATGTGCGATATATGTATATTCATACGTGCATATAGTATGTAAAACAAATTTATGTAAACATTGCTTCAAAAATCAAAATCACAAAACCACTTATGCTCGCAGCTGTTGTAATTCTCGCTAATTCCATTCAATTTCACTGCTGTTCTTTTCAGCTGTCATAATGATTAAAAGCCAATCAAGCAAAAATATTGATTTGCATAAGCATGACAATCTTTGCCCGGGCGTATGAGTGATTTATTTTTTAACGCAAATGCAAACGCTTTCGCTCATCGCACATATATATGCACATATGTACATATGTAGGTACACTTGATCCTTTCATACACGGTTTTATTTTACATGAATTTTTGGCATGATATTTTCTACATCCTGCAATACATTTTTTATCTCCTTTACCTTCTCATTATACATTTTGGGGGATTCAATCGTAAATCTTAACTAGACTCCCAAAAATAAAAATAGGGCCTTGCAATCCAATGTAATTTGTAAATCACGTTGGGAGATTCATATGCAAAATAGATCTTCTTTCTTTCCTATCTCTTTAAGTAAATTTCTTTAAAAATGTGATTTCACTAAACTTTATTTTTTGCGGAACTTTGTAAACTACAGACTTGCCGTGTAAAAAGGGGATCAGGTGTAGTTGTATTTATGGAAATATGTAAATGAGCTTATATATACATAAATATGCAATACAAATACATAAGCACATTTCCATCAAGAGGTGCATAAATGACGTGAAACAATTTCTGAAAATATGCTTTTTAACCGAGATACTTTGAATAGGAAAAGAAAGGATTCAAATACATACTGTAATGTAGAAGTATTTACAGCTCATCTCGAGTTTAAAGATAAACCAGTAAAGAAGTTATAAGTTCGGGCGAAACCGAATTTTATATACCCGGCGAAGGTATCGTCGTTTCAACGTTTTCTAAACTACCTTTGCATGATAAGAAGGGGTGTTTTTCACGATTTCACACCTTTCTATAATATGCTGAGTTAGACTTAATGAAATAATCAAACCAAGTTTGGTAGAAATCGATAAAGTGGTTACTAAGAGACGCCCTTGTAGCCATAAAGTGAATGGTGCCCAATTCCTAAAGGTCTATAGCAGAGTTATTTATTGTTAAGAGGTTGTTGTAACTATTTACTTGGAGAACATTAGCATCCCCAGTTACTGAAATATCGGAGTTTTCGTCTTTCTGAAATTTACCGTTATACGGGAAGCGGCTGTAATTTTATTTATTTGTTTGTTTAAGTACATTAGCGCATTAAGAATTAATCTTTTATTGCGCAATACAAATGACGGGTTACAAAAATATGTATTAAAATAAAATAAAAATTAAAATTATATAAATATAGCTATGTATGTACATGTAAATATTAACTTAGAAAAGTCAAAAAGAAAATTTATGACCGCCTTATTATGCAACTTAACTGGAAATATATTCAAAGATAAATATTTTGAAATTACTTTCACGCAGTGAGACAGTGGAAGAGAGTTCCAAAGTCTAACACTATTAACAAAAAAGCCTTGAATGAGCGTGAGCTTTTGGAAAAGTTAAACTTTTCATATAGATATTCCGACTTTTTATACACAAGCAATTTAAACATAAAAATACAATTACGAGCTTTTATATAGTTTGTTAGGTCACAGCCAAGTATTGAGTTTCTAAAGGTAGATATGTATATGGTAAAATTTCTTCCAAGCCATATGTATACATACCTAGTGGCATGGTTGAGTGTGCAGGGAATGAAAGTCCAGTTTGCTGTACGGTTTGAATAATTTTCAAAGAATTGCTTTTCCATACCAAGGTTATTAAGTGCACCGAGTTTGGCAGAAATTGATAAATCGGTTACCGAATTACACATTTGTGGTCATAAGTCGGCGGCGCCACGCCCATTATTCAAGAAAGCTATAATAATCTTATTTTCTGCTGAGTGGTTATTGCAATCATCGATTTTGATACACTCACTTAGTAACCTAAGTTTAGTACCCAAATGGTACTTTAAATACAAAAGTAGTTAAATATGGTTCTAAGTTAATTGAAAAACCCATATCTTTAGTTACAGAATTCCATTTGCGTCACTCGAATCTACTAATTTTTTAAAAGATATTTTATACCTTGCTCACTGATACGAATGTGTTTGGCTATCGAGCGTATGCTGTATGTATGTGAGAATGAGCAACTTTTGCCTTCAACTATAAAACTACTGCTCCGTATTGAGACCATTCTGGCATATGTATGTAAAGTTTACTTTGAATGATTATGACAGTAAAAATGTAAAAAATTTAAATCTCGTTTTTAGACTGTTGGCCAGTAATTTCGTATATCAGAAAGATACAGATGTTTACTCATTATTATCAGCAAAATGTCGTATAGTCATTCTTCCGGGTATAGAGTTACAGTTGGACGGCTATACTCAATGCCGATTCTTTTGTCCTTATTCGCGCCCTCTGGGAACGTGAGCAGCCCCTGTCCGAGATGCGGTAACCAAAACGAGTGGAGCCTTGGGTTACGGCAGGAAGAGATGGAGCTTCGGTAGGACCACTGAAACTTCTTCGACTTAAATGCTCATTGAACTCTTCAGCTGCTTGGCTCGCTATATAAATGGGTATACGGTTGAGAAAATATCCCTCCCAGCAGTGGGTTGTGCCACATAAAAACAGGTTTCAATGAAAAGACTAAAATCCATCGGAATAATGACGAACCGTATGACAATAGAACGATTGCGCTTGCTTCGCCGTGTTGTACACATGGATTACGACGCACCAATGAAAATATCCTTCGACTCGTCATCCATGGACGAACAACGAAAGCAAATCGATAAACGCTTGTAGTGTCAAATAAGAAGGAGAGACCACTGAGACGAAGTATAAGCGAAAAAACGAAACCATTCCCATAGGGCTGTCAAACTGGAATGACAGAACAATTATTCTCACGGTTTTACACTGGATGAAAACTAGCAGAACAACAGTGGAACAAAATGAGTATACCTAGCCAGCAAAAAATCCGAAAACCGATCCGAAAAGGGACGCTAAAGTGGATGAATTGCGGATTTTCGTCCATTTACTGATTATATTTTCGGATACTTTGACGATCCGTTTTCGCACTAAAGCGTGCGGCAGAAACGTATGTACAGAAAATGAAAATGATTGAATTTTTCGTTAAATACGCTTTCCTTCTGCACTTCACAGATACTTTTTCATGGTAAATAAAATAAAATTAAGAAGCGCCTGGCGAATTCGAACCCGGCACCTTCTGGAAGTTAACAGATAGCGACACACTCCTCTGCACGCTCAGCCACTGTCGACTACGCATGCATGCTTTCAAATGTTTAGCTCGAGCAAATAAAATACAATTATTGCTTTCAAATGACATTTGCGTAGCGGCATTTTCGTAGTTGCGCATGCGTTGGTGCGCTGCAGCAGAACTGCCACTTTAATGCGGGGTAGAGGCTGAAACAACTTTTTGAGAAACTTTACCTCACCACACTGTCTCTCTCGCCTACAACCTGAGTTGTTCTCGTGGCAGAAATGTTCCAGTCTGAAACCAACCATTGGGATTCCTTATTTTTGTCATATTAATTGAATTCGCGTGAAAATAAGTATGTTTGTGACGAAATTTCACGGCTTTCAACGGAGTACTACCCTTTAGCAATTTTTAAATAATATCGGAAACGCTACTGTAACACTTACCTGGCAAACAAAACTTGAATATCGGCTTGATCGCTCAGCACTTCGCGAAAAGTCAACTTAGAGCTGCGAGCCCACACATTGAGCGCCTCCGTGAGTACTCTTCTTACTTGTGGAGAGTCATCCATTGTCCAATTTACCAAACTGCAAACAAAGAGAATATAATTGTAGATATACATATATGTATATATGGGTAAATATGTATGTAAATAGGTTGTAAAAAAAGATTTTTTCAGAACAAACAAAAAACAGTTTACTTGCAAGATACTCACAGACTATCCCTTTCGAACAAAGCGCCACTTATGTTTCAATAAATAATATAAAAAAAAAACTTTTTAATATACAACGCTTTTATAAATGGACTAAAACGTAGAAAATAATATTTCTCAGTCCCATAGAATTTGTTTTGATAACTTTTGATTTTGAAATTTTAGCAAAAGTCATTATAAACAATCTATGAAATTGAAAATGAAAAACGTGGAGCGCATGCAATATAAAGCATTCGATTTAATTGACAATAGTCAAACTACATAACGTAGACCTAAAATTTCTACAGCGAAAGTAGAACTTTGAAATCGATTTTAAGCGGTCGTTATTCATATACCCACATACATACATACATATATTACTTTTCATATCAATTCAAGTGTATTACATAAAATTTCAAAATCAAAAGTTATCAAAACAAATTCTATGGGACTGAGAAATATTATTTTCTACTTTTTAGTCCATTTATAAAAGCGTTGTATATTAAAAAGTTTTTTTTATATTATTTATTTTCTACATTTTAGTCCTGTCTGAATAAAATTTTGCAATAGATATTAAAATAATTCAACGATATTAATAGAGAGGTGCACACACATGCATTTACATATGTATGTACATACAAACGAGCACCAATTAATTTTATTTAAAGAAATGGCGTGTCGTCTATTTCCGCTGTAGCAAACGTAGTACATAGGGCGACATCTAGATGTCATCTACCTCGCCCTATTCACTACAGCTGTCGCCCTATGCACTATGCTTTTTTATAGGAACTTTTCAAAGCTTTGCTTTGGTATCGGACACACAACATTGAAAGTTTCTGGATCCACAACATTGAAAGTTTCTGGACCCACAACATTGCAAGTTGATAAAAGCGTTGTAAAAATTGAAAAATAAAATCATGAAAGGTCGCCACGTGGCATTTTTGCCAAAATGTCAACGTTGTGAACAAACTTGTGTGAACGACCTAACGTTACTCCGGATTGCAAATGTAGTTTGTTTTCAAAGTTCCGCTCATAAGTGAAAAAGAAAAGTTTTTACAAAAAGACACAACTCGTCAGAAAATGCGAAAAACTATATCTAAGCACATGCTAATAGTTTGGGCAAGGAAGACTACACCTTAGGTTTTTTTTCAACAAATATATGTACATACATATAAAAAATTTGCTGAAAAATAAAAGCTCTGTGTACATTTTTAGTGCACAATTTCCAAAATGTCAAATTTTGAGTTGTGTCACTTTTGAAGATCGTATGCGATGTGTACGATTTTCGAAGAAACCTGACTGACATATGTAGTTTTTCTTGAAGTATTCGGGGGGAATAAAAAACAGTTGTTTCGCGACTTGAATGTGCAATGATTCCAGCTCAAATAATATGGCAATGTCGCAATAAAGTTTTCATACAAATGTAATAAGCTGTGTCGCAAGGTGGGAAATCTTAAACCAAAAGCAACATATGCAACAACTTTGCGACGTTTCATGAGTTCCACCATTATTTCAGTCGGGTAAAACCTCTAGGTTTGAAGTAAAAAAGGCTTCTTAAAATTAAATATATCATTGACATGCATTTTAAAAAGAATTCATTTTAATTAATTCATTTAATAGCAGTCGCCCCTCGGCAGACAATGGCAAACCTCCGAATGTATCTATTCTGCCGTGAAAAAACTGCTTCTCATAAAAATGCAATCGCCATTCGGAGTCGGCGTAAAATTGTAGGACCCTCCTCTTTGCGTGACAACTTTAAGGCGCACGCCACAAATCGGAGGAGAATTTCGGTCAAATACTAATATGTTGTGTAAGCGCCAATCTTATACATTTTAATTTATTCTCTTGTAGCTCTTGAGAGACGATTGAACCATTCTGGTTTAACTACTAGCAAACTCACACAACCAGACCAAATATAATTTAAGTATACCGATATTTCAGGAGCGTCTTTGTTGATGCAAACATCTATTTTGTTTAGAAGCAGAATAGTTAGAATAGTCAGTTAAAAAGGCTTGCGAGTTTTCTGATATGCTAATCATATTTAGTCCGTTTATACGGCGGTTTAACATTAGACGATTTTACAGGCAATTAGTTGAATCAAAAGTTGGCTGCCCCTCAATTTCATTTGGAGCGAATAGTTGAAAGGCCGTTCATACCAGGCGATTGTTGCTTTCAACCAAAAGTTGCCTGTAAAATCGCCTCATGTAAACACCCTATTACTTTACAAACGAGCATAGCACTCTTGAATGTATGATTTTCCGTACAAGTCCTAGCCGTGGCGGCTCATTCAGATCGGAAGCGGAAGCTAAAACAAATAACATAGACATTCGTCATGAGTGCAAACTGGTATGTTTACAAAAATTTAAATTTTCACAGGTCAATGGCGAAGTGCTCTCATAATGGATGATTGTAGTACATACCAGTGTTGCCGTTTTAGTTCTTTGGTGGCTAGATTCAGCTACCACATACCACATAAATGTAAAATTACCACTAGTCCTTTTTTTACCCCTTTGGAAAATTTATTATTAATTTGATCTAATTTTTTTCAAGAGATGAATTTTTAATCTAAGGAAAACTCTATGTGTGTGTATATGTATTGAGGTTCCTTACGTTTTTATACAGACTATAAAAGGGTTAGGGCCGTAAACTTATCTATTAACGATTTAACTAACGAACGAAAAATGACACTGAGGGCCAGATTTCAGTGCCAGTTTAAACTTAGTTTAAATTGAACAGCTGGCTGACATTTGATTGGCTGACCTTAGTTTAAACTGAGTTTAAACTACGACCGTGCACTGAAAAACTGGCCCTGAGGATGGCACAACGCCGAAACCGGCTTGTCTCCAAACCAAATTTTACAAGGGATGACGGAAAATCGTTGCACATTACATCACACTTCTACCCTGTCGGAAACACCAACAATGAAAATGAGAATTAACTATATGTACTTTAAAATAGCCCTAATATGCTTAATTTCTTAAAGGGCCCATAGATGATACCAGCATGCTGGCGCCATCAAATGTTGGTGCCAGCCGATTGACCGTGCATGTTCTTGCGGTGTGATTGTACCAGCTGCTGGTGCGACATCAAAAACGATTTGAAAATTTTATGATTGTACCAGCAAACTGGTGTCGTGAGTGGTGAAATTAGCTAATTTTTAAAGTAAAAAGTATTTTGCCGGAAATTCCTTGCACGATACACTATATGAGTCAAAGCTGTGTTTGTGAAAAAATTATGAAATTTCCCCTCTAATCATTTCGCTCTTTTCTGGACCTCATTTGTAAAGATATTAATATAAATATTGCACCAGTATACTGGTATGTTATATGCCTCGAGCCTGATGGCACAATCTCTTGATAGTACCAGCAAGCTGGTGTGGTGTATGTGCCGTGCCTTATAAATATATATGTAAGTAAAAAATTTTAGCTACCATTTTTAGCCACAATGCATTTTTTTAGTTCTTTTTAGCCCTTTTTTAAAATGAATTTGGCTACCACTAAAAATTATTCGCGGCAACACTGGTACATACATATGCACATAACTACAACATCTGAGGACATTGAATGAACAGGAATGCGAAGTAGGATTGTCACATGAAGGACAAACGTTTGCTTTAACATGCTTCGCAGCATTTGGCGACATGCTGAGATGACTATTTGTCATGCTAACTACCTACTAATGTTAAAAACAATGACACAAATCAGCCGAAACTGGCAACAGTTGATACGAGCAGCTTAGCACAGCATGTGGGTGTAGGCAGTTCGAGTGGTTTTCGTAATTTTTGGTGCCAATTGTTCGTGTGCAACATATACGTATGTACATACATGCGATTGTCGATTTCTACATATTTGCAGAAACTACATAAACATCCATACTTATTTATATGCACACATCCGTATGCATGCAGGCTTTCGTATCAGTTTTTGTTTATCCGACAGTTTGTTTACGAACACCTCATTTGCCATTTGGGAGTTTGTCTATGCAGTGTTAAGTTTTAGGAGGAATGGAAAAGATGCATTGCATTCGCGTTTCCCACTGCTTTCTCTAGTGTTGTTCTTGTCGCTTGTTGTTTTTATTGCTGCAGTTCATTTCACTTCATTTCGAATGTGTTCAATTTCAATGCCATTTGTTTGCTTGCTGAGGCAATTCAGTCATTTATCCCCAAATACTAGTCATTTACCTAGTACTTTTGCCATTTACATAGCAGTAAATGCATTCAGGTCGATGTTTACTCGTTTTCATCAGCCACACAGTGCAAAGAGTTTATCACTCACGGGCAAACGTACACATCGCCTACATGTTTCACAATGCATTTACTCATATTAACTAATTTTAAAATTTTAAATGTTAAAACAAGTAAAGAAAGTTTAAGTTCGGGCGGAGCCGAACATTAAATATCAGGCGCAACTATTCTCCGAAAACCTACATACTAAGCAGGAGGTATTTTACCGCTATTTCAAACATTTTCGATAGAACGTTAAGTAAGATATAATGAGATAAATTTATATACATATGTGAGCGGTATCACGTCCATTTTCCAAAATTCTATAATATTGCTACTTCTTTTCAAGGGATTGTTGTTGGTATACATTAAATTTCGAAATTTCGAAGTTTCGAGCATTTTTGAAACTTACTGTTATATGAAAAGTGGGTGTAATTTTAGTCCGATTTCAATAATTTTCAACGTTTTTTAAATTGAATGCTCAAAAATATGTTATACATGAAATTGTTTGAAATCCATTGAGGAAACATTAAATAATTGTGTGACTCATTTTCTTCGATAGCCAGCAAAGATCGAAAATCGAATGCAACTCATAATAAGGGCCATTAACTCGTATTCTCTTTGCAATATGTTCTTCGATCCATTTAGTGTAGAGGCACTCATATTTTCATTATTTGATGCTATTCGTACGCCTGCCGCTTAGGTCTGCATTTGTTGTTGATTTTCTAGCAATTTGCATTTTACTCGACAGAAAGGTAAAGTACCCGTCAACAGTAGGGACTCCTTCATAGCCACGGCTAGTCACGAAGCCGTTGACTATGTTACCAAATGACTCAAGCCTTCCCTCCTCTCACATGTTGTGTGTGCATGTACTGGGGCAAATTTATGCGAATCACACCTTTGACTTTTTCGACTTTGTTAGCAATGGCAAAGTATCGGCCCCGTTGGCGTCATAACTGTAGTCGCGCCTGCTGTAGCAGCTGCTGTCTGCACTGCCATCTTCATGGCTTTTAATACCAGGCCGACGCGCAGCCGGTGCGTGGGTAGTGTCAAATGTGCGGCCTGTCGCTCGGATCCAAAGTGAAAACACGTACATAAATATGTACCATAGGTACATACATACATCGGCTTGGCCAAAGCAACAATGATGGTGTTCGCAAAAATTTTCTGTGGTTACATTAAGTTTGAATGGTGTTTTGAGCTGCTCGTGAGCATCTGCAGAGGGAGTGGCATATATTTGTGCAAGGTACATTGTACATACATACATACGCAGGCATCCATATGCAGGTGGAACTGGGCAACGTTGAAGTTGAGCGTATTAAGGTTAGTTTGAAGAGTTTTCGACAACGAAGTCAACGACAGGGTTAACATCAAAGTATGATATTGTTCTGTCTGCTGTTGTTGCCGTCGATTCGACATAAAGGCTAATGAAAGTTTTTGGTTGAATGTCAAGTAGGAAACATAGTGTGAAGTGCCAACTAGTGGCGTGCGCCTGAATATCCCATAAACACATTCATATTCCCAGCTTGTACGCGCATGTGTGGAAATCAAAAGGTTAAATGCATAAAATTGAAGAAAAATACAACAACGTAAACATAGATTTATTGAAGTAATGTGGAAAGGAAAAACTTATGGCGACAGACACAAAGTTATTAGAAGTAATAGAAAGTTAAAAAAGTTTAGTTTGCTGATGGTTGGGTATGTTGAAAAGTTTAAGGGCTTTCGTTGTCAGTAGCTTTTAAGTGCTCTGAATTGTTTACCGGACGTTATACATTTTTGCGAGTGTTGACAAGTCTTTTGGTTTATTTGGTAGAAACTTTCGATTTGTGAAAATGAACACTTCTAAAACTGATAGAAAAATCTGAGGTCAATTAAATCAAGAGCAAAATGTTTTCGTTTGTTTTGTTTAGAGTTCAGTGTTAAAAATGTACTGTGGAAAGCGGTAGTTCAGCAGTTGGTGGTGCGTATTGCAAGTCAGTATGTCTCTCATTCTACGTCAGATCCACTTAACATCCAATTGAAAGGAACATGTTTCTCCAATAGCAGTAGTAGGTAATGACAAACCTTCGAGTATAATTTTTTCATGAAAAAAGTTTAATATAAATTTCGGATTATGACCCAGTCGTAAAAGTAATGCATTACTACTGCGTGATAAATAATATAATTTATTTCTTATAAGTTTTCGATTATATTACTGCTAACTATGTAATCAGAATTCTAATGTATTCAAAAACTTCAAAAAATTTCGTATTAAAACACATTCATTTCTCGATACTAGGTAATGCAAAATTGAATGCCCCACTTTTCTTAGGACATCGCCCTGGGGGAAAAATTTCGATTGTGAAAAGGGTTGTTTACTGATTATTTTTTCGATTACTATACATTAAATTTTCCCACTGGGGACATACGTGAACGTACTCTTTGTCCAATTCAGCTTATACTGCCTGACGTATCGCGTAATTTCCTTTCGCATCGTTTTCTATCCGTGAACGGACGTTACGATTCGAGCCCTGGTAAGACAGATTGTGTTGTCAGCTGACTCGGTTTTACGTACCGGTGGGTTTACGTTAGGGCTGCAAACCACTCCAAAAATCGGTGCGGTTCGGTTCAGTGGTTCGAACCACTTAGAAAAAGCTTGCACCGATTCACGAGTATCCCTGAACCGCGATTTGGTTTGGTTCAAGTGGTTAAATTTCTTTATGTTAAAATATATAAATATTACAAAAATATGAAAAATTCATAACATAAAAATTTAAGGCTTTGTTATTGAGATCAAATTTAAATATCCACATGTATAGTGTGGAAAAAAGTAGGGACGCGACATGTTAACAAGCATTGGCTATTTTTCTTTTATCTATTTAATCTTTATTTTTTTTAACCATATAAACCCAATTTTCAAACTTTGTGCAAAAATTATTCTGCACAGTTTCATCTAAATTGCAAACTTTTTAATAAGAATTTCTAGGAAAAAGTTTTAAGTTTTAAATTGATTTTCAGCAATTTTTCGCGGATTTTCTTCCATACAAATTATGTACGTTGTACAATTTTTTTCTATGGAATAAAACAAAAAAAAAATTATTTAAAATCAACGTGATCAAAGTGAAATAATAAAATTTTTAAGGTTTGAACAAGTGTTGAGTCTAGTCGAGTATGTATGTAGATTATAACAACATACTCACAATTTTGAATTGACCCTAAAAATCTTGGCTTAATGTTGAAAACCTTATTTTCGGTAGACTGGAGCTTACACTTAGCCTTAACTTGCAAGTATAACTATGGTTAAAATAATTTTAGTGCGACATTTGACTATTTTTCTTTTGTTGGTTTAATGTAAATTATTTTTTATAAAAGTATAGCTCGTTCTTTTTTTAAGAACATGCATAAAAAGACGTAGTTCAGTTTCAGAACTTAAAATAATTTAAGACAAATCCAAAACATCTTTATACTTTCCTCACAGACACAAATTAAATTTTTGCAAATGTTCCATCATATCGGTAAAGAACATTAAGTCAGAAAGCCAATTTTCATTCTCCAATGTATCGATCTCAATTTGCGTATGTGTATATAAAAATATTAAAATAAAAAAAACAACAACACTTGAAAAAGAATGTACAGCAAAGAAATATGGATTTTAAAAAGTAAAAAGAGCCAAAATGTTCTAAGTAAAAAGAAAAGAGCCGCACTTTACTAAGCAAAGAGCCGCATTTGGCTCAAAGAGCCGCAACAACAAGCATATAAATCCAAATTTCAAACTTTGTACGAAAATTAGAGAAAATCTACAAATTTCAACGAAATTGCATCAAAGATTCAAACATTTAATCCAAAGTAAAAAATCCTAGTTTTAGAAATTTTTTATTTAACAAACAAAAAATTTTTTGCAGTTTTACCATACGGGTTGCACTTTTAGACAAAGTTGCGTATTACAAAACTTGAAAAATGCTTTAGTGGATTTTCATTTTGAACCGAACCGAACTATTATTTGGAGTGGTTTTCGGTTCGGTTTGGGCATTTCAAAATAAAAACGGTTGGGTTCGAAGCCAGAATAAGTGACGGTTCGGTTCAAAAACCGGTTTACAGCCCTGGTTTACGTTCTTGACTTATTTCACTATCAGCAAGCGGCTCGCTATATAAACGTGTATTTGGTTGTGAAACCACCTCCGCCCCAGCAATGGGTTGTGCGCTGGGTTTGGGACCCGCCACGTAAAAACCCCTTCCAGTGAAGAAGCGATACAATGCCTCGGATAAGACCCCCCTTAATATGACGACCACGGAAAATGTTTAAAGGCCTACGATTTGAGGGCATGCACCTGGAATGTCCGGACCCTTAATGGGGAAGGTGCCTCTGCCCGGCTGATTGATGTCCTCGTAAGAACAAAAGCTGACATCACCGCCATCCAAGAAATGCGTTGGACGGGGCAAGGCAAGCAATGCCTGGGGCTTGCGACGTATACTACAGCTGCCATGTAAAGGAGCGTAAATTCGGTGTTGGATTTGTGATAGGAGAGAGACTCCGTCGCTCAGTACTGTCGTTCACCCCGGTGGACGAGCGTCTAGCCATAATCCGCATCAAAGCGAGATTCTTCACCATCTCGCTCATCTGTGCCCATGCCCTACGAAATAGAAGAATGAGGTATCCAAGGATCTCTTCTATGAGCGCTTGGAGTGCACGTACGAGCGCTGCCCCCACCACGATATCAAAATCGTGCAGCAAAAAATGTGCGTCCAAACATGCAAGGAAAGCTTAACGTCGAAAAGCTCCATTCACAACAGACAGCCAGTGCATTCGCTACTCGACTCACACACCATGCTCATAGTAAATTTTGGTGATCAGATTGGCTAAGCGAAATGCGAGAGGCAATCAAAAATTACGTAACCTAATACAAAACCCAATTCGTAATACAAATGTCTGCGATATAAATACCAATGAGTAGTCTCGAAATAAATGCGTTTAATGCACAACTCTCATGTTTTGGTTTCTAAAGAGTTCTTGCTCACCACACCAATTGATTTGTTTCAGTGGATTAAGACATTTTTCGTTTTCCTTCGCTCATGAAGACTTCATGCCTGTCGAAATTGAAGTGACTTCGAGTGCATTGATCTGTTATTAAGCTTCCAAACAACAACCTTAACGACTTATGTAAGTCAATACCAGCAAAAAGAACAAAATGGGGTACGTCAATAGCGGTAAATGTAGAAAAGTAATGTACACACATAATTTACATATGTCACCGCTGCAATGTAGGATTACAAATATCTGAGCATTACAACGGTTCAACTTGTGAGATGTCTGTCATGAGAAGGAAAACGGATCGAGCGATGTAAGAATCTCGTACGAGTACACATTTTCTGATTAAAATTGCAGCAAAATTACAACAAAAGTTTTGTTGTTTTTTCTTACTCGCGACTTTCTTTCTTCCATTCAGCGCGGGATTTTCTCTCCTCCAAAAAATGCCGTATTGCAGTAGCGGTGGCTTACATTGAAATGTGTGGGTATGTGAGGGAGACAACTTGGCAAGAGATTGAAGAAGCGAAAATTGGTGCCCGCAGCTGGATTTCAGTTAGGCCATAAAGGGTGGCAGAGAAAGGGAACTAGGGAACAGAAACTCTAAACTTATCTTACATTTTAATGTCGAAGCAATACAACACGCTATAAAAAGATTCACAAGAAGCAAGCAACTGTTAAGTGCATAGGCTTTCTGTTTGCTTTCCCCCACTGACATTCCGCCAGCTTCATTGCATTTTCGCTGTTCTGTTGACTCGCCCATGAGTTGTGCTTACAGAAGTTAAATGCATTAGAGGGGATTTTTTCCACGATTTCTTGGTGATTTTGTGACTTTTTTTTACCAGCTTCGCTGAGACTTGTTTTATTGCTGCTTCTTTTTTACTTCGAGGCATTTCTATCGATGCCATTGTTATTGCGTTTGCTGCTCACTTTTTGTTTGCATAGAAATTAAAGAGCCATGAAACCAAACTCGTAATGCATTTTTGAATCGTTGGCAGCGATGGAAAGCGAGAGGGGAACAAAAGAATACATGCATATGCATTAGGGTTGTCCTTAAAAATATCAACATTATGGGGCACCCCACTATTTTGTTCTGATACAAAATATAGCCATCGATCGGCTACCATGGTTTTAAAGAAATAAATAGTTTTTATAAATTTATATGGATGAGTTTCAGTAATATGTTAAATTTATCAGATTTGAAGTCAACATTTTATCGAGTTGCACTAAAAGTCTGTTCAAAATTGTAAAGTTATCATGGATTTCTTTATTTTGTACGTAGAATTTATTTATGATGATGTTGATATTTAAGGACCACTCTAATCTGCCTACCTATGTATCTAGATATGTATATGGTGTGTGTATATCCTTAGATGTGTACCTACTCGGAAAAATAAAAATGAAAAACTTCTTAGAAAAGAGGTGTATTGAGCACCATGTAAGGAGAATGGAAAAACTTTTGCATTGAACTTAAATTTGTACAACATCAAAATGATGAAGGGTACTGATGGGGATCACTGCACAACATGAGGGGTAGAATGGCATTGCTCATGCACACGATTTCCTTCGAATAAAGTGTTGCGCGTGTAATTGTAATTGGGGGAGAATTCCCTCACTTTGATGAAATTTTAACTTTGTGGGAGAATAGGGTAATGGCTTCAAATTTTGGAGGAATTTCATATTCAGGCAAGTTTGACCAAAACCGACATATAACAAGTAATTAAATGCTGAAGTGTTAAATGTTTGAAAAATTAGGTAATCATCGTATACAGTTTATTTAAAGACTTATTGTTAGCATGGTTTTTGTAAAACACTGAAAAATTATTACAAATGAATGTTGTTGTTGTTGTAGCGGCTACAACAACCCCGCCCAGATCGGTCGATATCTCAGTCGTTGTCGTCAAGTTCCACTAACGGAAGCATGCAGCTTCTGTAGGGTTGGTCCACAGGGACAAGGCCGTTAGGGTTGTCGGGTTTTCCGGGCATGCGAAGAGATGTTTCGAGTCATGTGGGGTCTCTCCGCATTCCGGACCTTCATTTGGCACATCCTAATTCAATCTACTTAGGTAGGAATTTAACCTGCTGTAGTACGTTACTGCACGGCGTGATGAACGCTAAGCCACCACCATTATCCCGCTCGCGATCTCAACGGTGCACGTTGTACCCGGCACAATTCAACAGTGTTGAATTGCTGTGCAACTTCGTCGCTTGGACCGCAGCTATCAATATGTCATGCCTTCCTATGAAGACGGTTATCTCCTCGATCTTGCTCTGAAGCCCGTTACAGTTAAATTGAAGGAGCTTCATGTGGTTCGGGAGACGTGTGGTGATGCGGGGTGTGAAGGATATGTGTGGTCGTGCTGCCGTTGGCTGTGTGCGCTGCTGAGGTGGTTGCCGCCGTGTGGTGGTGGCAGCTGAGGTCTGCGACCGAGCAGCGCAACACGGGCCCTCGAAGTTCCTCGTCCAATCTCGCGTGGTGCGCAGACCTGAGCATGCCCTAAAGTGGCACCAGCCAAGGCAGGTGTTGCACTAGACTGATGTCACATTACGGAATATCCTGGTCTGACGTACCGTGCTGATTGTAGGAGGAACCAGGAGTTGTTGGCGGCGGCGTGTGGGTATTGGTGCGGTTATGTGTGTTCTGTGGTCTGTCGTGGCTGTGGTATGGTCTGTGGTGTTATTATGTTGTTGTGCTGTGGTGACTGTGTGAGGCTGCTCAGGTGGACTGAGGTTAGCCGTGGAGGCTGCTCTGTTTGAGCAGCAGGGGACCACGTACGACGTGGTCCACTGCCGATGTGTCCGTAGTCCTGAGCAGACTCTAAGGTGACTCCACCCCTCGCAGGCATTACACTTGACTGAGGTGGAGTTATGGTGTAGTCGTCTCTGGCACACAGCAGGTGTAGATATCTGGCCCTGGGTTTGACTCGATGCCAGCCCTGAGTAGAAGAATACGTAGCGAATGTATCCCTATGGGTGAGCAACTTCTGAGATACTTCGCCGACCTAAACAGGGTTAGATCGCCGAAACAACAGCCCTTGGTCGGGTAAAACCCGAGTCATTCTGGTACGTAGAGCCGGCTGTCGTGGAAATGAAGAATTGTTTTGTACGGCGGTATAATTAGTGGATTATTATAAATTTTACCAAACCAATTAATGAATTAATAGAGAAGTTATAGGTATAACTAATAATTATCAAGTGTCTTCGAAAATGCAAGAAATTTTATACTTGCAAACCTTTGCGTTAAAAAAGAAAAAACCAAATCAAAGAAATCAATATTTAGACTAAAAACTGTGCAGCATCAAATTTAGGGCGTTTGATTATTCGCCTTTTTCCCGGTCAAAAGCCGGTTCGCAATTTTGAAATTAATAAAAAACCGAAATACCGGGTTTATTTTACATAGTTTTCATACAGCATAAATGGTTAGGTTGGTATGAAGTCATGACTAAAAAATACAATAAAACTATTAAAAGTGAAGATAGCTTTTATTTAGAAAAGAGCAAAGCAAAATAAGTCCAAAGATGTTTCCCAGCAAGATCAAAGTAAGTTTTTTCAAATAGCGGTTGCTCTCGGCAGACAATGGCAACCCTCAGAGTGTACTTTGGCCATAAAAAAACTTTTTCGGAGGTGGAGTAAAGGTGCCGCAACATCAAGAAGCAGAATACGAATTGGAGGAGAAGCTTTTCCAAACATATATTCGAAAATTCAAGATTTCAAAAAAAAACGCTTATAGATATCAGAAAAAATACAACACGTGGAAATGGGTTTGGAAAAACCGAGTCAATCAATAGATACGGTTTTTTGACACTGCCGCTGTCCCTTCAATTTATGTTTTCCACTTCGACTTTGAAGCCGTCACTAAAATTTTCATACTACTTTCCACAAACTAGTTTTTTTTACAAAATAACCAGTTTTCTTTACAAAATAATGTTATTGTCATAAAAATCTGTTTAAAATAATTTATAAAGTTTTTAAGTGGGCAGCATTATATTTCGCGAAATTCTGCTGAAATTTAAGAACTGAAATCAGTGCTTTGCTATTTGTTTTCGGGCTGTTCTTCCTGTAAAAATGCTCAAATTTGTACGAAGTTTTGTGAGGCTTCGATTGGTTATAAATTGAAACAGCGATTCACTTTTGTTCCACTCCCGCTCACAATAAAAACTTTTTATTTACTCATTTATTTACATATAAAACGTAGGCAAAAATCTTTCTTTATAATTTTATTTTTGATACAGAAATGCATCTGGATGCTCTAGGCGCACTTCTACGTCCAAAAGAAAATTAAAAAAAAAATTGTGTGCTGGGTATGGGCTACCTCGGCCGCTGGAATTAAAGCGAAAATAAAAATTTCCTTCTTTACTCCCACGCGCCAAATTTAGATTTTTTGAGATCTGAAAATGTGTACTCACTTAATTGCAATTTTCTTTGGATTTAGTCAGCCAAATCTAATTATTTTTAACATTAGTAAAGGCCCATTCATTAGTAAAGGCCCATTTTCCAAACGGATTAGCGGCTTTGTATAAATATCCATTGCTGAATATAGGTTGGGCGACGCGTACGGTCGGTCGCGGTACCAAATTTAAGGGACACCTCGCATCTCCTTCTCTTAACTACTTAACCTTTCGCCGCTGGAATGTTACCCTATTATTGGTGTTTCCATATAAATGCAGCGCAGCGCTGCGAAACAGTGTTGCCACGGATAAATTTTGTTTCCTACCAAAACCAACCAAATTTTTTTTCAAGTTAGTCAAGTTAGTCCTTTCGTTGCCTTTAAACCCTTCTTGTCCCGGAACCCAGCACAGCGTCACGGTATTGTGGGCTCCCAGGTAGTTCAAAAGAGTTTTGCTGTCGACAAGTCTTGATGCCGTTTTAAAAGATTATAAGGTCTTTAACCCTGCCTGGCTATCGGACATAATATTTATTCTGGCCACCATTTTAACTACCGCACTGAAAGACAAATACGGTAGTTTGGATGATATTCCCCAAGTCTTATCATCAAACCTCTGACAGGCATAAAACGTACTTGTAGCTTTGTTTGTAACATTCGAGAGATGTGAGTTCCAGCTGAGCCTTTTGTTCAGAGTTATTCCTAGATACTTCGCCTCTAGCGAACTAAATTTCTGTCCCTGCCAAGGTGGAACTAGTCAAGTTGACTTTCCTTATTTAGGTAAATGGGACTATGCTGGACTTCAGTGGGTTCATTGACAAGCCCTTTTAACAGGCCACCTAATATTCACGCACGCTGGCAATTTACTGTCAGAAATTTCTCATGCACATACAACTTGTATGACACCCACCGAAATTGAACGGCGTGCGTAAAAAGCTAACTCAAATTCTAAGATTTGTGTTGCGTGACATTTCGATTTGACGTTTGTGATCAGTTGACATTTTGGCGCGGCTCTGAATTAAAATTTTATACAAGAAACTTCTGTAAATTAGACAAAAATGCAACTCTGACAAATCACGCACGCAAATTGATTTCGGTTTATCTGTTGTGTAAAATTTGCGTGCGTGCGTAGAAAAACTCTCGCCGGTAATATTAGGTTGAGCTGTTATGGTTGCTAAAATTTTTGGAGATACATATTTTCCATTTTTCGCAAATCACAAATTTTGTCGAGATAACGGTACTTGAAAATATTATAAAATTTTAACTATTTTATAAATAACTTCCTCAGTTTTGTTATTTTACTAAAATTTTGCACATAATGGTTTTTTAATATTATCTTAATTATCCCTTAAAATTATCGAAATCAGTTCACTTTAACATATAGCTCCGATACAACTGATTACTCAGATATGTGTTTTTGGGCCATAAGTGAGAAAAAGTATTTTAAAGTATTGATAAATGGATTTTTTTTTGTCCCTTCACTAAAATAATCTGCAGAGTAAAAAAGTGCACACACTTTATTTTCGTTAAGATATCAGCTCTTAAAGTTGACATTTCTACAAAAAATATTTTTTGCTTCGTAGTCAGCACTGTGATGCCGTGTGTGTCAGCTAAGATGCAAAAAAAAAACGCCGTTTTAACCTTTTTCCTGCAAAATATCATTAAATAGGTGCTCCCGAAGGAACATAACGCCTACTTAAATGAAAGAACAAGAAGGATATGCAAGTGGGTGAAAAAGCATTTTTTGTTTAAACTTGTACGTTACGTTATTTTTATTTTTTTTATCTTTATACTAGCCTAATTAAATATAAATAAGTAGTAAACCCGCCAAAATTGAATTAAACTTTTTCAGCCGGTGGCAACCCTAATCAAAAACCTTAAAAAATACTCAAAATTTTGTATCTAAATTCGTCCAGCGATTTTTGAATGAAGAGAGATATCGCATAGTATCGGTTTTTCATTTCATCAAAATACAAATCGCGCTGTACAAAGTTCTGAGTTCAAAAAATAAAACCTTATTTCAAATCTACAGGCTCTGTTCTTTAATTTTACATGTCACGGTTGAGATTCGAAATAACGGTGCAGACCGCGCCAAGACGGCTGTTAACACAAAGATGGGATAGGTGGCAAACCTAATTCAAAATTTCATTTTCACACTAAAGTTTTCTTAAAACTCTTTAGTTTTGAAGTCAATATTTTAATATTTATTATTTAAATAAATTGAACTTTTCAAATAGGTAGCATCCCTGTTTAAAAGTATTTTCAAAACTAAAAGCTTTGTACACCTTTTCCGTTTGATATTGTGAACATAATTCAATTAACTGATGCATTAGGTAAATTGAGTTTGAGTTTTTAGACATATGCAAATTCTTCTAAATAGCATTCAGAAATAAATCGTTTTTAAACCCATTTCGACTGGCATGCATCTTTTAGTAATTCAATTAACTTATTAAATAATTTGAATGCAACAACTATTGAGAGCAGCCCTCCTAAAAAATCGAATGTTGAAACTAGAGCTTTCGATTTCCCGAGATTGTTCGAGAAGCAATTTGTCGATGATCAATTTAAGGCAGCGTGTTTAATTTAGGGCATTTAAAACCCTGAACTGTTGAATTTCATTCAAGCGCTATACTCGTCGCTCTCCAGAATATCAACCTTGTGCATGTTCCTTTCCAGTGAGGTCTGTATTGTCCAACCATATGGAGGAGCTTTACAAATACCAGATTGCACTGTTCCTTTCCATTCATTACTTTTACTCACTTTCTTTGCTGGAGCCATCAAATGCAAATAATGCACATACATATGTACATATACAGCACACACATCGAACTAAATTTTTCTTATACGCGCAAACGTTGTTTTTTTTTGACAATAGAATATTTAACATTAACACTTAAATTTGTTTCTGATGTTTTCTTTAAGACGTTCGATATGCTCTTACATACGTGCGTATGTCTCGATAACTACTCGAAATTGCTCATGAGAACGGCGATACCCGAGATTGTGTCGAGAACTCGATTGTTCGATTTCCCGGGTATCGAAATGCTCGAGAATATGCGAGCAGAAATCGAAAGCCCTTGTTCAAATCAAAGGTTTCTTAGCACTCCTTCGTTTGACACCCATATTTTAATATTGAAATAACTTGTTTATAAGCTAACTAAATTCAACTTTTGACACAGGTGGCATCCCTCTTCGAAATATCTTCAAACTAAACTCTTCTTAAACCTTTTTTGTTTGACCCCCATGTTTTGATGAATACATATGTATGGATTTCAAATACCATATTGCTTAATTTAAGTTGAATTTGATTTTTTATACAGGTGGCAGCTCTCCTACATAAGGTTAGAATAACGCCAGGCGGCATCTACGTTAAAATAATAAAACCTTGGAAAACTGAAACCAGTTTACACATCCACAGGCCAAGCGCTTTATTTGACACCTCTTCGCGTATTATATATATACATATATAGATAGATATGAAATGAAGTTATATTTGTTGTGCTAGTGTTTTTTCAAATAAATACTGAAGTACAATCTCGTACAAATAAAACACAAATATAAACTCACGTGATACTTATATCCAAAGGAAACAGTTATTATTTGAAGCGGCATTTAGAACTAACATTTTTTTTGATACGAATCCGATAACCACACATTGGACCCGCATTTTGAAATTAAAAACTCTGACATCGCCACCTCGAAAATTCCTTATATAAAAGTTTTTGGTAAAAGGGAGAAAATTATAAAATTTGGTCGCCATTTTGCATCGGCCATTGTGAATTTCAAAAATCTGACACCAGATTCGAAATCAGCGACCTCGAAAACCCAGCATTTTATGCGTTTGTGGTGAAAAGGAAAAATTATAAAATTTGGTCTCCATATTGGATCCGCTATTTTAAATTCGGTTTCGAAATCAGCGACCTCGAAAGCCCACTTATATAAACGTTTTTGGTGAATTTTAAAAATCTGTGATCATATTCGAAGTCAGCGACCATAAAAACCCCCAACACCAAGTTTCAAATCAATTTGGTTACTTCTGGACTTTTGGCCAGCAAATCATAGTCGCGCTTAGGCGGAATCACAAAATATTAATCAAATTGAAATTTCTATTTTGAAGATAAACTGGTCATAAGTATGTCGCTAAAAAAATTGAAAATTGAAATTTCTATTTTGCATTTTAATTAGATTGTCGAAGGTCAACTTTCTGCAACTATGGCGCTTCACTTTCCAAAAAAGTGTATTTATGGGGTACGCTACTACGTATGGAAATCACCTTTTGTTATTGCATCATGATGCCTTGCGTACAACTAGGGATGTGCCGGGTCTTCGGCCTTTTCATATGATTCAACTGGTTTCTCCATGCTAATTGATTTATATTTTCGAATTAGTTTATCATTAAGCCAATCTTTAGCTTTATTATTGCCAGAAAGAAATGAGTTTTGAAACACGGTTTACAAAATATTTTAACAATGAAGCATCAAGAAACGATATGTATGATATCATGGATAATATGTATTTTTTAATAAAAGTATATCCAACGCGTGGGTTTTTGCTTAGCGGCTATTGTTGTTTTTTTATCTTTTTTCCCTGATGTTTTTGCCTTATTTACCAAAATAGAGTACTAATCAGGGATGTAGACGATTGAGTTATGTTTCTAATAGAGGATTACTTTATAATTTGGATTTGAGCGGAAAAATTAGTTCAGCTTGAAAAAGCAGATAATCTGGTCATAAGTATGTCGCTAAAAAAACACAATATAACAGTATTGTGAAATTTATAAAAGGCAGCAGTCCACCGGATATCCGAATCCGGCTCTTATTTTTTACAAATCTCTCTCCGGCACATCCCTACTTACAACCTTTGTTTATTTATATTTCAGTTGATGAAAGAATTACTTCTTTTTAGCAAAGTTTCGTTTTTTTTGTGTTTATACTCAGAGCAGAATTATAAATAATCAACAGGTAGGTAGATGCGTCTTTTGATTCAAATCCCACATCTAAGACAATTTCGTAAAATTACTCCTTTTTTAAGAATCTCACTTCTGCTTCTGTGGATGCAACTGCAATCCCTGGATGACTAAAGTCTCTGATCTCGAAGAAGGTATATAAACTTATAATGTACGTATGTATATATAAGGTTGATAGACCGTCTGTTAGAAGCACCATAAATGGCGTGCATCCTTAGAATGTCATAAAGTGACACAGAATTGTCAACAAAAGAAGTATTATGTTACAAATACTCTTCTGATAAGCAAACATCATCAAGTATATTTATGAAAACCCTTGGGCATGGAAAGCCAAAACATAAGAGCTCCGTGGGGAAGCTATAACACAATGGTGTACATAAATGGACTATAAAGACGAGCGCATAAATTCCTAAGTTTATGACCATTGCATATGGATCAGTACTCTGTGCTCGTCGTATGTAGACATATATGTACTTATGTATGTGGTTGCTGGTTTTCCAATTTTTGGAAACCGGCCCAATTTCTTTCTAATTTTATTTCATTCCCTTTCAATATTATATCAAATAAACAAATCAAACCACATGAGTAAACAGAGCTAAAGTAACGACAATTTCGCAATCCTGTTTTTTTTGCTGTTTTTATTGCCTACGGTTATTACAATTATTGTAATAATCATTATCAAGGTTTTCACCAACTCTCTGCTCCGTGGGCGCTTTACACCATCATCGCCTCTATTAAGCGAGCGATAAACATAATAACACAATAACGTCAAAACCAGCAACAACAAAAATTACTTAAATCTAAAAGAATTTTGGGTTGAAGATTTTTACTTTAACTCAGGCGTTGTTATTTTATTTTGTGTAAAAGCCGGCGAACCGCTGCCTCCATTTTCTGGAATTTTTTTCGCACATAAATCCACTCACAGTAAAAGTTAGCTACACACACAAACACTCATTCATGGGTGTAGGCATACAGAAGTGTTTATGTGTTTATAGCGAAGTAATTTTCTGCTCACTTGGGACTCGTACACAGAGGGGCGCCAGTTGAAGTGGAAATGAATACATATGTACATACCATTCATATGTATATGTGCAAGTAAAAGGCGCCCTGAAATTGCTGGCATATCCCAAGGCGTGTAAGCGCGCCATAAACTTAAATCAACAACAATGTTTACGTCTGTGTCAGTGTAGCGTACTTTACTTAGCTTCTTTGCTACGCTTTTAGGTCTGCGGTACTTAGACCTCTCGTTGCACTCATTTTTGTGAAATTGTTGATTTCGGTATTTTTGTTTTTGTAAATATGGTTACTGTGTGTGCGCTGTTTACTCACGAGCTCGTTAAAGCTGAAACGATTTTCACATTTAAGCGTTTATTAAATTAGAATTAGTTAGTTTTTTAGGTTTATCATCAGCCGTTGAAAATTAAGACACTCGTGTGTATTGCTGTTAACATCAGCCACAGGAATCTTAGCTAGACACGCATCCCCCAACTCAATACCTGCGGTGAGCACGTGTGATGATGAAGTCTGGTTTCCACAGCTAATCTTAAGATTTTATGTGTTGGTAACGATGCACGCAGCGCAGAAAGTTTCCATTAACCAAAATATCTAGGAGATCACATGAATACGTACGCACGCGTTTTCGGACTTGCGAACGAGCGCGCCATCTTTTTTTAACAATTATACTCGAAAGTACCTTGCAAACTGTTGGTTTTTGTTGGGTTTGTAGGCAGAATTAATTTGTGCGTTCTCTTGATATGCTTTTAACTAATAGCTTATAGTGACATGACATGTACGCACATGCACGCCTGCGTATATATACACTGAGGCATAAATAAACCATATCGTACTTGTTTCAAACTAAAACACCTGTGGTTTGGTGCCAAACCTATTTTTCAGATTTTTTTGTTTGAATACGCCTTCGTTCGGAAAAAACCAAACGAAAATCAAAAACTACAAGTTGCGTCAGACGCCAACTAAACCTGGGACCTATTGGAATCAAACGAATAATAGCAACCATCTCTGCACACTCAGCTACATCGGAACATGAGAGCGGCCACGTGAAGTGAACCACGAAATTTTCGCCAAGTCTAGGTTTTTTGAAAAAAGTTTATCACCATAAAGTTCTTATACATAGTCCTTTAACAGGTGGAAAAAATAACAAACAAAAAGAAAATCGATGGATGAATAAAAAATTTGTGAATGGTCAAATCAATGAATTGTTGTAAGGAAAGAATGTTACTCATATGTATGTACAAGTATTGCCTTTTACATACATGGCGTATGAGTAACATTTACTATGCTATAGTGGAGCGGTGAGCCAAGCGATGAGCATAGCATCGAACAGAGTGTCTAATACAAACGTGAAACATATGTATATGTGCATACGTTTGTAATCGGCGCTTTGCTCGATGCTGTATGCGTGCTGCTTCACTATGCGCTTAGCTTACGGCGCGCTTACATTGGACAGTACTGTCAAGACAATAAAGAAATACGCATTAGTACTCAAATACGCTGATAACACTGCAAAAATGATCTATGGATGCCACTATCCAATTCCTATCCAGAATTGCTTGGTGATTCCAAAAATCGAGTTATGTTTTTTTCTATGGACACGTTTTTGAGATGTTTTTAATTTACCGTTATTCTGCTTAAAGCAAACATTGGTTCCTTTAAATCACGTACAGTGACGAGCAAAACTGTAACATGGTGTAACCCTTTTAATTTCAGCCACCGCTATCTTTACAACTTCTAACGGCTTTCATACTTTTGTTGTATATTCTTATTGGTACACCCCTACTCCGTCTCTCATAAAGATTTGAAGTCAATCCAACAACAATAATAAAACCAGCAGACAAAAATGTAAATTAAGGCATATGTTACAGTTTTGCACTTATATATTTTTAATAACTTTTTGACAACTTTCACACAAAAAAAGAATTGTTAACACAATGTTCAATATACCTTTGCTTTTTTTAGTTCCTGGATGCTATTTGGCATACCTTATTTGTATCTCTGTAAAAATTCTGGAGGTATAGCCTCCCATATATCCTTGGTTTGCTTTCATAACTCATGTACTCCATTGGACGGACTTGCATACTTAGTAAGCTGCGCTTTTAGTTGATTTCGCAAATTTTCGACGAGATTCATATCCGCGGATTGTGGAGGTCATTTCAAAATAGCGAATTTTTGCTTTTGCATCCAGTCGTTGCGAACATATGCAGTATGTTTTGGGTGATTTTTCAGCAGAAACTCTCATTTTTTCGACTACATCTTGCAAGTTTTGTTGAAATATGAACAGATACTGTTCTTTACGCATAATGCATACTAAAGGACCAACAATATTTTTGAAATACAACCCCAAACTATTATTGACCGATCACTGTGGTTCGCGGTTTGCCTTACATGATTCGCTAAGGCTTAATTTGAGTCTTTGATCCAATACCATGCCTGGCCACCTGGTTGAAAGCGATTAATTTAGTCTTGTCAGACCAACTAACCTTCAATTAAATCTTAAAAATTTGTTTTGTTATTGCATTCTGTAAGGGCTAACATATCCCAAAAGGCAACGGTCCGGTTGCCGTGCGATCCGGCAAAATGCTACCACTCTCGCACATGTATTTTGATCAAAATGGCTTTTTCTTCTTTTATTATGACTTTGCGTTCAATTTGACAATTTTTCCCCTCGCTGTCTAATGATTTGCATTCAATTTTAATACCTTAAGCGCTTCTGTAATAGTGGCTGCAGCGCTACTTGCAACTAAGTTCACAAGCTATCGGACCGTAATATTTTTTGGCAGACTTCCTTTGTCTTTAATAACCTTTTAGGCTATATTTTTTCTCAATCTTAATATTTTCACGTGGCGAGCTCCATAATTTTTTGCCACTTTTCCTACGGTCCTGCGATTCCGCAGTAGATATATTATTTACATTTATGTTTCCTGATTAGCCATATTATTTACTGGTAATCTCTTCTTGAATAAATTACAATACAGAAAAAAGTCATCTGACTTCCAACTAAGTAAAAGATAACTTTAAAATACAAAACTGAGAGTGAGTGCAAAACGGTAACATTGGCCTTAATTTACATTTTTGCCTGCTGGTTTTATTATTGTTGTTGGATTGACTTCAAATCTTTATGAGAGAGGGAGTAGGGGTGTACCAATAAGAATATACAACAAAAGTATGAAAGTCGTTAGAAGTTGGAAAGATAGCGGTGGCTGAAATAAAAAGTGTTACACCATGTTACAGTTTTGCTCGTCACTGTATATCTTACGAACCAATTTAAAAATCTTAATATAATACGCCAAATGAAAGCCAATGAAATTCTCCATAACCCGTATATATGTACATCCCTTTCCGATAGGGCTTATAGTTTCTGACAAATTGATTAATCAATCCAGCTTTATTATTTTTTAATGAAAAAATGAAAAAAAAAATCAAACTTTAACAGAAGAAAAATTTAGAAAAATAACAGGTTCTGTGCCAAATTTCAGCATTTGTATTACAGCTTGAATTACAAAATTACAAATGAAGAAAATCGATGGACAAATAAGAAAAAATTAGTGGTCAAATGAAAATACACAAAGATTTTTTGTATGAAAAATGAGCAGGAAAGAAAGTTACTCATACACCACGTACACCTGAGTAGCACGCTTTTCTGTTCATATTTAATACAAGAAATCTTTGCGCATTTTTATTTGACCACTCATTATTTCGTTTTTATCCCTCGATTTTCTTCATCAGTAACTTGATTTTTTTTTGAGAGCCGCATACTGGCTTAAGAAATTCTGACAGAAAACAATTTTTTTTCAGTTTATATGAATTTTTTCGTTTTTATTGAGAGCTGCAGATAGGCCTTAAAGTTGGATTTTAATCATTCACAGTGCAAACTTAAAATGAAAATTTCTTAGAAAAATTACCTGATCTCGAAAAACGGTATCGTTGTAAAGGCAATTAACCCCCTTTCTTCTGATATGCATACTTTTATACCTCATGAAAAAAATTTGAGAAAAAACACTTAAAAAAATAAATTTTTGTTAACAAATATTTTAAACAAAAAAATTACTCACTGATTTTTAAAAACGTGGAATCTTTGTTAAGGCAATTGAACCTCCTTTCGTCTAATATGCATATTTGTATACTGCGTATATAAAAATTTGAGAAAAAACACATTTAAAGGAAAAATTTTTTGTATAAAAAAAATATTTTAAACAAAAAATTACTAACCGATTTTTAAAACATTGGTATCGTGGTAAACGCGATTAATCTCCCTTAAAAGGAAAAAATAACTTTTTTTTATTATAAAAACAATTTTCCAAAAAAAAAAAATACTAATTAGTAACACAATTCAATACCGTATTTAAATAAAACTAATAATTTATAGTGTTTTAAGCGTTAATTCGTTCACCCACAGCCCTGTTAAAAAAAAAAAGCAAAAGTTGATGTAACAGAAGTCTAGGGCATAAAAAATATAAAAACGCCAAAAATTTTTTACAAACAGGTTATATATAAAAATTAAAGACAATTTTCTGTTTTATTTAAATAAAGTATTCAATTGTATTACTAATTGGTATTTTTTTTGTTTGAATTATCTTTTATAAGAAAAAATTGGTATTTTTTTCCTTTTAAGTGTTTTTCTCAAATTTTTATATACGAAGTATTCAAATAAATATGCATATCAGAAGAAAGAGGGTTTAATCACCTTAACAACGCTATCAGTTGTTTAAAAATCGATTGTTATTTTTTTGTTTGAAATATTTTTTTTATAAAAAAAGTTATTTTTTCTTTTAAATGTGGTTTTTCTCAAATTTTTATATACGAAGTATACAAATATGCATTTTAGAAGAAAGGGGCTTAATCTCCTTTAAAACGATACCAAGTTTTTAAAAAGCGGTTAGTATTTTTTAAATTTGTTTTTTTTTTTAAATTTTTATGTATGAAGTATACAATTATGCATATGTGGATTTAATCGTCTTTACAATGCTACCAACATCTTAAAAATCGGTTAGTAATTTGTTTGTTTAAAATTTTTTTTTTATAAAAAAAATATTTTTTCTTTTAAATGTGTTCTTTTCTCAAATTTTCATATATGAAGTATACAAATATGCATACCAGAGGAAAGTAGATTTAATCGTCTTTAAGATGATCCCAATTTTTTAAAAATCGGTTAGTAATTTTTTTGTTTAAAATATTTTTTTGTTTTAAGAAACGGTATTTTTGCATTTAAATGTATTTTTTCTAAAATTTTTATATACGAAGTATACAAATATGCATATCGAAAGAAAGAGAGTTTAATCACCTTTACAACGATTTAAAAATTTTAAGAATTATTTCAAAATTGCTTGAAATATAAGAAATTTAATTTTTCGAAGACCTGAAATTTGACCCCTTATAGCACCTGTAATATAAGTTTGCCCCAAAAAGTTATATATCATTTAAATAGGAGCAAAAGGAAGACTACGTCTATATTTTTGGCTTTTTAGTTATGTATATGCAATAATTAAATATAACTTTTTACCCAAGGTCTTATGTCGAAATTCGAAGGCCCATATCTCGATTTCGGAGGCTAACTTCGAAAAACGGAGAAATTACTTTTTTTACTTATGACTCGATCTCTCAAAAAAAATTGGTGTGGTCTAATACCCAGAAAAAAAGTTGAGTTTGCCATACAGTGCAATCATATAACTACTTTTCCAAAAATATATGAACTGAGGAAAATATCAGTTGATGCGGCCTTACACAATATTTTTTATACATTTATTTAAACAAACAAAATTTATAATTAAAATTACAAGCTAGTTTCTTTTAGCGATACCAACTCAGGCCTTACGCAACAAATTTGATTAAATACAATGCGCGGAGGCCTTTTTTAATTTCCATAAGTCTATCTGATTTACTTAGTTTTTAGGGGAATTTTTAACAAACATTTTTGTTTTTAAGCATACAATTTAATGGTAAATTGTATTGTTAAAATTTCAAAACTATGTATGTCATCAGCTCTCCATTACAAAGACCTGCGTGGTTTCCCCAAAAAGGATTGAGCAACTGGCTAGGTGAGTCTCTTGTTAAAAATTCCATAATATTCATGCCACGTGCTATCAAAAACAAAGCTGTATTTTAATTCAACATACCTAGATATAAAAATATAGCTATTGGAAGGGTGGGAGCTAAGTTTCGCAGGCAAAAAACGTTTTTCATAAATTAATAATTTTTGGCAAAAAGAAACAGATTTATCAATAGCGCCAAATTTAAAGTTAAATGTACTGGCCTATTCACCAGAAAGAAGATTTGTAGTACGCTTTTGGATAAAAATAGATATTTTACGAAATAATAAATACTTGGAACTTTTTTGATTATAATAAATTATTGCGTAAAATGATGCCTACGTACGTTTACATGTGTAAGCACCAGCACATTTTGCTGGTGAGACGACAATTATTGTATTAAAGTGTTTGTAATTCAATTCGAATGAGTAACTTTTCGTAAGAAGTGTGACCATTTTCGTAGAAGTGATTTTTTTTTAGCCACAAGTTCTCTCATGCACAAGCTAAATTTGGTAATTTGTAATTTAAAAATTATTAATTTATGCATAAAATCACGGCTTTGGCTAAAATGTTAACAACTAACGTAAGTTTATTAATTTTTGGGCAGGTACTCGCACGCCTTTTTGAATGCAGTAGCGTGGTCCCTTGTTTGTACATATTTTCGGCGCGGAAAAGAGGAAATTCTATCCTGCTATCGCTCACTCAAGGAGGTTGTGATGGATACCGGATCAAAAACATCACACCCAGGTTGAGTGAGTCAAAGCAAGACAAAATATAAGTTGGCGTACCGGCTGCGCGACGACGATGACACTCTGCCGTTGAGAATGACGTAATGAACGGTGATGTCGTGTGCTGATGTTCTCGTAACTAACTTTTGTACTAAATAGTATGTATGCCACTTGAATATATGCCTTAGGCGGTGCACTTTTTTGTTAGCTTTCACCTGCTTACGTACCTGCAGAACCTTATTCCGACGTGAGCTTACCGCATGCTTTTTGCTGTCGTATTTGCTTGTTAAGCCCAGAGGCTTGCTTTGCTTTCACCATAAACACCAAAACAATTACTTAACATTTTTTGTAAAAAAAATTTGGCTTTTTTTTGCACACATAAACACTGACTAGATGGCAGGATTGAGTTGCTGTATTTATAATCCTCTGCAACACGTTAAGATATCGTTCGTTTTCGTGCACAAATATTTCAATGAGTTTAAAATTTGCATTTGTAAATTTTCATTCTTAGTAAGATATGTAGTAGGTTTAATTCCAATCAACCTTACAAATTAATGATAAATGGGTTTAACTAAAAAAAAGGAAATTTGAAAAAAATTTATAGTCGCCGAATTATCAGGTAAATGTATCGAATCATTCAATTCATTTATTTTTTTTATAAACGTTTAACATACATACATACACATGTATATAATTTATTAGCTGCTTTTGCAAAATACATATTTTCGTAGAAGTTCGTTAAGGTGGACGCATTAAAACTCACTCCTCAATCGGAAAAAATTAAAGGCCGATCAAAATATGCGAAAGTCGTGCAATGGACTGTACGAATCTCGTTCCTTCCAATTCGGAATACGCTACTTTCATCTGGAGGCCATGTTATAAAAATTATATAAATAGGACGGAACGTGTCCAAAAAGTTTCTCTTAAATATGTTTTACGTACATTGGAGTGTCAATATCGTCGTTTAAATATCGCTTGCTTTTGATTAATTTAAAGACATTGGAAGCAAGAAGAGCAGTCATCTCGCTCTATTGGAAAGAATTATTTTCAACATACCACAGCGTAATCTTCGAAGTTTTTAACTTTTCTATGCGGATAATTGGAAGCCAGAATATTCGCGTCATGTTACCTTGTTCGAGCCTTAATCAAAGTTTGTTAGAAAACGTATAGTGATTTCGTTTCTTCCAAAAAATGTTGCCCTTTCCCGGTGCAAAATGTGTTTGATGTTACACTCAACCCTGTAAAAGGGCATGCTTTTGTCTCCTTGTTCTTCTTTAGCTCACGCATTTCATAATATTGTCGTTTCAAACAACTATCTGATTATCAGCGCAACCATCTCCCCTGACACAGCTTCAAAGGACAGAGAATGTGCCCTTTTGTCTTATAGGAGTGTGACATTTTAAGAAACGAACAGAAAACTTTCTTACCCTTTGCCTTTAATTTAGAATCGATCACGAAAAGCAATATTTGAGATTAGATAAGTTATAGATCCTTCTAGTTGCGCTTAAATTAAAGTTAGGATAGGACCTGATAGCTACTTATAATCAGGGAACGGATTTTATGGAAATTGCCTTTTTTTCTGCTAAAGAGATAGCGTATATTCGATTAAGAATGTCTACTATTTAGCTTTCCCTGATTCCATATATACACATTTGATGTTGCCTTGTTTGCCTTTTTTAAGATATTTGCCTTTTTTTGCCTTTTCTACCTTTAAAAAAGTGATTATAGCATTTACAATTTTTTTTTAAAGATTAATAACTATACACATGCCCATGCGGCTTATAGAAGCGCAGGGACCTCTTGCCAAATTGGTGTTAGAAAAATTCAATGCCGTTTTCTCAGCTAACGTTGGCTTAGAGACAATAAGGGGTGTGGATAAAATTGTAAAGGGCGAGGCAAACGCCCTTATTCCTGATAATATGAACGTTTCAAACGTTCCATATTTAAATTGGGCTCCACTTGTATCAACTTACGTCGAGTGCACATTTAGTACATTCAAGGCTTTTCTTCGCGAAAATCGAATGAAAATGCTGCCAGAGAACTTCAAAGTGCATCTTGTGGTTCAATGTTACTACAACTATACAGATTAAAGTTTTATGAGTAAGAAACTCGAAAGGATAAAATAGTCAAAGATTCAAAGTACAAATTTTCATGTAATGAAACTAGTTCATAGTTTTTCTCTTTTTACTTGTAATATAAATAGGGCTGCGCGATTAATTCAAAATTTTAATTAATCATAAAGTAAATAACTCAATTATTCGATTAATTGGAAATTATGATTACTCAAAAGTTCAGTTACTCGAGTAATCAAGAGTTTTGATTAACCAAAAAAAAAATATTTGATTAATTTGCTTTATGATTAATCAACATTTCGAGTAAAATAAGTAATCAACATTTCTCTCTCTCTTTTACTCTTTACATATGTATAAAGTAGTTAAAGTTACTTGATACTTTGAAAACAACGTTTCTGTTTTCAAAAATTAACACGAAATTTTTTTTCATATACAGAATGTAAAAAAGAAAATAAACATTTTCCAAAGCAAACTCTTTTAACGAGCAAAATTATTTTTTTTGAGTAATCATATTTCAAGTAACTCGATTAATCATCGTTTTGAGTAATCAAAATCTTGATTACTCGAGTAATTGATTAACCGAATAATTGATTAACCAACTTGCTCGAGTAATCGAATAATCGCACAGCCCTAAATATAAACATTTCTAAAATAAATGTATTTTTTGATTGTTCTTCGCCCTTTCTGTCTTTTTTCAGTGCCTTATTTTGCTTTTTTTGCAATACCTAGTGCCTTTTCCTGCCTTTTTCGCTATTTTGTTTTGCCTTTTTTGCAATACCTAGTGCATTTTCCTGCCTTTTTCGCTATTTTATTTTGCCTTTTTTATAGGTTTTTAGGTCCTAAAAATCAGTTCCCTGCTTATAATTATTAATTAAACAAAAAAAAATACTGGAAAATTGTACTATTGAAAACAAAAAAAGATTTCCAAAATCAGTTTTTGCTCTTGAATAAATGACTATAAGTGACCACCAGATCAAGGTGCAGGCATGGTATATTCAGGAATTGTAGTCGAGAGTTCTAGCTTTTTAGGCTAGTTTAAGCCTAAGGAAGGAAGGTTCTGTAACCTTTTGTTTCTTTTCTAGAGCTTCCCAAATATTGCAAAAAACGCGACTTTTTGACACTTTGACCTAATTTTTTTCTAAATCTGGAGTTGGTGGAAACTTTCTGCGTTTTGAAAATAATAGTGGAATACAAAATTTAAAAATCTTCAATGTGTTTGGCTGAGATTAAATATGTTGAGTTTTATTGAAATAAATTACTTCTAATGTAGCACGCAGAAATTTCATACACTCAGCGATGTGGGTGAGGGAAAACTGGTAAACAAATATCTCGTCCATAGATTAAAAACGGCTATTTAACAGAATATGGTTGGAAGAAGTTTTCAATCACGGCCGTTGTGAAGTTTATTTGGTGGTGTATGTTGAGCTGTGTGGGAAGTTCATAAATAAATAACTCAGTAACTTTGACGGCAGAAAATGCTTCAATTCCAAATTGAATAATTCGGTTTCGCTGTCAATATTTCAAATGCATGCATATTAACAGAGCCAATTAGGATGTCATTCGAATAATCAAACAAACAGTTTCCCTGCATACATACATATATGTATATACTTGATACAAATTTTTATGCCTGAGTGTGCAGTTAAATTCAATGAAAATATAGAAATCCCAGTTAAGCGTTTAATTCAACGCACACACGCGCAAATATCACGAAGTTGCGTAAAAGTGCAAAAATCGCTTTAAAAGGCATATTAAATCTACAAACAAACACAGAAATTCCACTCAGCACGGCATCAACACATGTGAACATTCTATTACACACAAGAATAAAAAATTAAGAACCAAAAAAAAAAATAAAATTTGTGTATTTTATTGAAAGTAAAATGCATTCAATATTGCATTCCATGGCATTTATGCGGTTATGCTGCGATGCTGCGCTATGCACGGGTGGGAGAAGAGCCGCATGTGAAAATACGGGATAAATACTTGCATATTGAGTTTTTATGCTCGAAAAAAATTGCCGGACTATTTAATTTTTTACCGCAGCGCATATATTTCTTCAACGTTATTTGGAGCGTAAATAAAGTGTTGGTCAGTTCAAAATTCAAAATAGAAAAAATTGTAGAGCAAATTGTACAGCACGGCACATTTTTTTTTGCTCGCTGGGGAGGGGAACCGGAAAAGGAAAGAAAAATGCGATAAAAGCAGCAGTTTGTGGTCTTTCTGAATGACATTTTACGCGGCCAATGGAAGGCCTGCTTATATGTAGTACGTATGTGTATGTGCGTGCGTAGGAAGGGGCTGAGTATCAAAAGCTTGAAAAATTTTTGCCGAACATGCATGCACTGATAGTTACATTTGCAAATAGGAGTGTTGGAGAAAAAGTTGCTGTACCTGCAATTAGGACAATTATTTTATTTATTTAAATTATGTATTTTTTTTACCATGTGAGTATGGCGTAGAAAAAGTCTACGTGAAATTGTATGGAAATTTTCCGAAGAGAACATGGGTCTAAAATCAAATTCGATCTGGCCAAAACTCCCGCCACGTTCCACAATTACACTGTACGGCAAAATCAATTTTTTTCTGGGTATTGGACCAAACCAATTTTTTTTAAAGAGATTGAGTCATATGTAAAAAGGTAATTTCTCTGTGTTTGGAAGCTAGCCTCCGAAATCGAGATATGGGCCTTCGAAGTTCGAAATAGGACGTTTGGTAAAAAATTATATTTAATTATTGCACATTAATAACTAAAAACCTAAAAATATGGGCGTAGTCCTCCTTTTGCTCTTATTTAAATGGTATATACATTTTTTTGTGCAAATTTATATTACAGGTGCTATAAGGGGTCAAAGTTCAGGTCTTCGAAAAATGAAATTCCTTATATTTCTAAAAATTTTGAACTGATTTTTAAAAAATGTATGTCGTTGTAAAGGAGATTAAGCTCCCTTTTTTTCTATATGCATACTTGTACACTCGTATATAAAATTTTTAGAAAAATCACATTTAAATGAAAAACTACCTTTTTTTATAAAAAAAATATTTTAAACAAAAAAATTACTAACCGATTTTTAAAAATTGGTATCGGTTAAAGGCGATTAAACCCCTTTTTTCTGAAATGCATATTTGTTGACTTTGTATATAAAAATTTGAGAAAAACCACTTTTAAAGCTAAAAATAACTTTTTTTATAAAAAAAAATATTTTAAACAAAATAGTTACCAACCGATTTTTAAAAAAATTGGAACCGTTATAAAGGCGATTAAACGCCCTTTCTTCTGGTAAACATATTTGTATACTTTGTAAATAAAAATTTGAGAAAAACACTTAAAAGAAAAAATACCAATTTTTACTACTACGTCTATATTTTTAGGTTTTTAGTTATTTATATGCAATAATTAAATATAATTTTTTACCAAAGGTCTTATTTCGAACTTCGAAGGCTCGATTCGGAGGCTAACTTCGAAAAACGGAGAAATTACTTTTTTTACTTATGACTCAATCTCTTAAAAAAAGTTGGTTTGGTCCAATACCCAAATGAGTGCTGTACAGTGTTAATAATGCAGGTCAACCGTAGAAAGAAAAAAATTGCTGGTGCCGAGATATTGTTAGTGGTTTGTATTGACAAGACCCCTCGGCGCTGGCAATGACAAACTTCCGAGTTCATTCTGCCATGGGAAATACTTCTCAATAAAACTATATCAGCTTCGGAGAAAGGTGTAAAACTATATAGAAGAGGTGCAACTGCAGAGGATCTTACATGATTACCCAGAAGTTCTGGGTGTCCTACGACCCACTTAAAACCAAAGCTCTCTTACGAATGAGCAAAAAAGATGCCTACAAATTCACTGAATTATGCACAGGGCATTGCCGAAAGGATAAGACCGCCCTTCAATAGGTTCTGTCGCAGCTGCGATGACCCGGGCTTGAAAGAGGCAGTCGAACACTTTCTGTGCGAGTGCTCAGCCCTCGCAAGGATGAGGCTAAGGACACTCGGCAAACCATTCCTGCAGAATATTTCAGAGTGCAGCAGCCACTCTCTGTATTAGGTTGTAGGTTGCACGAGTAGTTGCTAATTGCGTGTCACCAAGATAACAATCGACTTAAACAAACCAACCATAAGGCAAGTAACTAATCTGAAGTCGAGGTCTAAAAAACGACGAGTAGGAATTACATGCATCTATGTAATCAGTATAAGGTCATAAGCTAAAAAAGAATTACGGCTCCTTGGCACCAAAAACACTGTTGAACAGTGTAATTATTGTTTCACAATATGAAACCTTTTGAAACCCGCTGCAATAACTCTCGCCTAACTGAAATTTTTCTTGCTTTTACGTTCGTACAATGGGGGATTAGCAATAACGTTTTTTTATTTATTTACTTTATTTTTTTGCACAGTTTAGTAGATTCTATTTTAAACATATGTACATATATGTGAACCCTCTATGTCTATGCTCGAATATTTGATATTGCAAACTATACGTATTGATACTAAATACGACATTGATAAATATCAAATGTACATATAGTTTTTAGCTAATAACTGCTGCTCAGGAATATTTAGCAATAACGAAACATTAACGAAAGGAGGGTATGAAATTTGTTTAGTTTTGCTGACAAGAGGTAAGGGCTATAATTTGATTGAATACAACTGCTGGTTGATGTCCTAGTGAAATGCGATGGAGGGCGACGTCTACTACAGCTGCATCAAGGCGAGATTCTTCAACATCTCGTTAACCTGCGCCTATGGCCCGAAGGAAGCTTGGAGCGCTTGGAGCGGTCATACGAGCGTTTCCCCTGTCACAATATCAAAATCGTTCTTGGCGATTTCAATGCCAAGGTGGGCAAGGAAAAAATCTTTGGCGCCACTGTCGGAAAACTCAGCCTACACGATGAAACGTCCGATAAAGGACTGAGGCTGATCGATTTCGCCAGGACCCAAATCATGATAGTATGTAGTGCTAGGTTCCAGCATGAAAAATCCATTAAGCAGATCGAAAAACGAGAAAACAAATCGACCATGTTCTGATATATGGAAAGAACGCTTCCAGTGTTTTAAACGACTCGGGCCACTATCTTGTTGCAGCCAAGATACGCACCCGCCTCTATGCAACAAAAACTATGACCCCATTGCGAGGAAAGCTCAACGTTAAAAGGCTGCAAACACAACTGATGGCCAATTTATTCGCCACACGACTCCCACACTAACTCTCTGAGAACCGGCAAGTAGTGGAACCACATTTTTCTCTCATTAACAGGATAACCTAATATTCACGCACGCCGCCAATTTACTGTCAAAAAATTCTCATGCACATACAACTTTTATGGGACCAACCGAAATTGAACGGCGTGCGTATGAAGCTAACTCAATTTCCAATTTTTGTTCTGCGTGATATTTTGATTTGACGTTTCGCTCAATGAAATCAAATGCAAACGCACGCAAGCCGATTTCGGGTGACGCAAAAAAACAAATTCCACGGCGTGCGTACCAAAACGTAAGCTGCGAATATTAGGTAAGCCTGTAGGTACCACCGATGAGGAGTGTGAAGAAGCTGCAGTTCCCGTGTACAGGGCAATGCTGCGAGCGGGCGCACCGCGAGCTATGCGAGACCGTTATAGGGAACTCAAGAGGGAATCAAACATATTTACCGCAATAAGAAGAGACATACCGAAATACGTGAGTTCGAAATGATGGCTGAGAGGAAAACGCCTGAAAATTTTAGCAGAGAGTTAGGCGACTTTCGGTGTTTTCAAGAACAGGGCGAACTCCTGTAGGAATAACCATGGCGACCTCGTGACCGATGTCCGGAACGTACCTAAATTACGGAGGAACCACTTTCTCATGCTACCCGATCCCCAGAAAAATTCGATGTTCCACCGCCTGACCATGACGAGGTACGAAGAGCAATTACGCGGCCGAAAAACAACAAAGCTGACAGCCTGCCAGCTGAGCTTAACGAATATGACGGCGAGAAGCTGATAAGGTGCAAGCATCAACTCTTATGAAGAATATGGTCAGATGAACGCATGCCAGACGACTAGAATTTAAGTGTGCTCTTCTCAATCCACAAGAAAGGTGAAAGCATAAGTTACAAGGTCCTATCGGTCGTATTGTGTGAAAGACTGAAGCCCACCGTCAACGAACTGATTGGGCTTTATAAGTGTGACTTTAGACCTGGCAAATCCACCATAGGTCAGGTATTCACAATACGTGAAATCCGTGGAAAATACTCGCGAGAATAGGATTGACCCGCACAATCATTTGTCGATTTCGACAGCACGAAAAGAAGTTGCCTTTATGTCGCGATGTTGGAGAAGATAATAAAAGCTGCAGAACTAAACTGCTCAGCGACATTATCGGTAACAAAAACAGCGAAGCCTGTTCTGCCATTCCAAGTTTGATAAAGACGGCAAGCGAAAGGTGTAGTGGAAAACGGGGACCAGACGAATTGTCTCATGTCATTAAACAAACAATCAGCGCATTTGCGCCTTGGCACCCACGTCACTATTGACAGTTATAATTTCCAGAAAATAGAGAATTACTTTTACCCGAGAACCAGCATTAACACCGATAATAATGTCCAAAATTTCAAAATATGTAACTAAAAGTACACAAATCTAGAGATATAGATAGTTTTATACAAATAAACGCAGTGCTCTGTTGCTCTGTGAAATAAAAGTTCATTGATGTTGTAATTTGTTTTCAGTAAATCACCCCTTACAGCATCTACTCCACATATCTGCCGTAATAGAATTTTACAGATGTAACAAAACACTTCGAAATCAAATAGCAGTAACACAATAAATCATAAATGGCACAAATAGTTCTATCTATTCAATCGCGAAAATTGTCAATCCTTTTCATTCAAAACGTGCATTGCGACACATTTCGGAAGCTTTGATTGTTTGTTTACATATATGCATGCATACGTACGTATGTACATATGTATATACCAAAAGATGCTGCTTCGTTTGCTTTCTACGTGTATGTAAATACATATGTATGTACATATTGTTGCAATATAAGTAGTGAAGTGACAGTCATTGATATCTAAATTAGGGTTGTTGCGAATATTCGTATTTGCATTCGAAACCACAGCTTCCGCATTAATTTTAACATTGGTTTTCGCGTTCGCAATAATCGATGCGGAGCTGTTCAAGTGCTTTTATGAAACGTATGTTTTAGGAATGTACATTTTTTCGCTTTTTTCGATCCCGGGATTTTCTGGATGTCGTTATCACAATCCCGGGATCACTTTGTTATTTCAAAGATATGATTAATTCCAAAAATTATTTAAAAAGTTCAATGTAAAGTAGAATAAAAATAAAAAAACGAAAGAGAAAATTTCTTTAGAATGTAAAAAAAAAATTAAAATTTTTGGCTTCACAAGGACGAATATGTAATTTTTGATGCTGATAAAGTTAGAAGGACGAAATTTGATGATGTTGTCGAGTTTATATAAGTCCTTAAAATATATATTTTTCAAAAACAAATTTTGCGAAATTTCATGGATAAAATTTAAAAAAGACATTTTCAATACTTACCAGACCTTATGCACTAAAAAATTTAAGCTGATTAAATTCTACAGAACTTCCTCTTTTATTTGATACCCATACTTCTTCTCTAAGCGCATTTCAATGCATTTTTTAATCATTTTTGAATTACTGACGTTAGAGTGCAAAACTAAAAACGCAATATTACTATACTTAGCCCATGGTTTCGCGAATATATTGATTTTTGTGTGTAAAATTTACTGTCGGACAGTGTTATATGTATAATGTCAGGCCTTTATAAAAAATATTAGTTAATAAATAAAAATAGTAATATAGTCAATACTGGTCAGGAAAAGGAGTTTCTATGATTACCATCAGTACTAATTACAAACCATCCCATCAAATAATCCCGGGATTCTCAGGACCTTAAAAAGGCCGGGATCCGGGACAACAGGCAAGTACTAAATTAAATAAACATTATTAAAAATTTCTAACTTTTCCATTTTTCCCCCAATCTGAATCGCCTTTTTAACTTACCTAAATTAATTCTTAAAATACTTCAGACACCTGCATCCGTATTCGCATCCGCGGAGTTCTAAAATTCCACATTCGTAACATCCCTAATCTGAATGGATTTTCGTTGGCGTGAATCCTGCTGGAAGTGAGGCATCGATTTGTCGATCAACTGCAAAATCCACCTGTCAGCAAGCAAGTAGTCTATGTTTGTTACGTCAGCCGGGAAACACCTCCTCGCTTTGTAGTCAATCACATTCAGTATTTTTTGTTTACTGTGCGAGCCACCGGTTTGAGACATTTTGCAATATTTTTTATTTTTTCTTCTTGACATGTCTTGCACAATTTTGCTTCATTTCACTATCTCTTTATACTCGTAACAGTAGGGTATTTGAAAACAAAAAACCTGTTCAATAATATCAGTTTTTGATGATTTTTTGTTTTTGTTTTTAATTGTAAGCGCTGAAGTTGAGGAGTTAAAGATGCGTACTACCGCTCCACAGAACCTGGGCTCGATCCTACATCTAAATTGGAGAACGTTTTTTCTGTAGCCAATGGAAAACCTCCGAGTGTAAGCCTCTGTAAGTCCCTCCATTTGTGTAACAATTTCAAGACGCACACCACAAATTAGAGGAGAGGCAAAGTGAAAGCGCCAAAATATTATTGCTATGTATTATGAATCAAGAGCTTTACAATTTTGATTTTACCGCTTCAATGGGGAAGTAAGATAAATTCGCAGAAGGAAAAATGTTTTTTCACTCACGTTTCTGCTAGGGAGCAAAGTACACTCTCGATCAGCTAATCAAGCCAGCAAGGTTTTGATCAATTTTGGCTATTTTTATTTTGTATATTTAATGTTTGTTATTTTTTCATAAAAGTCTAGCTCCTTTTGTAACAAACACCGTATTCATCCACTTTTAAACTTTGTGCAAAAATTATCAAAATTTTCAACTTTTTATTCAGATTTTTTTAAATCTTTGCAGTTTTATGGCCCATTGAATAGTGGAATAATAAAGTGCAAGTTTGAAGTTGCTAAAAAATCGCGTTGTTTTTTAATTTTTTTTTCTGACTGTTCAAGCAGCAAAGTATATACTAAACAAGTTTCATTGCAAAATATTTGCCTTTAAGCAGGGATCACACGACTTCATGAAAAATTTTAACAAAAGGAATTAAATTTGAATTAAAAAAAAAAAACCGTTTTTGTAATCAACTTCAATAGTGAGCATGTTATCAATTAATCGGACTTTTTCTTTGTTTATGTATGTACATTGGATCAATTTTAGCAGAAGCATGGGTGAAAACATGTTTTTGACCACTTTGACAGTTTTTCAAAATCTTTTTATTATGTACTGAATTAAAACACTTATAGCGTTATTCCTAAAAAATAAAGTAGCTTTATAAAGTAAGTTTATAAAGTGAAAAATGTATGAAAACGTTAATTTACAAAGCTTTTTAAACCTACTTTATTTTTTATGAATAATTTATTTATGCTCCATACATACATATAGCAAATGAAAATAAATGATATAAAATTCCTCTTTTAACGATCTGTACATAAAATACAATCCACATTTCGATAACAATTGTATGTGCCTTTATATAAATAAATGCATATTTACGGTTATGATTGAGAATGCAAATGGATACTTTTTATAATGCTTGCGCTTGCATTATCGTCTTTACATAAATCACGATATAAATGTATAATTTGTTCATTCGAAATCCCACGCCTCACCTTTATCGTCCGTTTGTTGTACGTGTTAAGCGCTTTTATCACAGCGTCTGTTCTTATTGTTGTTAATAGCAGTTAGAATTTTGTAGTCGCATTGTGGCTGCTTACCGTTGCAGCAAACGATGTACAAACATATACATGCGTATTAGAGGGCTGCATGAATTCATTCAAAACGGCATATAAATTATTCATATACAAAACGAATAAATGATTTTGGCTTCGAATTTCTTAGAATTTGAGTAAATACTTGTTCTGATATATGTAGACACAACCATGATACAAAAAAGAAGGTAGTTCCCTTGTCACTTTTTCGTCGTCATATTAACAACCTGACAATTAAGCAGATTGTGACATTTCGTCCTACCATGCCCAATATCTAAAATCCATCAAATTTTATTATTAGCTTTTTGTTTATTTAAAAACATTTTGTTTTTAGAATCGAAATTTGAATAAGCAAAAGGTATTTTGTTGGTTACGGTGCGGTTATTTATACACTAATTTTGAGGTATTGTGTCGAAATGCGTAACCCGAATCAATAAATTTTAAATACACGTGTGGCCAAACAATTAAACTTTAGTTTGAAATAAAGATTTTTCGAGTACAAATTTATTAATAAATTGGGTTTTAAATATGGACTTATTTGTAAAAGATACTGGGGTCAGCGTAGCCGAAGTTGGACTGCTGATGGTTATTTTTACTAAGCGCGGCCGAAGGCTTACAACACAGAAAGGTATTTTCGCAAAAATTCTGTGGTTGGCGTAGCTCGAGTCTACATTTTTTCTGCCGAAATGCTAATTTTACCCTATTTTCCAATGGGTTCCTAGGGGCCTGCAGAGGGGTCGTAGAAGGAAAGGGTGATTTTTCTTAAAGTTTGACTATTCTCTTTCTGATGGGTGGAGTTTTACGTGCTACACCCCCTCCGCATCCGCTCCCCACCCGAAATCTATTGCATATATATTACCGAACGCTTTCTTCTAGGTTTGCATACCAACAATAAATCATCAATTTTATTTCACACCCCCTAAAATATTGAACAGTAAAATATATTTATTTCTAACCAAAGAAACAACGATGTTGTCAAAATATACTTGAAATGAAAAATATTAACTTCTCTGAAAGTCATGAGGCCCACGGGTCCCAAAGTAATTTCCACTTTCAAGTTACTTGAAAGACATGCAGTTTAATGGAAAAAGACAATATGTATTAAACAACACATCGAAATATGCAATTTCAGTGCCTGAATTATATCAGAAACAACGTATCATCGTAAAAGTCTTGGCTAAAAAAATTTTAAAATATGTTCAGTAAAATTTTATTAATCTAAAAATAAAGGTGGTGGCAAGTGGTTATCGAATTTAATGTAAAATTGTAAAATTTTTAAGAAAATATATTACTTATTTTTTAAAGGTAAAGGTTAATATAACCTTGTTATTTATAATCCCACATTTATGATATAAAAAATCCCTCCACCAAAAAACTTAACTTGGGTGACATCGCTTCAAATTTTCTACAATTGAGCAATTGTCAAAAATCAGTTTTTTAATAATTTATTTGTTATACTAAAATTTAATGGGCTAAAAACCTGCGTACTCAACATTTTTCTAAAGAGTGTAAATAAAGAGTGCAATATTTGGATGAAAATTTGCCGAAATTTCTTAAATTTTACATAAGGTTTGGAACCCTGGTTTTTGGGGTTTTTGTTGTAGAATCAACCATACTTTTATAAAAAATTTGCAAAAAGTAAAATATTGAAAATATAGTTGCCCGTATTGTCAAAAATTCGCTGTACCTAAACTTTATTGCCTGACTGAATGTATGTAGAAAGAGCCATAACCGAAATGAGTTTGAATAATTTGAATATGTTTCATTCAGTCATTCACATTCTTCCATTTGAAGGTAGAAAATTTAAAACAAAATGTATATCCATAACTTACAAAATTCCAAACGCTGAGTGTTTTGTATGTGAAGTAGAATATGTATTCAAAACTACTGTACTTTGTTTGGATAGAAGTATGAATGTATTCATGCAGCCCTCTCATGCGTATCCATGTGCCTCCAGAAGTATGTATTATCATACGTCGGCCTTAAAGTCCTGTACGAAAATCATACGCAGTTAATTGCAATCCTTTTTTTTATATAGTACAATGCCTGGGTTTACAAAAATATGTACATACATATGTTAAATGAAATACATAAATTTCTCTCAGAATTTTTGCTAATTTGTTTAGAAAACAAAGCTTTATAGATAGGCAGTTTATGTGATACAATTTGCTAAAAAAAGATGTAACGAAAAATATTGTGTATGTACTTGAATATTTATATGATGAAAAGACAAAATGACTTAAAACAGCTAATGTCTCGTGACACCATGCTTCTTTCAAACATATGCCTAAGGAAAGCTTCTTTTGAACCAGAATTTATTTTTACAGTTGCGTTTTCCAGGCAGTGATTTCCCTGTCGGGCACATCGGCACTTGCTTGTTGACTTTTTCCCTTACGCTGAATAAAACACTTTCGTTATGGCAACATTCATGTATCCTCTTAATCCTTGTTATTGTTGCTTTCACCATTGTTGCATCAACATAATGTTGAAGTTGTTATCCATATGCATTGCTTTACTCGCTTGCTGCCTCAATGTTTTCGCCTGTTTCGAAAATGTAGTTGTGATTGTCATTGCGTGTACGAACTACCAGTCGTTGCGGTGGTGTTGCACTGCAGCACTTCGGACTCACTTTAGGTTAGCCTTCGGATAGTCCCTATTGTTACCAGTACTAGTCCCTCATAATTCCGCTGCCAATGGTTTCAAGTGCCATTTTCAGCATTGGCGTGGCATTGGAAAAGGACCGGCCCAACAAATAACCGTAAGATGACCCATTGTGCATTTATATTTGAAGATTTTTTCGTTTGAATACGATTTCGTTGTGTACTTCGCGGATGCCTTTTCGTAATTAAGAAAAACCGAAAAAAATGTGTTGTTTTGTACAAATCTGTGAGAGCCTCGTTTTTTGACTATTTCTAGAAGCTATTTCTTGCAAGCTAATATTTTCGATGTCAACAATTATTCAATTCTAACCGGTGAGGTAGTGGTGCTTTTCGGAAAATTGGCCACCTTATTGCTGCAGGGTGATGCTGAGGTAATTGTGCTACTGTAGATGTTAGTGTGTGGTTTTAGATTTTCAAGCGTGTAAGTGCACACGCCGGTCCTATCCCATGGTATGCCATATTGGTATTTCTTCATCCTCTCTAATTTGCATTCGTAGTAAATGCTCCTTCGTTGCAACAACATTTTGAACGATTGCCTGCAACATACTTATGGTGATTTGTGCCACATTCAAGGTTGGTTGGTTGCACAGTTCTTGCATGCGGAGACTTGCGATTCATGAGCACACCTGTCAGACACATATACTTACAAATGTAAAACACTCGTATACCAGTGGCGCATTTAAGATTCTGGGAAGGGGGGAATTATAGAAATACATAAATATATGGACGTGAAAGTGCGACACATAGTGGAAAAGTAGTTTTAACTTCTTCAATTAGTATATAAATATAAATGAATGTACATATGTACTATGAGTAAAAGTATGAGTATGAGTAAAGTGGGCCACCATTTTTTAGAAGGTCCAGCTTTTTTTGTGCAATTATCTGTTTGTGCTTCGCAACGAAAAAGATATCCACACCTACGCGATTCTGGCGGTGCGAATCTGTTCCGACAAAAATTACAACAATGCCGATCATAGTTTCAAATGAGAAACCACACACTTGTACGATTTTGCTGCAGCGATTTATTCGAACATTCACAGTTCTTCTTTTCGTCGTGCCGAAATCGCAGACTTCCGCGATTTGGGAACGAAAAAGGTCAATAGAAGGATTTTACAATATTAAAACAAAATTGAACGAAAGAAACAAAACATTTTTGATGTAGAAAAGTTAAGAATTTTATTTCTGTTGAAAAATACTTTTTGTTTGTCTATAAATTGACAGTTTTTGCTGCGATAAAATCGCACAGATGTGTGCGTGCTTGCGTTTTCGAAGGAGTAACGTCTGTAGCATCAAAAACGGTGCAGAATCGTTGCGACAGAATCGCGTAGGTGTGTGGATACCTTAAACGAAAAATTCAAGTTTTAGAATTTTTTTAAATTCGAATTATTTTGGAAGTTATAGCTATCAACTTTTTTCGAAATTGTTTAGATTTCATTTGTTTTCTCGCGATTGGTTATCCCGATTCTGCTGTTTTACGCAGTTAAGAACGATGATGTCCTTCCCATTTTTATTTTTTATTTGGTCAAAAAATTTTGTTCATAAAAGTCATATTTTTTTTTTAAATATTACTGATATCTCAATGCCTAAAATCGTATTTTAGGCTAATATTGTTGCACGTTCTATTAACAATTATTTATTTGAAGAAAAAAATTGCCGGAAGACGAAAGTTATTCACGCTTTTCTCTTGACGCCCAATGTATTTTGTATGGAAAACGATGGAATGAGTATTTCAAGCGCGCTAGACTCGCTGTCAATCGATAAATGTTCAAAAGCCCATGCGTAGTATATATCTACGGTAAACGTTTTCCATACAAAATACATTGGGCGTCAAGGGATCAGCGCGAATTACTTTCATCTCGATGCATGCCGGCAATTTAATAATACGTGAGCGTGAAGAGCTTGAAATGCTGGCCGATAGGAAAAACGCCCCCGAACAGAGGGTTAGGCGACTTAAAGAAGGGTTTGCCGATTAAAGAAGGTTTTGCCATGGCGACCTAGTGACAGAAGTCCGGAACTTACATTCATTATTAAGGGAACATTTTCACTTCCTATTGAGTGGCAGCAGGACTGAAAGTTGTGCAGAAGACAAAACCGCGCCCCAGTCGATGATGACGGAGTCAATGTCTCTTCCCCTGACTATGACGAGGTACGAATAGCGACTACGCAATATACGAAAACCACACTCTATTAGTCACTCATCATGCCCGTGTTGGTATATGGCACAGAAGCATGGACAGAGACAATAGCCGATGACGGGGCTCTTGGAGTATTTGAGAGAAAGATTCTGCGAAAGACTTACGAACCTTTTCGCGTTGGTCTGGCGAACACCGCAGACGCTTTAACGATGAGCTGTATGAGCTGTACAACGGTAGAGACATAGTGTAGCGAATTAAAATACAGCGGCGACGCTGGCTTGGTCATGTCATTCGAATGAACAGAAACGTTACAGCTCTGAAAGTATTCAACGCGCGTCGCGATGCTGGTAATAGTGGAAAAGAAAGGCATCCTCTGCGTTGGAACGACCAGGTGGAGAAGGCTTCACTTGGCATCAACAATTGGCGTCAGTTGGGACAGAAGAGAAATGACTGGCGTGCTCTTTTGGGCTCGGCTTCAGCGCCATTAAAGAAGTAGAAGCTCGCACATTGTTGAGCCAATTAGTTTAGAATTTGCGGGGCTTTTTCTTCTTCCCTTTATGTTGGGGAATCATTAAAGTGAGTGACTGGGACTTTATATTAATACTGTGCGAATAAATCAAATGTAAAATATAGTGGTTCATTGATGCCCCTTGGCTACGTCTCTGCCGCATATTGTACATATCTATGTACCCACGAAGATATTTACTTCTATTTGGAGAGGGCTGCAACTTGCCAGCAACCGGAGCTGAGCAGTAACCCGTAAACAAATTTGCTTTGTATTCTGAATCTTGCATGCTGCATTCCCCATTTGGTTATTTATTCATTATTTGCATGTGCTGACACGCGTGTATCTCAACATATGTGAGAGCCTTTTGTAGATTCAATTGCTTGAGCGAACATTTGCGTTATTGCTGCTTTGCTTACATCGCATAAAAACGAGCATCAGGTGGCTTAGTACCAACTAGTTATCTGGGACCAACAGCACACGGTAGATAAGGTAGTACCAATAGCAACAGCAAAACGAACATATAATTGGGAGAAATGATGCAGAAGAATATTGCATTTAACGTGCGCGGTTTCTTGCTATGCAATTTTTTGCGGACAGTCAATGTTGTCGTTGTACTCTGTGCAATTGCTGCCAGAGAAGAGACGTATAAATTTCGAAAGAAATGCTGAGCAGTGCTTAGTTTTTCCCCAACAGTTTTTCCATTTTCCTCTACATTTCTTTTGCATTACGACTCTCACTGGATAAACGTCTTGTAGTCAGTCTATCAAGAGCATGTATGTATGTACGTACATTTATTACGTATGCATTCGTAGATATACATTTGCAAACATAAATGACTCGGAATCGAGTCTTCTTGGCGCGCAACTAATCGCGGAAAACTGGGTGTTTGGAGTCATATGCGGCACACTGGGGAAAGAAACACGAACCCTACGGTGCAGACTTCTTTATGAATATACATAAAGCGTGTCGCGGCACAATATTGTTTTGATTATTTAATATTTTCAATAATGTCAAGCATGCACCTTATAACACTTCTTTAGCCTACAAACTCCGAATCATGAATGAAGCGATTGACAAATTTTTTAAAGAAAATTTCTTTCGCCGCATGGGAGTTATTTTTCACGGTCTTGTCACGTCACTTTTTCGTCACAATCGTCTCGCAGAAAGAGATAAAACATTCCACAGGGATGAGATAAAAAAGATGGATGATATCATGCTAGTACACATGTAGCAAGTGCAAGAATGATTGCGCCCATCACAGAGGATTTTGAGAATAATTTTTGTGTGACGTCACACTGTTGCGGTTAAGAGAGAAAAATGCCAAAACACGAGCAAGAATGGAGGAAGAAGAACAAGTTTTGAAAGAAAAACGTAAACAAGTTGCACAAGTGTGGCATCGTACAAAAAGATTTCTGTAAAATTCATTGAGAGCGGAATAACGATACCGAGATGGGGACCACCTTTGTTCTCTACATCGCGCAGCAAGTTCACATCTATAATTTTATAAGGGTATTATTGGAGATCAATTCCGTAAGTAGGTATCCGACTAATCTCTAACGGGTACAATTAATGACTTAATGATATTTAGCCACTTAGTCAGCAACGTTGGAGGGTAGAGAACGTATTCGCTTAGCAAACCTGCTTCGAATCGCATCTGGCGATTTTTTTAATTTTTTAAAAGGGACTGGTCGCTTTTTATAACCATACGGGCATAAAGGAGAACGATTACTGCTGTGCCACATATAGATTTCGCGCCAGCTTGGCGTTTGATTGCAATTGATAGCTGGGAAAAATAGATTGGATATAGAAGCTGTTCACATGCATAGGCAATTTCGACGCCAAAACAACACGGCAGTTTGTGACCTTCAATTTTTCATATGCGTTGACACCGCTTGGTGAAGATAATCACAAATAAACTAAATAATACTCAAAAATTATCTCTTGGAATATTACCCCATTATAATTTTACTCGCCTCCAAGGTCTTCCTTGTTACTCGGAGCTCGCTTGTGCTATGCTAATCCTCTCTTAACAACAGCGCTCAGTTTTTCGATGGCGTTGAGGTGTGGGATTTGTGCTGGCCACTGCATTACGTGAAAGTTTTGCTCAAGCAGTCGACGGTGTTGAATATTTTCAGACTCCTTTGGATCTCCGTCCTGCTGGCAAGCAAGTTCTTCCTCAGGCTTTGCGCTTATGTCTACAAAGTGCGGCAAATTTGTTTGGAGAATATGAAGATAGGCTTCCTTGTTCATTATTCCCGGAATATTAACTAACGGTACCAACAGTCACAAGTAAAACACTCAAAAACTCATAGAAAACTCAGTACACGAAATTCCCAGACATATGAAAATCGCTATTAAAAACAAGGGAGTCTACACAATCCACTTGATATCAATCTCCTACAATCTAAATCGCGTTTTTGCTGTGAATCTCTTGTTTCTTTTTTAAGTTTAGTTTTTCTGTAAACTAGGCTTTATTCCTTAGATGTAAGGACCAATTGGCGAAAATTTCATAGCAATCCGCTTATTATTAAAAAGTTATGTTACTGTAAGCATTTAATAAAATGTCGTACGTGTACCCGGTTTTGATCGCCAGTGTATGTATGTGATATTAATTTCAATTTACATAAATTGTTAATGATGTGCTGTGGTAGCAATGGCAGTGATACCGATTGACAACACTGGTCCTTGCCAGTGGTTGTGTAATACAAGTACATACCTGTAACAAATCGGGCTCAGTATAGCACACAATGCCATTAAAAGATACTCTGTGCACCTACAGAATAAATTGGCACCTGAATCAAAGTCAGCTACGTTACACATTCCTACATACATTCATATGTACATACATGCGTCTACGATACGCACCAGAAATACCACTCTGAAACCGAAAGAGTAATTGAACGTTGCAAGAACTGATAGAAACTCCAGCCAGAACAACACTACTCAAATGCATAACAAGACCCGCAAATTGACAGGAGTGAAGATAAATCTGCATAAAAAATATACATACATAGCTATAACAGCATACATATATTCAACGTGCATAGTCGCAGACAAATTTAGATTTCTAGAGATTACAACATGCAGGCAATAATGGTGTTGAATGGGAATGCTTACAACAACAAGGGAGAGCCAAAGCAATGTGTGCACATCATTATTAGAAATTTGAATTTCATTGTCATTTATAACGGTCGCTTGCTTGCTCTCGTCGCCATCGCTGTCAGCAACATCACAATTACAGTGACATTTTTATCCTTATCGGCATGTGCATTCCTTCCGTCCATTAACATCGGCTCGCTGTTAACTCGTGCTCAAATCCATATGCACGATGCATACTTCCATATAAACTAAAGTGCATTCGTACTGGTAGGACGACAGAAGTTCATAGATTAAATAAACATACCTACAAACTTGGTTTCCAATGACATTATTCGACAGTGGTTTTCCATTATTTAGGACCAAGATATTTCAACATCCACACCACACGTACATACATAAATATGTATGCTTATGAGCACAAAACTTACGTGTGTATTTGCAGAACTTCGTTTAACTAACTCCTGCTCTCGTTCTCAATGTTATTGGCAAAATTTTTTTTTGTCGTATCAATTATCGACGAAACGTCTTAATACAGCATTGTTTCCTAATAACAATAATAAAGTTTCGTAGAATTTTTTGTTTAAATTGGCGTAGTGATGCCTTTTAGCAGCCATAAGCACCAACTATTGTGGCCGCAAAGAATACTCGAAAATGATTGCGAAAACGAGGCAATCAAGCAGATGTGTTGATAAAAGTGACACAAAAAAAAAAGTTAAATCGAAGGTTCAAAACGCACAATCATGTCTTGGCAAAAATAAGCAAAACTGCAAGTTACTAATGGGAAAGGACCGGCAATCGGACTGTTACAAAACCAGAGCGCAAAAGGCAGATACTGCAGTATTCTCAATAGAGGTTTTTCTAAGGGTGTCTTTATGTAGAACACACGAAAGCTTTCAATGGCGCAAATAAGTATATTCACTGAAGTGATTGTAAGCGACAACGGCGGCGATGAAGACTTTAATGCGACAGTGAACTTTCAGCGAGATGAGGAAAATGCGTTGCCGACCACTCCAAAGCGAACTAGTGCTTAACTGGATAGGCACGTACAGTACAGTTTGACGTTTGCGTCAACCAAATTTTTAAATACCGTTTATACAGCCGATAACTGGCTAACGGAAATAACAAAAAAAGCTTAAATCTACCTCCAAAGCCAACCGCTTAAAGCTTTAGAAAGGAGACCTTCTGCTATGAAAAATAAAGGGCGTATGAGATGAAGAGGGAAAACCTCCTCTTAGAGTGAAGGCTCGACCACATACAACTGTGGCGTAGCGTTTGCATTGGCGTTGCTTCGAAAGCAGCGCGAGTAACGCCAGTGCTTGCTACGATGGTAGCTGGACAGCGAATGCTTTGGCCCCTAAGTTAACATACTAGCGTCAGATAAATTAATATTTCATATCAATAATTGCATTCAAAATGGTATTTCTTGCCCGCATTTGATTAAAAAGGAAAAGTAATTCAGATAATTTTAATTAATTGCAACAGCTGACGAGCGGCGCATGCAAAAAACTGAGAGTTGGCCATCTTTATGCGTTTTGTTGGCGTTATAGGCCAATTATGCATACTTGCACTGCTATACAATTTTTACTGTTTATAAAATTGCTACTTTTTGTTGTAAGGAGTACTGCACGAAGGAGTAAATACACGAAAAAAATACTATGGACTGCTTATCCGAAGTGGGTTTAATGTTGCCTTATTTTTTTAGCTTCGACCAAAGTCCAACCGCTCGGAACTTCTTTTCGCCAGGAACTTCTATGCGAAAAAATTGTATCAATTACGTATGATATAATATATTTAAATACCGAAATTTTATAAATCTAAATTTAAGTTTCCTTTTCAGTGCAAATTTGAGAAGTAATTCTATATATATAAATGTACATAAGTTGACTAATTTGAAATCTTTAACAACAGATAACTCTGGAGGGAAAACCTCAAGTACACCGATACACGCAAACTTAATTTTCGGTCATAGATTATGGATCTGTATACTGTTTTTCTTGATCAGGTAATTTGATCAAGATATTTTAATTTTTATGATCAAAAATTCAAGCTTTAACAAGGAAACACTTAAAAAAATTAAACATTTTTGTAATATTTTCTATTTGCATTAAAGCCTGTTAGCTAAAGATAAAAACCGATATACGTGGCGTATGAGCAACATTTTCCATATTAAAGTTTGAATTTTTCTTCATTCGCAATGCTAACTTTAAATGAAAATATCCTCGGAAAATGACTTGATCTAGAAAAGGGGAATGCAGATCCGTAATCGACGACTCTAAATTAAGTTTACGTGTCTCGCGGTTTTTTGTGTAATTTTAGCGTCTCTACAGTGTAATTTAACTACATTTCATGTAAGGTTTTCGTGAAATAACAAACGAACAAACGTGGCAACACTGGTCGAGTATATAGGTGGCGAAGAACACGGACCACCACTGTACCAGATTCACCATTGTGAAAATATTTGTTCAATTGTTTTTAGTGCAACATTTTACTAGCCAAATTTCTGGACGTAATACGCCATAAATACTTACGGTGGTAAATATATAAATAAGGCCGCGACATTTTAAAAAGTTTTGGCTGGTTTTTTTTTGTTTATTTAACGTTTATTTTTTTTTTTAAAGTAGCTCACTTTCTACCAAAAACCATGTAAGTCAAGTTTTCAAACTTTGTACAAGATTTATAAAAATTCGTCGAATTTCAATAAATGTTGATCAAAATTTCAAACCTTTTATTCAGAGTTAAAAAATTGGATGTATGCAGTTTTTAGTATAATATAATGCAAGTTTGAAGTGGCTAAAATATGCCGTCGTTTTTTGTTTGTTTTTTGTTGAGGTGTTACGCATTTTTCTCCATACATACACAGTACCTACATATGTTGATATTTTTACATGATTTCTTACAAAAATTTCCCAAAAATCAACAATAAGTTCTAGCTTTTTCAAACTTACCCCTTATTGTACTAAAATTTTATGCGTTACAAAATTGTATACATGAGCGAATCCGAGAAATAACCAACCAAAATCGGAAAAAATGCATGCAATTCAAATTCTCGCATTCTTGAGTCAAAAATGGCATAGTACAACATATTTTTATTTCATATTTCTTTTCACACTTATTTGAGACAGCTGATTTGAACCTCTTACTTCTTGAAACAAAGCTCTAAATAGCCTTGGTTTTAAGCACTATATCTTTTAATAAAATACGTTTTAGAAAATCAAAAATTTTCAATGGAAAAACGAGTAACTTCCGTAACGTAACATCTCGAGCGCACATATACAATTGTTTTAAAGTTAATCCAACCTTAAGTTTGCTTTTATAATACACAATGTTAACTTCATTATTTTTTCTTCAAAGTATTATTTTAGATTTTGTTCTCCATACATTACAATTTGTGCAAATCGGTTAACTTTGATGGTCATATCAAAATCGCTTCCTTTTTCAGTAATGTCCGAACGCAAATTTGGAAGGCAAATACACCGACATTAATTCAAATTCAAAATTTCATTGTTTTGATCTCATATGTAAGTACTGCTGTAAACCTTTTGCTCATACCATAAAAAATGTTTAACTTATAGTTTTTTTTTCGGCAAAAAAGTTAAAAGAAACGTCGGAACTTAACGTCCGCAACGCTAGGATTTGACCATATGCAATATGTTCTAAGAGATCTAATTAAAAATCTAGAAATTTTGATGAAACTTTTCGCACAAAGTTTGAAATTTGGAAATACTTACTTTAGCCAATACTTGCTAAAATGTTGCGTCCCTATTTATAGTTTCGCCACTATACATACATACATACATACATATACACATATGCTGCCACTCTACGTATATACATATATATACCGTTATTATATTTGTCATTGTTTGCTGGAGCGATGTGAACGTATTCAATTGGAAACCCGATATCTGTCCAGAAACACGAAACGATAACATCGGACAAACAAAATGGACAAGCAAACAAATGCTGTGGCCAGCAACGGTTATGGATCGATTGGTGCTAAGCAGAACGAAAGGACACCGATGGAAATGAAATAGAAAAAATTGTGAAAAACAAATCAGAAAGTATTAGAAAGGAAAATACTAACCAAGTGATATTATGGATAAGCTCAAATGGGTAAACTCTAACACACAAAAATACTTGACTCATGTATGCATGTATGCTAGTATGCACATATATGTACATACTTACATTTGTGTGCGCGTAAAAAAATTAAGATTTTCTTTAGCAAGAAGCTGTAGCCGCATGCTCAAGTGGTTGGGAGAAAGCGACAACTAGCGGCCATGTCTGCGGGAGAAAAACATTTGTGACGGCAGTATGTACATACATACATACATACATACATACGTATGTAAGCAAGCAAAGGCCAATTGATTTGCTTAAGCAGAAGTTGAATGACATCTTTTAAAGGGACATTACACTTTTTGAATTGTTTTACCCTTGAAGAGATCTGTACTCTTTGTTGCAACGATGCTTCGTCCACATTTTGTTTGAAACTCACCTGTAATGACAAAAAGAAAAACAAACACGTAAATATTAGTTCATTTGCAAAAAGTTTCCTTTAAAAAATATTTATTAAATTAAGGAAATTAAAGACAAACATTTTCAAATTGAAAGGAGCAATTTCTTTACTAATAGTTAAAAGAGCTAATGAGGAGTGAATTACAATGAACTAACTTTGAGGACATGCACCCCGGAGCACGTGTTTATTTTGTAATTAAGGCTGTGTGCGATACGTCTAAATTGCCACCTAAATAGAGAAAAATTATCAATGACTGGAGAGTGTCGGTAACGCAAGTGAAAACAAAAATAAGTATAGTATAACGAAGTTTCGGAATAACGAATCATCATATTTATCTTATTGATGTTCCAGTATTACGAACGCAAACGGATTTTATTATTCGATATAACGAACGCTATTTAAGTATGTTTTTGGCTGAGACTTGGTGTTCTTTCCAAAGCAAAGGCTTCCTTAAGTCAACGGTAGTTTAACTGCAGAAAATATGTAGGTATGTATGTTTGTAGTTTGCTTTAACATTAAGGTACTTTTGGTATTAAGGGATTTGCAAAAAAATCGGAGTGGAGAAAAGCTTGGAAACTATTAAAAAGGAGACGCGAATTGAAAAATTTTTTTGTAAAAAATTATTATTTAAAATGTTCGATTTTTTTTGTCGTTGACTTAAAGAGAGTATATATATTTTTAGACTGAATGCATTTACGTATTTAATTGAAAATATGGGGGTATTATAGGAAAACAAAAAGCACTCGATTTAACGAATTTTTCGATATAACGAATTAGACAAACAACATAAGATTCGTTATGTGTATTGTAATAGCAATAGCCTCAATTTGAATTACATTTTTCCATTTCCTTATATACTAAATTTTAGGACTAAATAAAATAAAATATAAGCGTATGTACATATGTGTGTGCCAATATTGCTTGTGTATACGTGCGGTGACCATCCGTCCTTTATTTTAAAGGACAGTCCTTTATTTTAACCCCCTGTCCTTTATAATTTTTTTCTAAATAAAGGACGCCTTTTGTCCTTTATTTCTTAAACTGTCCTTTAAACTAGCTCTGCATGTTTCAGAGGTAAATATTTAAACACAGAATATGAAAAACAAAAATGTCCCTTATAAAATATAATGAAAACCTTCGCCAGTTTGTTTCGTACCCCACTTAAGGGCTTCTATTTAATCGGTAATTTTGTACAATCTATAAAGCACAGGGAAAGTTGTGCCCAGGATCGTGTTGCATGCTGAGTTTCCAGTTCCACTGAAAGAGAACAATTAACTCTCTGCTGCACAGTGGTTCAAAGCTGGCATTTAGTGTTGGTAATTCACTGGAGCCTTAATTTTTCACTTAATCTGAAATTTATTTTTATGGTGTAAGCTTACAATATTTGCAAGATACCAGTTGAGCCTGATTTGTGAATTTTTATTTGATTATTTTAAATTTTTTAATGGAATATGCAGAAAAATAGCAATTTTTATTCTCCGATTCCAGTTAATAAATGTTACATAACAAAAACTATTTGAAAACAATTGCATGGTTCTCCCAAAACGTAAAAATTACACAAAAAAATGTTTGAAATGTTCAGCAAAATAAATATTTTTTATGGACATTTAATTCCAATTTTGAACCACTGTGTGTTGACTTCGACGTGCAGTATGAACTATGGTAAACGCATTTTAGCAGCAAAGGATGGCGAAGTGATGAAAAGGATTCGGCTTAATTTTTCGGAATCGGTTAATTAACTGGTAAATATTTGATTTAAATTACGATATGGGTAAGGCACTTTTATCATACAAGTTTTATGTACGTATTTCCAAATCATTTTGAAAAAAAACGCCCTTTATTTTACGTTGGTTAATATGGTCACCGTATGTATACGGCATGTGCACTTAACATGTTCTTATAAAGCGTATACGTTTTTTAACCGACTTCCAAAAAAGGAGGAGGTTATCAGTTCGTCGGAATATTTTTTTATATTTTTTATTATTTTGTTTTTTTTTTTATGTATGTTGCCGCATAATTGGACCACGATTTCTTTTTGCATCGGAAACGTAGTGTCTCAGAGGTGGTCCCATACTAATCTGGTTAAGATCCGATCAGTGGATCATGAGATATATTTATTAAATTTTTTTTTATGTGAGAGTTGAAGCCGGTTTTTGTTTTGCCAAAAATTACTTGTTCTGTTATTTTACTAAAAATCAAGGGCACAGTAATTTAAATATGAATAAAAACTTTTACTAGAAATAGCAAACATAATTTAACCTTTAATGCGAAGAATAAAATTGTTTCACGGTCTTATTAATTATAGATTTATGGTTCGGTCTGGTAGCCTCCAATTTCTACCTGAATTTGTTTTTTGTATAGTGTAAGCTGAAACCCCTGTTTCGCAACGATGAGTTGGAATAAAATGAAGGACAGTTAATATAGCCTTCTTAGCTACTTCATGGTATTCATTCTCAACACTAACTCAAAGCTCGTCCAGAGACACGGACTCATATGTATGTTTCAATATCAAAGAACTCTTAAGATGTATATATATTTCGTAAAAGGATTTTGTTCCTAATCGATATCACTATTACCATCCGAAAAATAATGAGACAAAGATTTCACGAGATTTAACAAGTGCCCAGTTATGACATTTCACATTTCATTTCGTAATTCCTGGCGTTTCTTGTAGAAAGTTGAATAAAAGTAGAAAACACATAATGCTTTTCTTTTCCACACAGGCTATCCAGAGATTTAATTTTCCTCTAAAGGATGATAACACTATTCTATTATTTCTATTAATTTCTATGTAGAATTTCTCGGTGATTCCGAAAATCGGATTAATTTTTTTTATGGATACGTTTTCGAGATATTTGCAATTTGCTGTTATTCAGCTTAAAGCAAAAATGTTTTTATTTTATTCTTATGAAACAATTTAAAAATCTTAGTATAAGATACGGCAAAGGAAAGCTAAAGAAATTCTCCACAAAAAAATCAAAATTTAACAGAAGAAAAATTAAAATAATAACAGGTTCTGTGCTAAAATTTTGCATTGATTCTAAAGCCTGTTCTGTTACAAAAAAAAATCAAGCTACTCATGAGGAAAATCGATGTATAAGTAGAAATAGTGAGTGGTCAAATGAAAATGCGCAAAGATTTTTGGTATGAAATATGAACAGAAAAGCGTGTACTCAGGTGTACGTAGCGTTTGAGTAACTTTCTTTCCTGCTCATTTTTCATACAAAAAATCTTTGCGTATTTTCATTTGACCACTAAGGTTTTCTTATTTATGCATCGATTTTCTTCATTAGTAATTTGATTTTCTTTTTTTGAAACAGAACAAGCTTTAGTACAAATGCAAAGCTTTGGCACAGAACTAGTTATTTTTTAAATTTTTCTTCTGTTAAAGTTAGATTTTTTTTCATTTTTTCATTAACAAATTAAAATAAAAATTGGAATGATTAATTAATTTATGTTTATGGAGAATTTCATTAGCTTTCATTACATTATGATATTTAAATTGGTTCGTAAGATATACGTGATTAAAGAGAACCAATTTTTGCTTTAAGCTGAATTTGTCTCCCGTCATAAATGCGGCAGGTGATTTTCTCTGCATGATAAGCTAATTTTATAAGCTTTTCCATTGCAGAAATGCACGCGAAGGTTTGCCATTGCTTGACGAGGGGCGATCACTCTTAAGAAAAAAACTTTTCAATTTTTTTTTCGATATTGCAACGCTTTTATATAGATATGACACTCAGTACCGAAATAATACCAATTGCGAGTACATATGAGCAAATCTTATGAGTTGTTAAATTTTTAGAACATCTTTTTGGTCGAAAATGCTGGCACACTTATCTTAGATAATACATTATCTTCTGGATTGCATAAGGAACAAGATTCGATCGGGAAATTATATTTAAATGAAAACTTAAAAAAGATATACAAAAAAGGGAAAACTAACAACTTGTGCTCATACACCCGTAGTTGTGTATGTAACGTAGACGCCCGTGCACAGTGATGCAGCAACTCCGCAACAGCAAGCACGCAATGCGTTCACGCGAACGCCAAGAAAGGGTGTGAGCCGGCAAGGAGATGTAGCGGCGAAAAATGCACGTAAACAGACGATACCAGATTGTAAACATGGAATTTTAGTTCCTCAAATCATAGTTATCTTTTACGCAATGTAATTTTTTCCATTTGGTGGCACAATAGTTTTTTTGCACTAGATTCGTTTGTTTTAGAAAGAAGATCATTTTCAACATTTAATTCTAACATTTTGAAGTATCTGAAGTATTGAAATATAAAAAATCGTAAAATTTGGAAAATTAAAATTTTTGGCCTAAATAAACGTTTTGGGGCTAAAATTGTACTTTATTATTCACTAGAGGTATTCAAACAAGGTAAAATGAAATATACAGGCATGTGCTGCAAAAAGTTTTTTTCCATTTTGAATTCGATCAGCTACTGGCGCGTTAAATTGTGTAAAGATAAAAAAAATCGTAAAATTTAAGTATTGTTTTCTTCTGTTAATTAAATTCATAAAAGAAAAAAATATTTTAGAGGGTAAACACAAAACTGCAGCTCAAGAAGCATATTTCTTTTGCTTTTATGGAGCAACATGTAAAACTCGGGTTATACCATCCACAGTATTTTTGCACAGATAACCTTCCACATTGGTGACCTTAGGCCGCATTTAGGAAAAGTAATTTTTCTATCATATCAAAAAGATTTTTCCTACGCAGATTGATAACTTCAATTGGCCGTGTGATAATAGCAAAATTGAAAGACTAATAATACAAAAAAGCCGATTGACAAATGGCAAGAGGTGAAGGTAATGAATGGGTATTCAATAGTTATTCAAATAATTACAAGAATTCACATGCACCAACACATTTAAGGACGAATGAAAACTTGGAGCCTGGAAACTGTATCCAAGGACAAATATGGTAGTTACAAAGTAGGAATGTCAGTGGCAAAAATACATCGATGATTTTCTTTGATTCGATGCATCGAAATGTACATCGATATTTGAAGGGCATACATCGATGCATCGATTTGCATAGGATTTTTCAGATAATGTTTCACAACAAAATATGTTATTGACAAAATTGTACACAGTTGGAAATAAATTACTGCAACTGACCTAATTATGTTTCTAACCGAACCTTTTGGAGCCATTTCAATTTTTTGGTCAAAGTCACTTCTCTTTTTTGTACAATTAAAAAAACTGGAGTGACGTGTTCAATGTATTACAGATGCCAGTTTTGAAAAAACATCGATGTATCGATACATCGACTATTTTTGCATCGAGTGGAAATATTTCTATGCATCGAAGCAAAACATCGATATTTTCGATGTATCGATGTTTTTCCGACATCCCTATTACAAAGTCAAATAAACAAGCGCTCTTAGAAAGGAAGATAGGCGAACGTAAAGTCATTTTAGCACTTTAAAAAATATGCACTCAAGATACCTCGCAGCATTGAGGAGCTACTTATAAAGAAGGGTGCGGCACGGCCTTAAGTGACTGCTATTGCGCAAGCATACGAAGACTATTGACCGTTGCTGCCCTATCCCACAAATTGTAAGAGCATATTCGTAGAAATACTAAAAAGGCAAACTAAAACATTACATCGGCAGTAAGTGACTGCCAAAGCCTCTACTTGACTTTTATTTGAAAAGGCTGGCGTGTGCATGTATGGATCTACTCATTTCATTGGTTGGCATGTTAACTACCGAGAATAGATGGCAGGCTGCAGCCATGGGGAAATAGGTAAGTAGTATTACTAATTTGAACAAATGCCAAAAAGGGGTTTAATTTACGAGCTTTCTCGCACGTACATACGTATACATATACTCACATGTAAAAGGTATACATGCTATATATATGTATATATAAGTACATGCCACATGTGTTCAACTAACAATCGGCACTTCCGCGTCTCTATATCAGTAACTGCTGTTATTTGTTTTATACTTTGTTAGCTGATGTCAGTTTAATTTGCCTTTGCTGCTAAAATCTCTTTTGATATATGGCTACATTTGTATGTCCCTGCAAGAAATTATGTACATATATCTGTTTAGAAATAGTCACGTAACTTATTTTTTAGTGGTGGGTACCGGTTCCAGTTAGATACCTTTCCGGTGTAAAACCACTGACGGATTTAACGTTCCGTTTTCAATGGTGGTGGCGTTTTGCTCCAACTGCATAACCTAGGACTGTTTCGGAACCAATCGAAGTGAGAAATTTTGAATCAATTTGTACCGGTTTAAAACGACATACGCTACCGATGCAGTACCTTAGACCAGTTCAGGGTTTTTGCCAAATTGCTATTTGAGTTTAATTCCATGACAATCTGTGAACTTTACATTTTTACCTAGCTTTTGTTTATAGTATGTACATACATATGTATGCATGCACACATATATTTCTTGAATGCTGCTCACATAAATACATATGTCATATTAGGTGCTTGGTGGCGTGAAATTACTTCAACCATGGATATCAGCCGCATTGAGTACAACAGCGGCAGTGGCGAGTGCATAATTTGAATTGGCACTTGAAGCTATCAATTGCATCCAGACATAAACAAGCCGCGACATACATATCTACGCACACTCACGCTCCGAAACAGCCAACATCCCTTTTAAAGTGTGTGTTTGAGTACACATGCACTTGTGGAGTTGAAGCTTATACGAAAATATTTTATGAACTTGCCATGAAGCGACCTGGCAGGGCAATAAAAACTGTTACTCATGTTACACATGTTACTCATACTGCGGTGATGGTGCCATCAAGCAGCACCTGAGTGTGCTCTCTGACTTTCAAGCGTTCGCGAACAGAGTGTTTGCCCGTTTGTATATGGCTTTGCGTTCTAGGTACCCAGCAGTAAAAAGCCAAATCAGTCAGTAAAAATACCAGTTCATTAACTAGCCTAAGCTAAAGCGATAGCCTGCCAGTTCGAAAATTTCAAACAAACTAGTCAAAGTCGAAAATAAAATGCAAGTAATTATGTGGCGTCGCGAGAAGGCTGCCGCTTGTAGGTGGTTAAGATTTTTCAAATAAAGTGAATGTAAGGCAATATAATTATTTCCATTTAAATGTAAATCACAAATTTGAAAAACTTAATGAATTTGAGAAAAATATGTGTAATTAAATATTCGTACCGTAAAACTTAAAAGACATGAAAAAAATACATTTCTTCTAAAAAAATATAATAAAACCATAAATTAAAAAAATAACAAAAATATATAAAGAGAAAAAAGTGTTCCATGCCCCAGGACTTGAAGTTCGAACCTCACTTCACCTGGAATGACACTTTGCTCTGTCGGCAATTGCGACTAGCAAACGTCGCTAGCGAAATGACATATTTACATATTCCTTTCACGGGGGATGCATCGGCAGACTATCCCGTTAAGTCGTATGACGCTACTAGTATTTCTACTGGTAGGTGCTGATGCATAGCCAAACATTGACAACACGTAGGAAACCGCGATGTTAAAAAATACCAGTCGCTAACACGGAAAAAAAAGATAGAACGTGAACTAGTAGGGCTAAAACGCAAACAGGTAGCATTGTAGTTTTCATCTAATAGTTTTCCCTGCAGGGTTAATGTGATTGTAACTGTATTTGTGTTGGACTAGGGCAATTTATCTTCAAATGCAGGGACTGTCGATGCGACAATCACAGCAACTACAACTGCTTCTCATCAAGCAGAACAATCAGAACAGAAAAAACAATGATGAGAAAAAGCTTCGACTAGGTACATGGTGTTTGTTTGCCACTCTGCCGGACATTGGGCGTTGATGTCAGTGACGCTGTCGACGGCACCTGCAATGTACAATTTCAAGTGTCATGATCGTGATAGAGAACAACAGTAACGAAAATAAAAAGTGAAATAATTGGAATACAAAACACCTACATACATATGTATCAGGACAAAAACTTTTCAATTATGCATTTTCAATGTGAACATAAAATACGAGTAATTAAAATACACTGTAGGAACGCTAATGACACAAAAAACGCCGAGACAAGTAAACTTAATTATGGGTCTTAGATACGGTGGTTAATTGTACCGATTTTAAGAAAATTGTCCCGCTGAATATTTTTAACAGTTTGGGACGCTTAAGAGTCCTGATTTTTCATATTTTCACCGATAAAAACCTGATGTTCAGTGTTTACTTTATTAATTTAATAGAAGTCTCTCTGTATTGTGGCCCAAAAACCATTTTTCGAAATCGGTAGCCGTGAACATAGCCAGCATCTTTATTTTCTATTATCTTTGGTTATGTTTTATTCTGTCAAACTAATACTCTTGCTATATATCAGTCTATCATTCTCGCTTAAATTTTATTTAAGGGTTTTCTAATTAGTTGTTAAGTTTGTTGTTTTTGTAATGAAACGGTACTGACTTGAATTTGGCGAAATTATAAAAACAATTACTAATTTCTTTATAAAATTCATTGATATGAAAAAAATATTTTGATGGACGAAAATTTCTTTTATATTTCTTGAAAGCTGCAGACTGCCCTTTAACATAGAAAATGTTACTCAACGCCATGTAGAACTAGTAAGGCAATGTACATACATGGCGTATGCGTAACATTTTCTTCTATCAAAATTGTTTAAATCACTTTTGTGAGGGAATTTCGTAGTTACGCTCATTTGCCCGAGACTAGCTTGAAAATCTAAAAAGCAAACCTAAAACAACTAGCACAGAATCGCGTTTATCTTGCTACGCTTTCTTCAAAAACATATGCATGGGCGTAGATATTGCATATTTGGCAGTAATAGGAAATTGTTGTGTGTTTGCAAGTTATGCAATCCCTGCAACATGTAACGGGTTTGCAAGATTTCGAGAATCCCTCTATTATAGTTAGAATAGTATAGCATAGAACGTAGAAGTGTTCATGTATACTAGGTTCAATGTAAGCCTAGACGGTATTGGGTAAATCAGTGGATATGCACATACCAGCTGTTGGGTGACCCTGTGTTCAATAAGCGCACCATCAAAAAATCCGCAAATGGATCCGAAAAAGATAAAAAAAGTTGGATGAAATGCGGATTTTTTTCCGTATACTGATCCCATTTTCAACAGACAAGTACCGAAGATTGTTTTGAAACGGATACGCTTTTGCTGTTATTCTGAAATTTTTTCCTTCTGATGGTTTTTAATGGTTCGGAAAAAAGTAAGGAAGCGTCTGAAGCTATTCGAACCCGGTACCTTCTGAAAGCTAACAAGTACTACCACGCTTCTCATCAACATCAGTATTTTCGAACATTTTCTGGATACGAAAATTAATAAAAATTGTAGACATTTTCTGTTTGTTTCCGGATATGAAAAAATTTACGAGGTCGCCCAGTCGGAAAAATTTATGTTTCTCTGCTGGCTGGGATACCACACTATGCTGCAAGGGAACTGCACGACACAACACTGTTTTCTGTTGATTAAACGACCATTCCCGGAATGACAATACCACCATTATCGTATTTTATTTTTTGTATTATAATGTTAAATTTAATATATTTGAGCTTATGTTACAGTTGCGGCGACAACTTATCTTGATAATATACAATTTGGCCTAAACAATTTCACAAACAGTGTTCTTGAAACGATGCTGAATTGACGTACGCTATGCACATTCGCAACTTGCTTGTCTCTTTTACTTAATTATTTATTATTATTTTAGTCCAACAAATATACGTCAGTTACCTGTCAAAACTGAGCACCTGACACTCTCAGTGAAAAACGTTTTGACGTTTTATGGTTGCGTTCACGAAATAAGAAATTTTCTTCGGGTGGTACTCCGCGTCTAATGAGCATTCTATAGAAAGTAGACTACATCACGAAAGAAATCAGTCAACAATGGCGACAAACGAAGATGTTTTCCGGACATTATTGTATATATCAGATACATACATATGTACATACTTGAAAAGCATTCGTAATCTATACGCAAGAATAACGATAACTCTTTTCAAGGCTCAACTTGGAATACTCAGGCATATGCTGCAAATCGTACGATTTGAAATCGGTGCGACTTGCAAAACCCACTTTGGAGATTTCTTAACAAAACTGAAAAATTTGGCACTAAATCGATGGATGTGACGTAAATGATGGGTTTCACGCAGTTTCTATTTTAAATATTTATTACTTTACTTGCAACAATTCAAAAACAGTTTGCAAATCGCATCGATTTCGAGTCCCGATTATTAAAAAACGGTTTTTATATACATACGATTCATTTGGCAATCATATTGTAATTGCTATTTCATCTAACTTTTTTAATTAATTATAAAAAAATATATCTAAAATAATACTTTATAAAAACTACCATTTAATACTAATAGTGAAATAGCTTCTTTCCATTAAATTAGAACGTGTTTTTTTATGATTTCCAATGCCACATATTGGAACCAAATAATATAGCAAATAAACAAATGCCTTAAATTTACATGATTTGTACTACTTCCAAGAGAAATGTCAAGTTCATAACTTAAAAAAAAAAAAACTAACAGATTTTTGATCAGCAAATGCCTTTTATTTCCCATAGTACAACGCTCAATAAGTACTCATGACAATATCTATAATTGAAATAAGACAAGGACCAAACTACATACAGAATTTCATGAATTGAAAATTTCAGTCTTTAGAAACATTTCGTCACGACACGCGATGGGGTCAAGAAGGTTTTCTATTTTTAGGTGCAAGGCAGGACGGAAGATTGTTTTGGCTTCCTGGCCAAATCGCGGACAAATATGTAGCGTGCTTTAGCTTCACTTCCACACGTCAGCTCACAATGCGAATTACCTGTTTTATTATTAATGTGATTAGGGTTAAGAGTATCGTAGGTATGTGTGTAAGGGTTACTGAATATAAAACAATGTGTAATTTATTGATTGGATTTATGTTAAGTTCTTGATAGCACTTTTGCTAAAATGTCACTACAAAAGAAAAAACAAACCGACGGACGCAGATATAAATAATTTACTGTCTGAATTGAAAAGGATTCACATTGAAATCACAGGCATGGTATACATACATACATATGTATGTAAATACCA
>NW_023458561.1:18519521-18522558 GCF_013731165.1 Rhagoletis pomonella
GAGCGATCAAGCCGATATTCAAGTTTTGTTTGCCAGGTAAGTGTTACGGTTGCGTTTCCGATATTATTTAAAAATTGCTAAAGCGTAGTACTCCGTTGAAAGCCGTGAAATTTCGTCACAAACATACAATATTTTTACGCGAATACAATTAATATGACAAAAATAAGGAATCCCAATGGTTGGTTTCTCACTGGAACATTTATGCCACAAAAAGTTTTTTCAGCTTCTACCCCGCATTAAAGTGGCAGTTCTGCTGCAGCGCACCAACGCATGCGCAACTACGAAAATGCCGCTACGCAAATGTCATTTGAAAGCAATAATTGTATTTTATTTGCTCAAGCTAAACATTTCAAAGCATGCATGCGTAGTCGACAGTGGCTGAGCGTGCAGAGGAGTGTGTCGCTATCTGTTAACTTCCAGAAGGTGCCGGGTTCGAATTCCGCCAGGCGCTTCTTAATTTTATTTTATTTACCATGAAAAAGTATCTGTGAAGTGGAGAAGGAAAGCGTATTGAACGAAAAATTCAATCACACAAATTTCAGAAAAATCAGCCGAAAACGTTTCTTTTTCACCACCATTTTCGGTACTTTTCTGTACATACGTTTCTGCCGCACACTTTAGTGGGAAAACGGATCGTCAAAGTATCCGAAAATAGAATCAGTAAATGGACGAAAATCCGCAATTCATCCACTTTAGTGTCCCTTTTCGGATCTGTTTTCGGATTTTTTGCTGGCTGGGTATACTCATTTTGTTCTACTGTTGTTCTGCTAGTTTTCATCCAGTGTGAAACCGTGAGAATAATTGTTCTGTCATTCTAGTTTGACAGCCCTATGGGAATGGTTTCGTTTTTTCGCTTATACTTCGTCTCAGTGGTCTCTCCTTCTTATTTGACACTACAAGCGTTTATCGATTTGCTTTCGTTGTTCGTCCATGGATGGCGAGTCGAAGGATATTTTCATTGGTGCGTCGTAATCCATGTGTACAACACGGCGAAGCAAGCGCAATCGTTCTATTGTCATACGGTTCGTCATTATTCCGATGGTTTTTAGTCTTTTCATTGAAACCTGTTTTTATGTGGCACAACCCACTGCTGGGAGGGATATTTTCTCAACCGTATACCCGTTTATATAGCGAGCCAAGCAGCTGCAGAGTTCAGTGAGCATTTAAGTCGAAGAAGTTTCAGTGGTCCTACCGAAGCTCCATCTCTTCCTGCCGTAACCCAAGGCTCCACTCGTTTTGGTTACCGCATCTCGGACAGGGGCTGCTCACGTTCCCAGAGGGCGCGAATAAGGACAAAAGGATCGGCATTGAGTATAGCCGTCCAACTGTAACTGTATACCCGGAAGAATGACTATACGACATTTTGCTGATAATAATGAGTAAACATCTGTATCTTTCGGATATACGAAATTACTGGCCAACAGTCTAAAAACGAGATTTAAATTTTTTACATTTTTACTGTCATAATCATTCAAAGTAAACTTTACATACATATGCCAGAATGGTCTCAATACGGAGCAGTAGTTTTATAGTTGAAGGCAAAAGTTGCTCATTCTCACATACATACATCATACGCTCGATAGCCAAAAACATTCGTATCAGTGAGCAAGGTATAAAATATCTTTTAAATAATTAGTAGATTCGAGTGACGCAAATGGAATTCTGTAACTAAAGATATGTGTTTTTCAATTAACTTAGAACCATATTTAGTTAAATATTTGTATTTAAAGTACCATTTGAGTGTATCAAAATCGATGATTGCGATAACCACACAGCAGAAAATAAGATTATTATAGCTTTTTTTGAATAATGGGCGTGGCGCCTTATGACCACAAATGTGTAATTCGGTAACCGATTTATCAATTTCTGCCAAACTCGGTGCACTTAATAACCTTGGTATGGAAAAGCGATTCTTTGAAAATTATTCAAACCGTACAGCAAACTGGACTTTCATTCCCTGCACACTCAACCATGCCACTGGCTTGAAGAAATTTTACCATATACATATCTACCTTTAGAAACTCAATACTTGGCTGTGACCTAACAAACTATATAAAAGCTCGTAATTGTATTTTTATTGTTCAAATTGCTTGTGTATAAAAAGTCGGAATATCTATATGAAAAGCTTAAGTTTTCCAAAAGCTCACGCTCCTTCAAGGCTTTTTTGTTAATAGTGTTAGACTTTGGAACTCTCTTCCACTGTCTCTTAAGAACTCACTGCGTGAAAGTAATTTCAAAAAATTTATCTTTAAATATATTTCCAGTTAAGTTGCATAAGGCGGTCATACATTTTCTATTTGGCTTTTCTAAGCTAATATTTACATATACATAAATAACCATATTTATTTAATTTAAATTTTTATTTTATTTTAATACATATTTTTGTAGCCCGTCATTTGTATTGCGCAATAAAAGATTAATTCTTAATGCGCTAATGTACTTAAATAAACAAATAAATAAAATTACAGCCGCTTCCCGTATAACGGTAAATTTCAGAAAGACGAAAACTCCGATATTTCAGTAACTGGGGATGCTAATGTTCTCCAAGTAAATAGTTACAACAACCTCTTAACAATAAATAACTCTGCTATAGACCTTGAGGAATTGGGCACCATTCACTTTATGGCTACAAGGGCGTCTCTTAGTAACCACTTTATCGATTTCTACCAAACTTGGTTTGATTATTTCATTAAGTCTAACTCAGCATATTATCGAAAGGTGTGAAATCGTGAAAAACACCCCTTCTTATAATGAAAAGGTAGTTTGGAGAAAGTTGAAACGACGATAGTTGATACCTTTGCCGGCTATATAAAATTCGGTTTCGCCCGAACTTATAACTTCTTTACTTGTTTATCTTTAAACTCGAGATGAGCTGTAAATACTTCTACATTACTGTATGTATTTGAATCCTTTCTTTTCCTATTCAAAGTATCTCGGTTAAAAGCATATTTTCAGAAATTGTTTCACGTCATTTATGCACCTCTTGAGGGAAATGTGCTTATGTATTTGTATTGCATATTTATGTATACATAAGCTC
>NW_023458561.1:18522658-18524517 GCF_013731165.1 Rhagoletis pomonella
ATTTCATTGAAATATTCTACCTGGTTCAAAAGATATGTGCAAAAAGGAAACTCACGATCGTTGGAACTTTGCGCAAAAACAAATCATATATTCCTCAAGAAATGAAGCAGAACAAAAACAGGACAATTGGTTCAACGACATTTGGCTTCAAAAATAATGTGAAAATGTGCTCTTATGTTCCCAAAAAAAAATAAAGCAGTAATTTTGCTTTCGACCATGCATAATGATGCTGAAATAGCTGACAGTGGGAAACCTGAAATAATTGAATATTATAATCGTACCAAAGGTGGTGTTGATCGAATGGACCAAATGTTTGCGGAATATCCAACACAAAGACAAACAAAACGATGGCCACTAGCGATGTTCTTCAACATGTTGGACATTACAGCTCTTGCAGCCTACATTGTCTACGATTTGAATAACCCTATGTTGCGCAGCTTGGCTGAAGCATTGTGTATGCCCATTATTGAAGCCAGAGCCATAAATCGTCAAGTGACGCGAAATTTTTCGACTAAAATTGCTATTGAAGCATATTTCAACCGACCGGTGGAATCAATGGTGTCAACAGCAGCATCAACATCTGCCGCAGCGCGCACGCCAAAACCTGTGTCCGGATCTTGCTATTTATGTTTCGCACAAGAGGAAAAACGCCGTAGAAAAACCAGAAAGCTGTGCGACAAATGTAAGAAGCCAATGTGTCTTGAACATTCGGTCACATCAACAAATTGCTCTATTTGCCATGATTTTCCTTAGATATAAGATGCATTTTTATAATTTTTATAATAAAAGTCAATAATATAATGTGTGAAATGAATATTTTTAATTTTTCAAATAAAAAAATAATATAAAAAATGTTTTTTTTTATTATTATGAGGATTTTTACTATTGGGGTACAAACGTATCCCGGGTGTGTGTTTACGTATATAATGTGTTTGGAAGGCTGTAGCTCCTGAACCAATGGTCCGATCTGTATAGAGGTATAGCGGTTCAAAAGTTACAACACTTCAAAGTTGAAAGTGGATACATTTGTACCCGGGTGTGTGTTCTAGGGTTAATAATTTATCTTTTCATTCTGATCATTTATGTATACATTTGTCTATATCTATCTCGATTCGTTTTGCCTGTTACAAACAACCGTTATGTGAACAAAGTTATAATACCCTTGTGCACAAGTGCGCTCGGGTATAAAAAGGCCTAGCAAATTACGCCTACTTCTCATACGACGGTAAATTTCAGAAATGCGGAAACTTCGATATTTCGACATTTAAACCCTAAACAAAATGGCTTTTTAATGATAATCCTTTCTATTTACTGGTATTTGTCCATATTTTAACGGAGACACCGAGATAATGCAACCAAACCCCCATTGAGTCGTATTGAAATCACTTGATCGCAGCAAAACGTAACGATTCCAGAAGCAACTTTTCTTCTGCTGAATATTTAGAAACAAAAATAAAATTTCCACTGTACCCTTTTCTACTTTACGACTATCACCGCATATAGGTTGCACCAATGAGTCAACAGGAATATTCTCGCAGTCTTACAAAGCCCTTACACGGTGCATGGATTCCACGACTTTCAAAGCCGGTTTTTATCGTGCAATTCGTGCACCGTGCAAGGGCTTTGCAAGACTCCGAGAATACTCCTAATATTTTGCAGCCGTTTTCTTAGTTAGGTAGGTCTATTAAGCGAAGAGAAACACGGACCAAAAAGTGAGAACATAGTTGCAATAATATGTGTTAATATAAATACATACATACATATGCATTTACTACATATATGCAAATTCCCAACTTGCTTCGCGACACCTGCTAAGCACTTTTGCGTTGCCAATACAAAAATAGTGTTGAAATGCAAAA
>NW_023458561.1:18524617-18563633 GCF_013731165.1 Rhagoletis pomonella
TAAGCACTTTTGCGTTGCCAATACAAAAATAGTGTTGAAATGCAAAAACGGTTAGTAATGTATAAATTATTAGTTTAGGTTGAAAGGACTGAAGATCAGAATCTTTCTTTCCCCTTGGCAGGTCCGGCCACAAGGGGGGAGGGGGTGGTTTAAACCCTCCCTGTGGAGTGAAATATGGATAAAAATGGAAAACACTGCACTAAATTTTCAATGCACTGAGCATTTCGTGGTAGTTATATGGTTAGTGGTAGTGACAAATTGTTTTCATAACCACTATGCACTTTAGTACTAATACATTGCAAATTTCACTACCACTATATGGTTAGTGGTTATACATTTTTGAACAAACCTGTTGTAAGGATATTATACCACTTATAAATAAAAATGAATGTATATACATATATGTACGTGTGTGTATTTTATGGGCGTCAAAAGTACTTAACCGATCTTTATGAAATTTTTACAGCAGGTTTATGTGAGCCCTGGGGGAAACATTACTAATATTATTACTTGCAAAGATAAAGCACATGAACCTAGCAGAGAGAAAATTTTTATTCGTCATATCTCCCCAACTTTTTGGTGCAGATTAATGATACTTGGGTATATCTTTCCTATTGATCAAACTGTAGGTATATCACTTTAGAAAAGTGAGGGGTTCCACGCCGTACAAAATTTTTATTGGAAATATCTGTAAACGTTTTTTTGTTTAAAAAAATTTGGATTTCGATTAGTGATGGCACTTTCATTCTCAGAGGCACTTTTGGAACCATTCATTCAGTTTTGGAACAGTCATAAATTATAGAAATTTAGCATAATATGCAAATTTACAACAAAAAATAAACTACAAAATCGTATTTTCTGACCTAAATTGACAGGTCGCGACATCTAAATGATCTTTTAAAAATCTGTAAAAATAGGCAATAATATTTCTCACAAAAACAAATTAAGTTAGGGGATAGGGTCTTGCAATTTCCAAAAAAAAAAAACATTTTCGATGGGCACCCTAAAGCTCATATGGATGAATAGTGACACTTTTTAAAAATAAAATGGGTATTCGATAACGAAAGGATGCCTTAAGTCCTTTGATCTGATATAAATAACTATCTAATTGGTTAACAAAGAAATTTGCACAGATCGAACACTTTTCCTAAATTTGTAAACTAATCAGTGATAGTGAAACTTTCGTTCCCTTACCGCTCACCAAACAGTGATAGTAAAAATTATATTTCCCTACATGGGCGTAGCCAGGTAGGTGCAGGAGGGTGCTCGAGCAGGCAATTAGAAAATTGAAATATGTACCCCGACAGACAAAGGCAGACGACAAAGGTTGTGGTTTGAAAATAAATTGATAATAATTGAAAATATTACATACATAATAATACATATGTTTATACTTACATATATCGGTATTTCCGAAGTAGATTTTGACTTCAATTTCAAAATCGCAAAACTCTGTGAATTGGGCAAGACTTTTTGTATAAAAGTTTTGCAGTAATATTGTAAATGTTTAAGGTTAATTTTCCAAGTTTTTAAATGTAGAAATCTTGTCTGCTTTATGTTTAATCAGTAGAATTATTTGACGTGACGTTACCTGGCGTTATGTTAATCAAATTCGCATTGAAAAGGTTTGGTTAATACTGTTCTTTAAAGACATTTTAACGTGCATTTTATGTCGAGCGTACTTTTTATTTTGACATCAGCGGTTCCATTTTTCGCAAATCTATGCCCTACTGCGTTTCAACTAAACATGCCAAATGTGAAGGAAATCAGAGCATAAAACGTGTTTCAAAATATCTCGACCCTGGCTTCACCTTACGAGACTATTCTTGGCAAAAACTTTTCTACTTATATAACCAGTATATATTATAAAAAGCAGCCGAATCGGCCTATAAATAAGTAAGATATAGGATTTAAAATTTTTTTTTACGCGGTTGACTTTTCGCTGAAATCGCCCATATATATAATAAAAATTATAAACTCCTCCGAAATCATGAAATTTTAGATTTTTGAAACTTTTTGCAGCAGAGTCTCCTGTAGTGCGAGGTTAAGAGCGAAATGGGAATCGGAGTTAAAGTGACTTGTTCTTGGTATATTTATTGGTCGCCTTTATTAGCAATTCAAGATGGCTGGTTGAAGGAGACGTGAAATGGGCTTTTGTAGTTACACATACATACATGTGTCTATGAATACCCTGCAGAAAAATATTATCAATTGATAAAAAATAACCCACTTGTAGTTAGCTTTTTTGCGGGATTTCTATAAAATATATAACTTGTAGTTAGCTAAAAAGCTAACATGAAACTAGTTGACAAGTAATGCAGGAGTAATGAATAAGATTGTTTTCTTTAAACGCGTTTCTATTTAAATTTCCTGCACTTCGCAAATACTTTTTCGAAATGAGGACAAATAAAAGCAAGGTCGAAATTTCATATTATCATTCTTAAGATTTGTCTGACGGAGTTCGAATATAGGACCACCTATAGCAGAATATGGAAACAAATATGAAATGTAATAAAATAAATAAAGTAAATAAAAATCAAAAAATAAAAATAAAATAAAAAAATATTTTGTTTTTCCTATTGATATTTTATGTCAAAAAGTAGTTAGTTACAAGTTAGTTACATCAAATGTAGGGGTAACCACCCTTGAGTACATCTAATGCAGAGGTAAACCACCCTTGACTATTTCGCGGCCATCGCCATAGAAATATAGTTAGCTTTCGTCAAAGAAAATATACAGACAATAAGTGACTTTTAGCTCCTTCCTAATCAATTTAAAGTTAGCTTATAGTTAGATACATTTTCTGCAGGGTATTATCACGGTCATTTATGAGCGCATTGTGTTGAAGCGATAGCAGATGGAGAGAAGGATGAAGACGTTAAGGAGGCAGCCAGATTTTCGTTAAGTGTGATTGTTTGCAGGTGCTCTGATCAAATATTGAAGAGCGATAAGGAATATTTAGGCACACATAACCATATACATATAAAAATGTATGTGTGAATATATGTACACACATCTGTGGTCACAAGGCAAATCAGCTTAAGTCGGGAGATTGGCTTCAATATAATGCACCTTTCCGTTTATCATTTAAACCACAAAGAATTTTTTGATGAGGCTTGATTACTATATTAGTGGGATTAGAATTTATTTCTTTTATGTTTATTTGCCAATTTTTAATGTCTGGTGTGTTATACGAATAGCACATTAAACTAAAGTCAAACTCCCGACTTAAGCTGTTATGCCTTGTGACTACATATATATAATGTTAATGTATAAATGTTCATACTTCTGTATGTGAGCGTACAGATTTGTAAGTTATATTATACCTTGGAGTATTTCATTGCTAGATTGGACGTGAAATTGATTGAAAGCTCTCCAGACACCACTGAAGAATAGGCATGATTCGACGACTGGGGGAAATGCAATTGAATACTGCTTTTAAATGCAATTGCAACGATATTTGTGAAACATACATATAAGTACTTTTGTTTTTCCCTTAGCAGGTGTTTATTGGCAGTGTAAGGATACAGGTAATATGGTAAGTGTCGCTCAAGTTGCAATTAAATTGACTGGGATTTTCTATTATTTTAAAAGCTTTTATTGCATTTGCTACGTTCTGCAATTATTTGTGTACGCTTGTGCTTTGAAGCAGCTATTTTATGCTTTTACATTCATATGTATATTTTTGCATTGATAGCAATGTATGTACTCCGAATTGTAAATTTTTGACAATTATGAGGTGAATAAATAGTGAAAAATTTGACAGCTTGAATCACACCTACCTGACGGCTTTGAAGTAATTTTAGTTCTAATATTCTTGCTAAGACATCTAATAAATGCATGGCTCTCAGTTCTAGAAGAGTAAAAATCTGCAAAGACAAATATGTTTTATATAACTGCCGCATTTTAATTGCTCAAGTTCTTCTGCATCAGATCAACTGTCACTTGCACGTAGCACGGATTGCACGAATTGCATAACTTGCATCCACACAACAACAAAATACTTGGGAAACAGCATTTCCCATCGCTGCAAAGTATGCAACGTCTGGACCCATGCACATGTTTAGCAAAAAAGCATAGCAAGATAAATGCGACTCTGTGCTAGCTGTTTTGTTGTTGGAATTGCTACATGTTTCTCCCATTCCTCTCTTCTCACTCTCTTCATTTTTTTGCTGTCTCTTGTTATTGTATTTGATACAAAATTTCGCTGCTTGCTACTTCTGTATGCTACCACTTTGCAATGGGGTGCTCTCGCAATCTTCAAAACTTTGAAGAGTATTTTTGCATTTCGTGTAATCCGTGCAACATGGAAGACTTCGAGAATTCCCCTAATATTTTATAATTATTATTGCATATGATAAAAATAATACCCGGCTTAAAAATTTTAATATTTAATTCCATATTATAGAATGGACTATGGGGGGGGAGTCGATCTCGAGCTATGTAGACTCTCGACCTGTGAATACCGTTCTGGGCACATAACCACCTGATGAGGACGTGCCAGAATTTTGTCTGCCACGGGAGACCCGCACCACAATAGCCCAACTTCGCTTTGACTATTGCAGCAGGCTAAACTCATACCTGAGCAGAATCAACGAAGATTTGCCCAATCAATGTCGCCACATGACTCACGGCACCTCTTCGCATGCCCCCACAATCCCACACAGCTAACGCCCCTGACCCTATGGACAGCCCCTGTTGAAGTCGTACACTTCCTGGGCCTTCCCTTAGCTGAACCAGACGACAACACAGCTGTATGAGCCGACTCGAGCGGGGTTTAGTAGCCGCTACAACATCAAAAACAGAGGTATGTATAGACTTGAGTCATTCATGTTTACGATGATTCTTAGTTGTTTAAGAAAAGCGGATCGTGTTTTTTTTCCGAATATGCATTTTGAGCAGATGGCAAAGTGCTACACGACTTTCTTTTCATGTCATAACTTAACGAATTTTAGTTTTAAATTAATTCAATTTTAAAGTTACATTGATTTTTCGGAACATAAGTGCTTGTTAAAAGTTCCTCCTCAATATTTCTCTTGCTGTTCTTCTGTCATTATTGCCAGTTGAATGAGTCAAAGACCCTTGAAATATGCAAAGCTGAAATGCCCCATTTGCAAATAGCTCCCGCTATTATCAACCGCTTAACTTACTCATGATTGACTGCATTTCCACGCCATGTAATGATCTTGCTCTTCTGCAACAAAAGCGGTTTTTTCTTTACCTCTTACAATATCACGCCCCGCCACTTTCGGTGTCATGACAAAGACAACAAATGAAAGCGGCGTCAATTACAGAAACATCAACAGCTTTTTTCTGACTTATGATTTTCCGACGGGGCGTGGGGGTCGCGTCGCATTTTATGATGATAAAATGTCTCCAATGCAAATTATGTTTCGCCTGCTGCTGCTACAAAGGCCACTTTCGGTGCGCGAACACTAACAGGGCGGCGGTGTGCTGTCGCTGACAATGCAATTACATTATGCAACAAATATGGGGCAGGAATGTAGCAACGCCAACTACAAGAACAAGGCACGATACTACCGGGGAATAAATGATGAAAACAACATTACGCCGCAGTAAGGCAGCAATCACAATTGTAATCACGACGTTACATTCCGCTGTCTTTAGCTTCACTATCCGTCCTTCAAATTCTCATTGCTTACCTTTGTGCGGATACGGGAATTTTAATGTTTAAAATACATATGTATGTAAATATGTACCTAGGTATTTAAGTTCTGACAGTACCTTATTGTTTAAAATAAATAAATTCTTACAGGACGTATTTTTGTACGAAATGAAGCGAGGTGAAATATCTTCATTACCGCTATGATTCATTATCGGATTGAAAACTATTAGAAATAAATGAAAAGCTCTTGTTTATGTAAAAAGGATTGATAGGAAATTTTCATAGTAAACTAGCTTTTTGCTAAAATTCCGTAGCCATACTGCGAAAAAGGTCTGAAAATCCAATGCATAAATTCATTTTTAAAATCGAATTAAAAATAGTCGAGGTGTTAATAAATAGGTGGGTCAAATACGAAAATAACGGTTTTGTAAAAAAAAATGGGGGATTCAGGAACTACATAGTAGCGATAATTTTCGGATCGCTATCGCAAGTGGCTGACGTATGTTGTGAATGACGCAAGGTTGAGATAGCGATACGATATTTGCCGCTAACTTGTTTGAGAATAGCCCCACTTATATGTTCTAAGAAAAAAGAAAAAGTGGAAAACATTAAATGGAGTAATGACTTATACGAAAGAGTGACGCGTTGGGCAACCACCCCCGATATTGATATTTTTGTGTATGAGTAATAAACGTGTACCTGCTCGCTATCCAATTGCGGTAATATCTGCTGAAACGAAGCTAACAATAACAATAGCAACGATAGTAGCAATCAATTTATAAATGCCAGTCAAAGTGCGGTTTTGCCAACGAAAGTAATTAATCGATTTTCTTTCCTGATCGCCACCAAAGGCAGCATTTCGCCTATGACGTGCCGTATGCGACAACAAAGGCAAAGCAATATTCAATTATTTGCCGAAGGACGAATATCTAAACTAAGACGTAGCTAGTATGAGCTGAAATATTTGATTGACTGAGTGAGACAGCATGTTTGTAGTGAATTCGAATTGGAAAGGTGAATTCGAAAAGGTGTGTGCGAGGTGCTTCATTTTATCCGTTCCCTTATTCCGTTACTTTTGCCGGGTCTAATACAAGATACCTGCTCTTGTCAACCCACGTCTGTTACTACTGTGAAATCTTGAGCAAGTGCGTAATTAAGTTGGTGCTTGGCAGCCTTTGAAAGCAGAGAACCCCGCCAGTTTTGGCGAAAATGAAATAGGTCTACGGGCGAACTGCCAGCACAGCCGCTATATTCTCGCCCTTTAGCCTTATCCGAGGCATTGCATAACGAAACCGTGCATACGAAATAATGTAAAGGCACATTTTCGGTTTAAAATGAATCTGTGCATATGAAAATAAGCGCAAAATTTGTTATATGTATATGTATGTATGCATATGAGAAAAACTCGCAGCAGTGCTGTACGAGTAAAAAATCATGTAACAGTAATGTATAAATAAATGACTATCAGTTCAAGAACTTTGGGGCAAGATACTTTTCATATCAAGAACGACTTCCGACTAAATCTTGGAGTACTGGAGCAAACTAGGTGTAAGTAATAATTAGGGCAACCAAAAATATGCCGTAAAAACATGATTTTAAGCGCTTAAAAAATGCACGATAAAATAACAAATATGCATAAATATGCACGAATAATATCAAAAACATGCTTAAAATATGCATTTAAAAAAATAAATAGCTCAAAGTTTCTTGTGTAAAAGCTATTGAATTGTGTTCAAAATGTACAAAAACACTGGTAAAAGTAAAACATTATACATTCAGACGTATTCACTTACATATGTATGTATAGAAATAAAAATGCAAGTTTAACTTAAATATTTTTGTTGCAATAAGTAATAAAATTTTCGGATAAATTTTCAGAAAGAAATAATTGACGTGTGTCAAGTTAGCACTACACTTTTCGAATTTGGAAAAGTTAACTACGGCATTAATTGTAGTGTTTTTGTTGTAAATTTGTTGTGGAAAGAAAAAATTGGTAGCTCTCGTTTTTTAAGAAAAAATGGTATGTAGTGCTAACTTGACACCATACACCTAGTCGATAGAATTGACACATGACAACATGGTGTGATAGCTATTGACATTGCCGTGTAAAACTGGACAGTTGAAAGCATTGCTTGGGTATTGAGCTAGAACTGGTACTGTCGGCAAAAGGTCTAGTTCTAGGCTAGTCAGATTTGATTTTCTGCAGGGTATGTTTGAACACACCCTGATGAAAATCTGACTAGCTCAGAACTAGCGTAGAACTAGACCCTTAGCCGACATTACTAGTTCTAGCTCAATACCCAAGCAATGCTTTCAACTGTCCAGTTTTACACGGCGATGTCATTGGCGGTGGCAATTGTCGCCCAGTGCATTACTTTGCAACCAGTTTTTAACCGGTCCCGTTTTGGACAGTTTTTTTTATAAGAAAACGTATTTGAGATTCGATTTTTGATATTTTTTTTTCGATTTTTGTTTTCTTGTACAGATTCCATTTTTGTTACATATTTTATTAAAAAAAAAAATATTGTAAGCTGCATGCAATAATTTGAATTCATTAAATTTGAAAACTCACAACTGCCTCCACCCCGATTTGAACTCGCAACTAACGATAGTTGAGTCGGAGGTCTTCTCGCTGAGCTAATTTCGTATTGTACGAGTAGTGAGCATTTGCAAATTTATACCGCAAGTTTCAACTGTCCCGCTCTGTATTCCTTTTGAACTAGTTCAGAGATAGTTCTGAGATATGTAGTTCGGAACTAGCGCTTTGCCAGACTGTCTCTAAATTTTACTGCAGGGCTCTTATGCATTCATAAGGTATAGGCTTTCGATGCTTTCTCCTGGTACGAAAAAACGCATGCTTGTTTCGTTGGTGCGTGGTAAACATTGATCCCTTATGGATTGACAGGCAGCTAAAATTTAAAAGATTGCATCTTTTTCCTAAATTTATTATAATCAGTAATTAAAAATGTTTGTAAACCATCCAACGTGTGTCAAGTAATTGTTTTGGGCATTTGGACGATCAATAGCTATCACACCATGTTGTCATGTGTCAATTCTGTCGACAATGGTACATGGTGTCAAGTTAGCACTACATACCATTTTTTCTCAAAAACGAGAGCTACCAATTTTTTCTTTCCACAACAAATTTACAACAAAAAAGCTACAATTAATGCCGTTGTAACCTTTTCAATATCTCAATTCTGTCGTCAATGGAGCATGGTGTCAAGTTAGCACTACATACCAAATTTTGTTCGAAAAAGGTTCAACTCAATTTTTTCCAGAAAAACGAAAGCTACAAATTTTTTCTTTTCACAACAAATTTTAAAGTTAAAAGCTACAATTAATGCCGTTATAACATTTTCAATATCTCAATTCTATCGACTAGGTGTATGGTGTCAAGTTAGCACTACATACCATTTTTTCTTAAAAAATGAAAGCTACAAATTTTTTCTTTCCACAACAAAAAAGCTACAATTAATGCCGTTGTAACCTTTTCAATATCTCAATTCTGTCGTCAATGGAGCATGGTGTCAAGTTAGCACTACATACCAAATTTTGTTCGAAAAAGGTTCAACTCAATTTTTTCCAGAAAAACGAAAGCTACAAATTTTTTCTTTTCACAACAAATTTTAAAGTTAAAAGCTACAATTAATGGCATAGTAACATATTGGATATCTCAATTCTATCGACTAGGTGTATGGTGTCAAGTTAGCACTACATACCATTTTTTCTTAAAAAACGAAAGCTACAAATTTTTTCTTTTCACAACAAATTTTAAAGTTAAAAGCTACAATTAATGCCGTTATAACATTTTCAATATCTCAATTCTATCGACTAGGTGTATGGTGTCAAGTTAGCACTACATACCATTTTTTCTTAAAAAACGAAAGCTACAAATTTTTTCTTTCCACAACAAATTTACAACAAAAACACTACAATTAATGCCGTAGTTAACTTTTCCAAATTCGAAAAGTGTAGTGCTAACTTGACACACGTAAATAATTCCCTTTTATCACGGAATACATTCTTAAACATAGAAAAGGCACGAACTTAAAGGCAGAAATTTCAGTCACTGAATATTTTTCAATCGGACGAATTGAATTACCGGATTCAATTAGTCCCATAATATTTTGTAATACAGCAAAGCCCTGTTTTTTTTTGCTAAAAACTGATTTTAGCTTATTGCCCACAATAGAAAAATTTACATTAAACTTCAACTCTTTTAACAATTTCTATATGAGCGAAGGCTTGGATGTAGAATTTGGTGACATTAAAAAATGTGAAATTAAAGCTCAATTGAAGGCCTATCTTAAAGAAAAATGAGCTTATCTCGGTGAAAATCCTCTTGATTGGTGGACAACTAATCTAAAATACGATAAATTGACAGATCTGGCCCGCAAATATTTGAGTGCTCCACCCGCCACTATTCCAAGGGAGCTGGCTTTATAGTATGAGCCTCTAAGAAATCGCCTCATGGGAGAAAAGGCAGCAAAACTCAATTTATTGAAATGTAAAGTGCCCTTTTTGAACTTTGACTACTACATAGATTAAAACACAGTATAGGTTAAGCAATCGATCAATGTTCTGTTATGTATGCTGTTTTTATGCTTTTTGTTAAAGAATGAACTCTATTATAAAAAATAATTCAAATTAAATACTAAAAACCAATGAAAAATTTCAAAACTTGTCAAAATTTGGTGAGACTAAATTTTTTTCAACCACTGTTTGTGTGTAAATATTTTCAAATAAAACATCTCAGTGAGGTAAAATTTTCGAGTGACGAAAGCTGAACTAGAAACATAAAATTTATGATATCAATTTCGTGATGAAAATTATACGCATGTTTTAACTGCCTTGGAAACGTACGGAAAATCTTTTTTATTCATACGAATCGTTGTAAAAGTTCTGTTTTGTATTTTGTGTTTCTAGCAGTAAACTGAATTTCGCAACGTTCCGAATAAATAAAAAAGATTTTCCGTACATTTCAAAGGCAATTAAATAATGCGTATAATTTTCGTCACGAAATTGATATCATAAATTTTGTGTTTCTAGTTCAGCTTTCGTCACTCGAAAATTTTACCTCAAAGAGGTGTTTTATTTGATATCAATTATTTTGAGGTAGCATATTTAAAATCGACGACAATACAAACAATAATCTAAATGTCTTATTTTTCTCAAATAAAGTGCCAAAAATGTTATCTAAATCTAAATGATGTATTCAAATCGATGTGTCCATTGAAACATAATTTTTCGAATACTGAATAAAGCGAAAAAATGATCATATCTTCGCAGGTAGGTTAAGTGCGGGTGTTAACCCACGTAGCACAGTTAAATACTATGTACAATTAAAATGGGGAAAATGTTACAATTTCGGCATGTGACTGAAACAAACTCTAAAGTACACACAAATTGTGGTTTCCAAGACATGTACGAAGTGATTAGCACAGCTGCATCCTTCAACTTCCCAACTCGCGGGAAATTCCCCGATTTGCAGGGAATTTCGGTTTAAGTGGCAATCGGGGAATGGACACTTTTTTCGAGGAACTGGGTATACCTAAATAACATGTATCTTAAAGTAACCAAATTAGACGAATATATTAATTTTTAACCATTTGACTTTTTGGAGCGACATTTTTTGATTTTTTGATTTTGAATCGCAATATCTCCACGAGAATTTTTTTCAGATATAAGCTATATACCAAATGGAAGCTAAGGTTTTGGGCTAGACTTGAGGAAACCTAGAAAAAATCGACTGACCAGTTTTTGAGAAAATGCCCGAAATGTATATTTTCAGGAGCCCGATTTTTAGTTTTCAGGCGATAACGTTATGCCATATTTATATTTCATAAACACAAAAGACAAAGTTAGATAGCTTGTTTTAAGACCCTTCTACTGATATTCACATCAATGACATGGACTGAGTAGTGCGGCCTCATTATAGTTTAAAAAATTGCTTTTTTTCGAATTTCAGGCAGCAGCCACGCCCACAAAGGCATACGAATCAAAACATCCTGGAACAAAACCTTCTTAGTTTTTTTTGTATTTTAATTCCTGAAAGTTTAAAAAAATTAAATGAAGGTACGTACAGACGCCACATACATACCAAAGCATCACGTAGTGGAGACACGAACCAAAACACATTTACCTCTACATCTTTCCAACTAGTAGCCGGTATTGGCCTATAGAATAACACTAAATATGTTGGGTGTACCCACATGTCCCCTTAAGCCGGCAAAAGCAAAAAAACGTTTTTTGTTTCGCAACACTTGAGCCTAATTTTTAAGAATCCGGTTAATCGTTTATGAAGCTTTCCAACGATATCTCAAACATGTCGATTGGACGTCTGGATAAAAACTTCCAAATCTCGTGTATATATATAAGCGAGTCATTTCAGCATGCTACTTTGGCTGCTTTCGTCACACGCGCGCACTGCCGTGCGCTGTGATATGTAGATTTTTATTCTTTATTTAAATTAAAAAGCTAACATTTTTTTCCAAAGTTTGTTGATTTTTGTTATTTTAATATTGTACAAAGTTTGAATCTTGGATTTGAACGCATTTTTTTTAAGAATGAACTCTATTCTTGTAAAAAATAATACAAATTAAATAAAAAAAACATCAAAACTTGTAAAAATTTGGTGGAACTAAATTTTTTTCGACCACAGTTTGTATCTAAATATTATATATACAATTTTATTCTTTATTTGTTAACAAACTTTATAAAAGTTTGGGTAGATTTATGAATAAACAGATGAATTACACCTAAAAACAAAATAAACAGAAATACCAGCGATACGTCAAATATGTACATACATTTTTTTGTAAATAAGGATATATCTATGGGTGGGGAATTTTACGGATTTTCGGGCCAAATCGGGGAATTTCATCGGGGAATTATCAAAAATGAGTTGGCTACCCTGCTCTGTATATAAATCAATGGTAAACTCTTGTTGGTGGTTAATTAACAATGCTTTAAATAATCACTTTGAAACCGGCCCTTAATTTATTTCTAACATTCGCATTCGCATTCCGAAAATTCGCATTCGCATATGAAAAATATGACATCCCTAGTATGTCGATGTGCCGCATATCAATTATAAAACATCGATATTTTACGTCGTATAATCGATAACATCGATGAATATCGGGCATTCCTATTTCATAGTACTGTGTTTGTAACCATGGAAGGCGCAGCAAAATCTCAAAGAGCAATAATTTTATTTGTATGGAAAGAAGATGTGAAATCATCAGAAACTATTTAGCGGACCACTGCGGCAGGCACTTGTAAAAAACGGCCTGGAAGGTTGCATAAGCGTCCGTTATTGCAACAGGATAATGCAAGACCGCATGAAAAACGAAGGATATTTGGAACGATTTACGATGGGAATTGCTTCCGCACCAACTCTTACGCGGTCTTCCGTTTGAAGATAAATGTATTCTGTTAAATGGAGATAATGTTGAAAAACTACAATGTAATATTGACAACAGATCAATAAATACGTGTCGGTAATATCTAAGGCTGTGACAGTATTAAAAATTTAAATGAATTTACGGCTTAAAAAAAAAATTATTAACCGCTACTTAAAATACTCAAATTGCTTAATTTAAAAAGTAAGTATGTATCTGTGGAGAAGACTGAAAGCCAGTGCTGCCAGAACTTTTTGGACGAACCGGCTAAATTGGCAAATAAAACCGGCTAAAAACGGCTAAAATGTTTCAACTAAATTTCACATGTTTTATTTAAATAAATCACGAGTACTATTTCTGGGAGAGAAGTAACAAATTCGAGCCGGAAAAAATTTTGCCAGCAAAAATTTGCAATTGGGAAAAACATATGATTGTGGCACATGGTTGGATTTTTTGTCGACGATAATTTGAATAAACAAGTTCGTTAAATTTAAAAATTTACAAACTAGAGCGATTTTAAAATGAAAAATGTAAGTTAATACTTGTTTACTTAATTAATTTAGTTAATTCCAAAGATTTGAAAGGTACTCGGCAAAAAAAAAACTGTATTCTTAATCGGAATGCAATCTCAACCAGACTCGATATAGTAAACCCGACAAAGAAATTGAAACATATGTTGAAGAAAGTCGGACTGACAAGATATATACACGTAGATCTTGTTTTTTTACCTCTCTGAAAGAATTTTAAAAATTCTATACAAATTTCTTTTGTTTGAAATTCAACCGTGGACACTAGGGCAGAAAATCTTGCCAATTTGCGTTCGTACAGAAAATTGCAAGTTTCTCTACATGAGAGAAAATTTGGGAGCATTTTTTCTTACTATCTGATATTTTGAGTGATAATTCTTGCTGGATTTTCGACGAACAAACCTATTGTCTTCCCTACGAGGCCTTTTCAGACTGACCGATTCTCAATACACTCAAATAGAAACCAATACACATAAAAAACGCTGTGAAAATTTCCATTCAATTTTAAGGAAGTAAAACAACGACCTTAAGTTAACATCAACTGTGGCCATATATTGACAAGGGATGCAAAATCACAGTTACACAAAAGAACTGGTCACATTTTTCAGAAATCCCTTCAATTCTGATGTAAAATATGATGCCAAAAGACTGCAGATCTCCCATTTAGATGACCGGTCATATGACCGGCAGATGTCCCGTAGGATTCCCAGAGAGTTTTGCTTTACATAGAAATTTGTGCTCTTTTATTTTCATTTTGACTCACTTCAATGTTGGTTCCTTTAATTCAAGTTGGCATTCGGTTTTTGGAATTTAAATATGTTCTCAGCAAAAAAGTTTGTTGAAAAAATACATATGTGTACATAGTGCTTGAAAATATCAATTTTTCCGTTACCTTAAACCTTTGGGAGTGGGAAAAAATGATGTTTTGTAATTTAGGCAGAGTTGAATATGCGCTATCTGGGAAGACAATATCTACATATAATATTTATTCTGTTTGTTGGCACTATATCCAAACACAAACGCATCTTAAGTGTATTAACAGTGAAACAATTTCTTATTTTCTAAGTTTGCGAATAAAACTTCACACTTAAAATTAAGACATTTATAGCAAACATTTTATGAAGAAAATCCCTTCTTCGTTTAAAATAAAAATAAGCGAAATCGGCACAATTTCATACAACCCTGCATAACATGAAAATTTTCTCCACGATAAGGGTAGTAGCCATTTCTAACAGATTTTGGGTCGCTTAGTCAAAAATAGAAACATATATATATATTTGAAATTTAAGAAAACAAGGCAAATAGCAAAGTCGCCTAAAACCGGCTAATTATACCTTTCATGAGCATGAAATGGTATTATAACTTTGGTCCGATGTTTGTAAGTACCAGAACAAAAAGAGATAGACCCATTAAAATGTATACTTATTTGATCAGAACGTCGAGCTGAGTTGATTTATCCATGTCCGTCTGTCCGTCTGTCCGTCTGTCCGTCTGTCCGTCTGTCCGTCTGTCCGTCTGTCCGTCTGTCTGTCTGTTTGTATGCAATCTAGTCTCTCAGTTTTCGAGATATCCGGATCAAATTTGGTAAGTGGGTGTATTTTTATAATGTATTAATCATTTGTCGGAACCGGAAGAATCGGACCACTATAACATATAGCTCCCATACAACTGATTGTTCAGATATGAGATTTTTCGTTATAACTTCTCCATTTATGCAGCTAGGAACATGAAATTTTGCAGTACTTGCACATATTATCAACAGAATACTTACAGTGGAAATTACAAAGATCGGGTCACTATAACCTATAGCTCCCATACAACTGATTGTTCAGATATGAGATTTTTCGTTATAACTTCTACATTTATGCAGCTACGAACATGCAATTTTGCAGCACTTGCACCCATTATTAACAGAATGCTTACAGTGAAAATTACAAAGATCGGTTCACTATAACCTATAGCTCCCATACAACTGATTGTTCAGATATAAAATTTTTCGTTATAACTCCTCCATTTATATAGCTGGGAACAGGAAATTCCGCACTGTTTTCAATAATTATCAACAGAAAACTTACAGTGAAAATTAAAAAGATCGGATAACTATAACCTATAGCTCCCATACAACTGATTGTTCAGATATGAGATTTTTCGTTATAATTCATGCATTTATGCAGCTAGGAACATGAAATTTCGCACCATTTTCACTCATTATTAACAGAATACTTACAGTGAAAATAACAAGGATCGGGTGACTACAACATATATCTTCCATACATCTGATTGTTCAGATATGGGTTTTTACTGTAAAACTCCTTTATTTGAACAGCTAAAACCGATAAATTTCGTAAGATATTTTATAAATAATAATACAAAGTCTACTGAGAAAATCGTCAAAATCTATGCTGTATAAGCTTTATCTCCTATAGCACTGATTGTTCAGATACCAGTTTTTGCGATATATCTCCTTTATGTAGGAAACTAAACCCAATAAATTGTGTCGGTTTACATACCGATCACATAGCAGTGAAAATCACTTAGATTGGTGCTAATATAAGGTATATCTTCCATACCTCTGTTTGTTCAGATGCGATTTTTTATATAGGTATGTAACTCCTCTATCGATGTATGCAGATGTACTCAAAAGCAGTAATCTGTCAAAGTAAAATTTGGAGATGTTCATGAAAGGTATGAAGCCTTCGGCATAGCCGAAGACAGCGCTGCTCTTACTTGTTTTTTTCTGCAAAACGGCTAACAAATTGGCTGCCGGCTAAATCGAAATTTCTCCGGCTGTTTGCTATCGCAACCGGCTAAATCTAGCTGAAAGCCTTGTAGCTCATTCATCATTTAAATTCTAGTAGGAATTTAAAATATTTAAATTTAAAATCATGGTTTCCCATGATTTGGAATCTGTTTTAAGGGCAGTTGCGCGGCGTTGCAAGCCACGCACACTTATGTGCGGATACTTTTACGCGTAGGCGGACTTTAGCCTCGCTTCAAAAAATATCCTTTACCTTTCCAACTCCAGCTCCCCTATCCGAAGAATTTTTGCGCAGAACTCCTTTAATAAATACATAGTTTGCATACATACATATGTATGCGTATAAGATCAACCCTAATTTATTTTGAAAACGTAAATTGAATACATCTGACGAAATCCTATTTTTCTATTCTTTATTTAATATTTACATATTATTTTTTGTGAAACCATAGCTCGTTATCCAACGAAAAATATTTAAACCAGAAATTAAACCTTTGTACAAAAATTAAGAAAATTCGACCAATTTCAAAAATTGCAACATAAACAAAGTTTCAAACTTTTTAATCAGAATTTTTAGAAACTATGAGGGGTGCAGTTTTATTGCCTATAAAATTTTGGTATAACAAAAGGAAAGTTTGAAGTAGCTAGGACTTACCGTTGATATGGCCTTTTTTTGGCGGGGTTACACATTTTTTCCATATAAAGTATGTTCAAAATTTTATTTTTATGGAGAAAATGAGCAGCACCTTCAACAAATAAAATTACCAAAAGTCAACGGTAAGCCTCTGTGACTTCAAACTTGCACTTTATTATACTGAGGCCCAATTCCAAGTGAGCTACATAAGTAAAAATTTTATTATTCATTTATGATTAACTCCAAAAATTCATTTCCAGATCATATATTTAAACTGCCCTGAAATGGCCAAAATAGGCTATTTAAATATGAGATATGCAACCATGTTTTTGCACCAACCAAGAATCAGCTGTTCAGCACCAAATGTACACAAACAAAAAAATGCTATAACAATTTCAAGGAAGATGCAACAGTGTTGCCATTTGTCTGACACATTTAAATAAAGTTGATCTGAAACCGAACGAAAGTTAAATGGCATTTAAATGACAATCCAAAATTAAACTTAAGTGCCATTTAAGTAAATTTAAATCAACGGAAAAACGTCGGCGGTAAAAACGCTGCCGCCGAAATTATGTGTCATTCCGTATGTATTTGCGAGTTTTAATTTTGACAGTGGTTCACCGTCGACCGCTTTACCGTCGTCCATTGCAATTCTGGTTAGAGCTTTCTTTCGTACGATTGCGATTAATTTCTGCAGTGTTCCACAACTGCTGCCGCCAATTGCATGCAATGATAGTTTGCGGTTGCATATTTGCCACATAGCAGCCCACAAAATATGCACAGCTGTGGTTGAGATAAATACGCACTCAAATGCTAGGCAGCAGTTAAGTTGCGTGGAACCTTTGTCGCTAGTTATGACTCATGATACAAGTATGTATGTATGTCACTAGGCGGTGCACAAGGGGAAACACATTAGAAAAGTTCACAGGCTGCCACTGCAACAGCCGCGGATCCACGGAGAACGAAAGCAACAAAAGCGTCAAATCTGGTGACCGTACTATGTAATTTTCAATTTTTTATTGATGCTTTCTCCCTTATACTAGGTTCACATATAAGTAGATTATCCTCATTTTCGAGTTTAACACCCTAATCTGTAATTATAACAAGAGATTAGCCATATAAAATTCGTCCCCTGTTAATCTGTAATTATAAAATAATCTCAAATTTAACCGATAGCTTTTCGGCGTCCATCCTAGTTCTATCGATTGTTTTTGCGAAAGAGAGGAGAAATGCCAATTGTAAAAGTAAACAAAAATGCACGCTAGCAAGTAAAAGAGTTTTGTAAAGGTATTTTTAATAAAATGTTAAGTTAAAATATATTTATATTGCTTACTAGCCAATGCCCGCTTACTTCGCGGCGCCTAATAAGAGCTTTTCGTTGGCCAATGCAAAAGAGCGTTTAAAAACAAAATTAGTCTGTAAAGTCAAAATTTTTGATTTAAGTTGAAACCACTAAGGTGCAGTATCCTCCTCTCACATAGGCCAATAATAGTAACGCTGTGATACCATATGGAATACCTATCCCTTTTGGTGTCATGAGCTTTACCAATGGTCTTATTTCCACTCGTGAGATCTCTGCCAAGCATGCGTAATCTTTTTGTATGATCTTGCAACTACAACATTGGTGCGATGCGTATGCCAATAAAAGTTCTTATAGAGAAACTCAAGAGCACAGAAGTGAGTTTTCTGTTATAGGAGGGCCAAGAATCCTCGCTGTCATATAGGATGAAAAGTTTTCCGGTACATTGCTAAATGAGTCGTGTGATCTCTTAAGTATCTTTCAAATGGAGCAATTGATATACCTACGGTGATCTTTCCTTGTTAATTCACCACTTTTACAAACTTAAGCCCATCCTTCATTTAGACATCTGAAAACTAAATTCGTATAACTTAAATATAGGGCCAAAGCATTTCGGCTGCAGCGCCATCCATTGGGTTCATTTTCTGTAAAACCATTGCTTACCATAAAATGAATACGTGTTATGAATTTCAACCTTAACTCCAGCGGCACTAATTGGGTAAATTTTTATCAAAAGAATTTTCCATCATACAGGTACATAGCTCACATTTAAAATTTGAACGAAATCGGTTAATAAATACGATTTTTATAAATAACTCTACTCCAGCACCACCTAGCGAGTTTTCTAGTAGCATGTAATATATGTATGTCAGATAACCTCCGACAATCTGACGGAACTCTATTCAGTGGTTTTTGAGTTTATTCCGAACAACGAAAACGGCTATCATTTTATGCAAATAGGTATGTAGATATAGGGCAGTCTATAACGAAACCCGAAAAATCAAAGCTCCATTCTTTGTGCAAAATTTAAAAAAATTCTTCAAAATTTTCACATAAATTTTACCTTTTACTAAAAACTAAAAACAAAGTTACAATATTTCAATGGGATTTACTTGCGCGTTTACGTAAATGTATATCGATGCAGTATTTCCAACAATTACCACTTTTCGCCATAAGTACGGTATTGATAAAAAATGTAGCTGTGTAGAATTTCAGGACGTTAGCGTAAGTAGTTCCAGAGATAAGCTATATGGGAAGTTCAGTTTGTATGGAAGGAAGGAGCCACGCTCCTTTCCCAATGCATTTGCAATATATGCACCAGTGCTAAGTTCAGTTTCCCAGCGTAATTGGTTTTAGAGATATATTGGTTTTTTACGTTTCAGTCTGTATAAGAATTTTAGGAATATCTCGAGCTACATACCGAGTAAATTTTTGGTCAGAATATTTATTTTCAAGGTGTTGCCAAATATGAACCAAGTCGGTGCAGCCGTTTAGTAGTTTAGTGAAATACATTGTAAAGAGAACTGTATGAAATTGTTAAACGTGACGTCTCAGATTTCTTAATTTTTTGGCAGCAACAACGAAAAGTTTTAATTTTTTTTAGCGAAAAACCTTCCTCACAGAAAACAAAAAGTTTGTGGTTATATCAAGGCGAAATTTTGAGAACGGTCCGTTGCTAACTCTAAATATAAACTACGACACACTGGAAAAAGTTAATACGTTCAAATACCTAGGAATAATGATCGACGATAAACTAAAACAAAAAAAAAATTGATTCTATATTTTCAATTAAAGCTCTAGCAATATGTACATCGGTGAAAACTGCATTTAACTCCATACATTAGCTTTTGCGTGATGCGCTTACAAACATACAGACAAACATACCAAAATTTTATATTTGGCTTCTGTTGATCTAATAAACCCTATTAATTTTTCTTTAACATATTCTCAAATACTCTCGTTTGATTCCCATATGGCAACACTTAGTTTATATTATAAATTTAACTGAATTAAAGTTTTGAAACCCGCTTCAAGAATATTTCATTTATTTTACAAATTTTAATGAATACAATTTTTCAATCAGATGGCAAATCCCCTAAAAATATTTTAGCATTAAAATTTCCTAGCCTCTTTAGTTTGATGCCAATATTGCAATATTTAATTTATGCTATCAATTAAATTAAATTAAAGTTTTCAAATAGGTGGCAATCTTCCCCAAAAATATATTCAGCTGTAAGCCTTTGTAAATTTCTTTCTTTTGACAGCCATATTGCAGTATTCACTTTACCGTATCAATTGACCTAAACTGAAATTTTAAACACAGGTGGCAACTCTCTAATTTCTTCTTCTATATTGGAAACTATATCTCTAGCGATACATCGGTGAAAACTCTGCATTCAATTCCATGTTTTCGACTGATGTGCGTACAAATATACAGACAGACAGAGATTCAAAAATTCTAAAAATTGTTTATTTGGCTTCTGTAGCTTAAATAAAAACCCACCATATTAATTTTTCTTTAATATCTATAAGGTACAGACATCGACCTGTTACAATTTTATTATATGTATAGATGTAGATATAGATTTCATTTATTTTATCAATTTAATACAATAAAAATTTTCAAACAGGTGGCGGCAATATAATTTCCTAACCCCTTTCAGTTTGATCCCCATATTGCAATATTCAATTTATCTTATAAATTAAATTAAATGTACATTTTCAAACAGGTGGCAACTCTAAAAAAGTATTTTTGGCTGTAAGCCTTCTTCAGCCTCTTTCTTTTGACGCCCATATTGCAATATTCATTTTTTCTTATCAATTTACTTAAGCTCCAATTTTCAAAAAGGTGGCAGCTATCTAATTTTTTTCTTCCTATATTTTAAGTTAGACCTCTCGCAATACATCGGTGAAAACTGCATTCAAATCCATGCATTCGTTTTCGAGTGATGCGCGAACAAACATACAGACAGACAGACAGACAAAAATTCTAAAATTGGTTGATTTGGCTTCTGCTGCTCTAATAAAGACCCCACACATTAATTTTTCTTTAATATCTATAATGTACAGACATCGACCTGTTACAATTTTATTATATGTATAGATATAGATATCTAGATGTAGATTTAGATTTCATTTATTTTATCATTTAATTCAATAAAATTTTTCAAACAGGTGGCAGCCCTCCCTAAAAATATTTTCGGCAGTATAATTTCCTAAACCCTTTCAGTTTGATCTCCATATTGCAATATTCAATTTATCTTATAAATTAAATTAAATGTAAAATTTCAAACAGGTGGCAACTCTAAAAAAATATTTCTGGCTGTAAGCTTTCTTCATTCTCTTTCTTTTGACGCCCATATTGCAATATTCATTTTTTCTTATCAATTTACTTAAACTCCAATTTTCAAACAGGTGGCAACTCTCTAATTTTTTTTCTTCCTAAATTTTAATTTAGACCTCTAGCAATACATCAGTGAAAACTGCATTCAAATCCATGCATTCGGTTTCGAGTGATGCGCGAACAAACATACAGACAGACAGACAGACAGACAGACAGACAGACAGACAGACAGACAGTCAGACAGACAGACAGACAAAAATTCTAAAAATGGTTGATTTGGGTTCTGGTGCTCTAAAAAAGACCCTCCACATTAATTTTTCTTTAATATCTATAATGTACAGACATCGACCTGTTACAATTTTATTATATGTATAGATTATAGCAGAAAAACGTGATCACGGTGGCACAGAGAAGAAACATAACTTTTCCTTGAGATGTGAGAATAACAAACACAACAAATTTGACGGCTAATAATCTGAGATTTGCCTGTGTAAACGGGGTGATTAAAAAACGAGCTTTGATTGAGATAATATTGATATGTGAACATAGTTTTACTAACATGTTATCACTAACGAAGTTTTTGAGTGTGCTTTTTCAGAACAGACATCGAAAGAACTGTGGTTGCAACACTAACAGACCAACCTAATATTCAAGCAGGTCGGCAAGTATCTCTCTAAAATTAAGCATGCTCATACAACTTGTACGGAATCAACTGCAATTGAAACGCAAACGGAGGAGTATTTGCTTAGGAAAAAGGGTCCGATACCACAGGCCCACAAAAAATCTTTCCTTGCATAAGGCAATTGCGGCATTCATATTTCTTGGGCATATTTATCCCTCGTTTTTTTCAGATTGGCTCTTGTTTGCGAATAATTGCGCAGTTTGCAGAATTTTCAGTTGCTAAAATCCTTTTGTTTTCCAATTATGGACAGTTGAATAACTAAACGAAAAAACAATAAACGGTACAGTATGCTAAGGACACATTCCTTTTCGCCGAATCGGAAAGTCCAGTTTCATCGTGCTTCAAAGGAACTTGCGGCTAAGGCATACGACTCTCCAGCAGACTTTGTCGTATAATTTTTTTTTATATTTTTAAGTTTTTTTTTTGCATATGAAAAAAAGAAAACAGAAAGAAAACCTTAGCGATAGCTTCGTAACTAAAAAAAAATTTAGACAGCAGTAAAGATTTTAAATTATTCGAACATCGACGCTCCCTATAACCACACGTTGAACATTTCAGTTTGAAATCCCTTTTGAAGGATCTTAAACTTCGTCTTTAAATATCAGAAGGAAGCAGACGTAGGAAAGTTCTGCGACAAGTAAACAAATTTTCTGTTTTGTTTTAATTTTTGCTAAAAATAAATTCCCCATTCAAAAGAATATAAAATCCAAAGTATATAAAGTAGATATCCGGAATCCGGCTTATCCGGCCGTTTTGACGTAGAATACGTCTTACGCGGATGTGCTCAAATGTTGTAGTAGTAATTTTTATAGAGCTGCACGAAAAAGCTTGTTGCATGAGAACTAATGAAGCGATTTTAAAGAAAGGTGTGGCGTTTCAAAGATGAAATTTCAAACCTTTTGACAGATTCATTTTTGTAAGTAACCAATGCGATTTCCAGCGAAACAGCGGTAAATATTGGCTTATTTTGGGGTTTATTTTGAGCCTTTAAAGTGCTTTAGCAACTTGTGATTTGCAGATATAACTTTCATTTTCGGGATATGGGTTCTTTGGAGCAATAGAAAGTTTTTTATTACCAAAATACACGAAAACCGCTCGAATGATTTTGGTTTTTGTTTTCTTTAATCAAAAATTAAAGTGTTTTCTTTTCGTTTGGTATATGCGAAGTATTGGTTGATATATTCTAAGTATGTATGTATGATTTTCAATTTTTACCAATTCGCTCACCAGAAATACATCTTCGTCAAAAATATCGTCTATTTACCACAACGAAATGTGGCACACACTATAAAATCGACTAATGGAAATTTTTGTTAAAAAAATGTCTCAAGTTAATAAATAACTAATGGTTAACTAGCGAAAACTAGTTAGTTGATAACTAATGATCCCAATAACATTTTAGGCTGAAAATTGAGAAGAACATTTAGCACACCTTCAGAAACTATAATACAACAACAAAAACATCAGCACACACATAATTTGGGGCTATGTGGGTGGGTTAAAATCTGTCCAATTTGCGTTTAGGAACGGCTAATACTGTAACATGAAACACTGAAGGGAATAATACAAAGCAACCCGGATCGGACGATCACATTGAAATGAAAAAAAAAAAAACTAAAAAAGAACAACTGGAGTTATAGGCGGCATACACGGTGCGTCTGACTCGCGAGTCATTTGTGTTCGTGTTGACTCGTCTTCGACTACACACAGTTGAATCATTCAGAGCCATTCCAGGAGTCATGTCGGTGTAACTAACACATATTTATTTTCACAAATACATCCAAACCGACTCGCGATTAAAGCGATCAAATGAAATTTTTTATACATGCTACTTTTCGCAGTACATGTAGCTGGTCGGAAAGGAAAGTGGATCTATTCCAATGAGTAAATTACCCTCCAAAAGTCAAGTCCTTGCTTTGTTTGGATTTTACCGTAACATCAAAAAGCAAAACATTAAATAGAGTGCAGGTGCAGCTAACACTGCCCATGAAATTATTCTTGTATATTTCAAATTCGACATCGCTACCATACCAAAAAATTACCTAATAAAAAATATTCTCAAACTTCGGAAGAATCGGTGTTTGTTGAAGAAAGTTGAAGAAAATTTGAAAACTCTCTTTCCAGCACTGCATTCTGATGCTGCTAAAATAACTCAAAACGACTTGGTTTCTCTAGCGTATTCTCTAGGTATTTTTTCGTGCAATATTCTATGAATTCCGTACTAGGGACGAAATGAAAATAATGCGTTCAGATTATCCGGCCCCATATTATCCGGGAGCCACGTTCTAATGAATAAGTAAACAGAAAAATGTATTCCAAATGTGAATAAAGAAACTCTCGCCGTCAGTTCCATTGTTACGAGATAATGTTCCAGTTTACGGACACTTGGGAAAATCATTGGTAATCATCAAATTATTTCGTCAAAAGGTATATAAAATGCAGGCATCTAAAACCCCAGTATTACGAATCCGGGATCGGAAATTAACTTTTTTTTAATATTACAAAATTTATCTGTAGAAAATACATTCCGAACATTATCTACGATAAAAACTAACAACCTTTCTTAAAACCTTCTTGAGTACTAATAACTAAAATAATTATGATTTAAATTCGGGTACGCCAGATGCAATATTTTTGCGCGCACAACTCCTTTTTGAGTTTTACTCCGATCGCCAAGCGAAATAAAGCCATTGTGGCCTTATTGCGTATGGTGTTATTGCACCCCATCGGAATTAGTTACCTTATGACTGGTTCATTTTTGGCGACAGAGCACTAGTACTGAATATTTGAAATTTGGTTCACTAGTTCGGAGTTTCCCTGCAGGGTAAATTCTGTAAATACATACCTATACACACCTGTGTACGCAACGTTTATTGACCGGATCGCCTAAGTGCAGACAATTCTACTGCTTATGTACATAGTATAAATGTATGTATGTATCAGGGCCGGCCGCAGAATTTCTCTTTGGGGGGTGGTTTGTATAAAGTCATTCGCAAAAACCAAGAACATCACTGTTTTATTTAGAGTATTCAGTATGTTGTATTTAAATATGGAAATATTTCACCACAACTCAAAGAAAAGTCTCATGATGAGTTATTTACTAAATTATTGTGCTTTCAATAATGCAATTCGCCGGAGTACATATATAAATTCTTTTAATACTGAGTCATCATTAACATCAAGATTGCGATGATTACTGACAGAAGCTAGTAAATCCTGACGTCAGAGAGAAAAGCTACAGAGTTTTACTATGTTTGGCCCACACTTTAGTGAGTATATTGATTGCATCATGTGTTTCGACATTTTTTTGTGTTTGTCGCACGGTGTTATCTTTTCAAACACAATATTTGACTGCAATTTTGTATATATTTATTGGTTTTAATTCACAGAGTTCCATTTTGCTTGATTGGCAATTTTAAATGACTCCCGTTTTTTAATAGGTGGTCTCCAATAGCCGCTGAATTCACAAACGAACGAACGAACGAAGGGTCGTTCCCCGAATTGCAAGGAAAAACAATGTTGTCACCATTAGGCTACATCAATAAACAAACTTTACAGAGATGTTAAAATATTTTTTACCATTATTATCGTAAACTGGATGATAGCAAATTTGTATTTATATTTACCTCCAACGAGGGGGGGGGGGGGCGGCTTTTGATGGCAGGGGGGCTTAAACCACCAAAACCGCCCCTTGCGGCTGGCCTGGTATGTATGTATATTTATGTTGTGTTGCGTCAACGTTACAGTGCATTACTTTGAATACCCCAATAACATTCAATAGATTTTGTAGCGTTTGTTGCTGCTGTTTTTGTAGGCATTGAACACTTGCTGCCACTTGGCCAACTAAGCAGTGGCTTGCTTTCCCAGTCAGTGAGTTCATACCGGCACAACCGCATGAAAAATTTAACTACCGCAGTGTTGAGACATTCAATATTACTACCAATCTATTTCCAATACATGAATAAGAGTCATATACACTCAGAAAAAAATTCCTCGATGCTAGGAAAAAAGTATATTATTCTAAGGAAATATTACCTTGAAATGGCTCCAATGACATGTCTGCCTTAATATCAGTAAACGATTTGATTCAGTTTAAGGAAAACACAATTCCTTAGTTTTTAGGAAAATTTTACTTGCCATTCCATCCCTCGTGAAAAGAATAAGTATGTCATTTTGCTAGGGGCGCTCAAACAGTGGCAATGGCCGACAGAGCAAAGCTCTGAAGTGCTAGTCGAGAGATGCAAGGTTCGAGTCCCTGAGCAGGAAATTTTTTTATTTTTTATTACTATTTTTTATTGTAATTTTTTAAACTGTAATAAAAAAAAATATCTATTTTTTATGGTATTTGAGTATTTAGGTTTTTCTATATATGATATTTTACAATTTTTATATTTAAATTGAAATAATTGACTTAACTTACTCTAACCACCTCTAACTGGACTCGAACCTGCGATCTCAGAACAAGAAGCAGTAGTCTTCACGCGAGGCCACATCCGACATTTGCCAGGAAAGCAATTAACTTTGTCTTAACAGCACTCACAAAATTCAAAATTATTAGGAAATTATTACTTATATTGAGTAAATTTACTTTCTCAATTTAATGACGCCCTATTTTTAGCATGAACCTGAATTAAGGTAAAACTTTTCAAATTGAGTAAATTTTTCGTAATATTAAAAAAACACAATAACTCTAAAATAAGGATACTGTTTTCTTGTTTTAAGGAAATGCTTTTTTCTGAGTGTATGTACATTCTTTAGATATTGTACATAACGATACCTTTGTAGACCAACGGAGGCAATCAAACGGACATTTAGGCCGACATTTCGCCGTGGGCAAGGTTGTTGTTGTCTGTGTGTTTTAAACACATGTGGCATATTGATTACTTTTAAGCATATTCAAATCTACATATAGTACATATGCACATACGTAGCTATATGATTGTACCCTCATAATTTATGAGTCTAAAATGAGTCTTTCTTTTGTTATAAATATTATGTTGAAACCAGTCAACCAGACTGACTTGAACAAAAGTAGCAGTAGGGACATCACTTTGGAGCAGTGGTGGGCACACTGACACTATCACATATGTATGTCGAAGTGTGTCTTATTGCTTTTATTTGCTTTTCCGAACTTGCGCAACACCAATCAGCATATAGTGTACGTACGGTCATCATATTTATGGCAGCCAAATACGGGACAAATAATTATTTAGAATATTCTTTCCACAAAAGCTAATAGATCTTCAAACCTCCAGTTTCCTTATTTGCCATATATTTTTCAATTTTTTCCGATAACAGGACAAAATTTGGTACAAATGTTCATAGGAAGGGAAGAATGATGAAAATATCCAATGAAGAGATTGAAAACAATTTTAATTTTAAAACATTTTCCGGCCGCCTTTTACTTTGTAGTTTCTCATGTTGAAAACACAATCCTTTATACAATCAGCAATTGGCTCTTCTAAACGTTATTTCGTATTTTTTTTATTTACCCAACCTGCGGTTCCTATGCGGTTCGTATTGTAGAATTTTTAAGTTTTTGATTTTGTTTGTCATTTGCTGCTGGAAACCTTTCGTTTTAGATCTCCGCATCCCTTTCATAAGTTATTCTTTAGAGAATAAGAGTTGGCGTCACGAAAAAGTTTCTTATTGAAATTATATAGGGATACAAGAGGTCTGACATCTCAGAGCGGTTACGTATAACTGTAGTCACCCCTCTCTGCTGGTGGAAACAGCAGATTTTATAATCATTTTAAGATAAATACTTTTGTTCATAGTTTCGAATGCATACAAATGATACAAAATGGTGGTAAAAGTAACGTAACTTAGATCAGTACGCCAGAAAGACAGATAGGAAAATGATTCACCGTTTCAAAAATATAGTTTCCTCTCGAACTGCTCGAAGATACTCTTTTTATAGCCAAATTTGTAAAATGTGTATCCAGATGTTGATGTGGTATCGAAGGGAAAGTTCATCCTTTTATATTCCTAAATATATAGATAACAAGTAAGAAAGTCTAAGTTCGGGTGGAGCCGAACATTAAATACCCGGCGCAAGTGTTAAATATATGTTTTTTCACCTTTCCGAAAGCTACCGCTAGATGGTAAGCCGCGGTGTATCAATTTTGAGTAAATTAGCTTCCTTAAATTTCGAAATATTGCAGTTTCAAGCATTTTTGAAATTTACCGTTATATGAAAAGCGGCCGTAATTTTAGTCCGATTTCAATAATTTTCAACGTTTTGCTTTTATGTAGCAATCACAATAAAAATACCGAGTTTGGTACAAATTGGTAGAACTGTTACCGATATACATATATGTGATCATAAGTGGGTGGTGCCACGCCCATTTTCCAAAATTTTACCATATGCGTATTTCTTGGTAAAGAATTGTTGCAAGCATAAATTTTGAATAAATTTGCTTTAATATTTACTGATTTATCGAAGATTTTGTATTTCTCTAAATTACCGTTATATGGGATGTGGGCGTGGTTATTGTCCGATTTTTTAAATTTTCGGAAATTTAGTATGCTGTATCAAGATCAACAACTGTGCCAAGGTTGGAAGAAATTGGTGCAGCGGTTACCAAGATATACACATGTAACCATAAGTGGGCGTGGCTACGCCCATTTTTCAGAAATTTATAATATTCTTATTTTTCGTCTGAAAATTATTACAAATATCAATTTTGAGTGAATTATCTTCAGTAGTTACTAAAATATCGCAGTTTTAGTATTTCTGGAAATTACCGTTATATGGGAAGTGGGCGTGGTTATTGTCCGATTTCGCCCATTTTCAATACCAACCTACCTTACCAAATTTCGTTGGGATATCTAAATTTTTGCTCGAGTTATCGTGTACACGGACGGACGGACAGACGGACGGGCAGACAGACATGGCTTAATCGGTTTCTCTATTCATTCTGAGCATATATGTATACATTTGTCTATATCTATCTCGATTCGTTTTGGCTGTTACAAACAACCGTTATGCGAACAAAATTAATATACCCTTGTGCACAAGTGCGCTCGGGTATAAAAAAATACATACTTATTTTTTAGGTACATTTATCTACTTTTAGGTTAAGTTTTCCGCAGATTGGGTATAATTTGAAAATTTAATTTTCCATCCCTGATGGAACATCATCTGTAAAATATGACCAGAAACTGATGGCTACTTGTTCAATAAACATACCTCAAACTCTAAATTAAACATACCGGGCAGGGTTGCATGAAAAAAATTAATTTAATTAGCACTCAATTAGACACAACCAATTAAGAATTGAAATTTGATATGGTAAATCGAGCTCAGTTAGCGCCTTAATGGAGAAAACTGCCTGTCTGTAAATATGTACTTTAAGTACCTATGTTTAAAAAATCATCTCATTTCAATTTCAGAAAAAAATAAACTTCGTGCCGTTGTACAAAAATTGTAGAAATTAACGAGGTGTATAACTCAATCTGAGCCGAAAATTAAATGGAAATTCTAACGCCGGTAAATTTACGACCCACTCAAGATAGCCTTACCCATATGTATGTCTTGGAATTTATAAATGGCCATTAATTTTTGTCTGGCCTATAATTACTACATTATTTAGTTATAGAACTATGTCATATTAAAATTTGAGCAATTCTATAATAATTCGATTTTTTTATTATTATTCATGGCATGATGTTGGCAATTGCAAAGCTGTCTGGCAATTAGAATAGTGATGGCGAAACGTTAATCTGATTAACGATTAAAAATTAAAGATTAAAATGTTAATCGCGATTAACGATTAAAATTAATTAATCGTATTCATCTGTACGACCAATGGTACAATTTTTTTTAATCGTTAGTCGTCAGTTGTCATTACGATTAATTACTTTGAATCATTGAAATTAAAAAAAAAATCTGATGACTAGACCACGTTTGTCCAAATTTGAAACAAAACACGAGTTCTAGTTATTGTTTTGTGCCTCATGCTTATAAAAAATACATAATATATAAAAAGTAATAATTATTATTATAAGTATTTAATACGTAAATTGGGAATTTTTTACAATCCATCGCACATGTGTAGTGGGATATTAAAACCTAGTTTCCATAACGTCTGTTGGTAATAGATCTTAGTGAAAATGCACACTAAATTGTTTAGATTGCTGAGGAAAACCGGTTTAGCCATACCCGATTAACTGGCCTTGTGTGCATTAGATGATTTCAGCATACATTATTTAATCACCGAACCTACTTAATAAAATTAAGGGTTATTGATTAAAAATAAATTTTTTTTAATCTCGATTACGATTAACTGTTTAATCACATTTATATTAATCATGATTAACTGTAATCGGATTGAATTTAATTGAATTAACTAATTGATTAAAAAATCAATCGATTAGTTAGTGCCAACACCATTCTCAGGTGCCGCATCTGCTATTGTATCCCTATCTAATTTGTATAAGGAAAGATATTTATAAAAACGTTGTTAACTATCGCGCTATTAAGAATCCACAATCAATTAAGAAGTATTGCTACACTTCTCTATTTTTGTTTTTGCTAAAGTTCTGGGCTGGATTCTGTAACTGCGAGAAGATGCAGTGTACACCGAGTGCAAAACTCACAACCAAAAATTCAGTGAGTTTTTCGGAAGAGAAGTGTACACAATTTTGAGGGCTAAAACTCATTCTCACACCTGCACACACTTCTCGCAAAATGAAGAGTGTACACAATTTTAAGAGTACACTTGAAAACTCACAGTTAGAGAATCCAGCCCCTGAAACGAAAAAAGATTTGTTTCAAAACAGCGGGACTGGAATTGAGAGGGATGAGTGATTGCATTTGATTTTTAATTTGGGTTTGTAAGGTGCGTTATACATTAGTTTTCGAATATGAAGTGATAAACCGTACTTTATATAGTCATAGTTTAGCAGTTAGGGGGGATAGGTGTGTTTCCACCCACAAATTTAGTACCGCGAATACAGGTAAGCAGTTTTGTGTGATAACACTCTTCCCAAAATATTTTTGCTAAGTATATATGTATTCGTTAGCTTGATCCGTCGAAACTGCCTTTAAAAGGTCAGATTATCATGAAAAAATTTTTATTGGACAATTTTTGTTTTTCGGGAGAGAGCTTTATTTTCGTATCTGAACGTTTACAAACATTCGTGTTTCTAAGCATAAATTCATATGAATGATATGAAGGTATTTACACATGTCCGCAGGAAAGAAGTAGGGGTATGTCCTTTGTGCAAAGTCTTGTTATTGATGAAAACTGCAGCTGAATAGGATGGACATGATTGTGCTTGAAGCTTTTTGTTGTACATACATATATTATGGAAATCTATAAACCCTTAATGGCAGCAGCTGTTTTTGGCAATGCTCCCCAATGAAAATCTGCTTGTGACATATAAAAGGGTCAGAAGCACTCATATACAAAGAAGATAATAATTATGACCTCAATTATTATTATAACGGCATTACATTTTCCTTCGGTTATTTAACGCATAGTACTTATATTGGTCGTTTGTTGCTTATCATTAGCTGTCACCCTTCAATGGCTTGACGCAGTGGAGCATAACTTAAAATGGTTTTAGTCTCATTTGAGTGCAAGTGAAATATTTGCAGTTGTTGCGTCAATTAATATGGCTAAAACTATCTTAATGGCAAGAAAGGCAAACAAAATCGAAGGCATGTGTGAAGGATATTACAGCAAGTTAAGCTAAATTAAATTTTGAAAATGGGTAGTTATATTGATGGCAACTGCTTAGCAGGCTCATAAATTATAAATGTAATGAGAAAAATGCAAACATGGTACAGAGGAAACTTTTCCTTTGCCCAGTGTGAGAGCACGGGGTGTTTTACTTTTTAGAAAGTACAAATTTAAAGAACGAAAAACTACACTGAAGATGCCTCAACGCCGAAATCTGTTCGTTTGTCTCCAAAACAATTTCAACAATAGCCCATTCGCCACTTCTCTGCTCGCTTGAGTTGGTTTATCAAAATTATAGTTGTGTTAAAATTAGAAATTTGAAAAATTTGTATATGTATTAGGGATGTTAATCATGGAATCCCGATCTTTTTTAAGTCCCGAAAAATCCGAGATTATTTGCCAAGAATCCCGGGATTTTCGGGATTTTTAATTTGCAATGGTGGCAATAATAGAAACGCCTTATGTTGACCAGTTTTGGCTATATTCCTTTGGTTTATTTAATATTTGATATCTTTTTTATAAATGTTATACATATAACACTGTGCGACAGGCAATTTTACACACAAAAAAGTCAATATATTCGCGAAACCATGGACAAAAAAAAAAAATTCAGTGCAATGTACTTGGAAATCACTGCTTACCACTACAACACAGCGGACGCCATTTTAAAATGTTATCCTTAAATATCGTTGAAATTTTGCAATACTTTTTTTCTAAATTATGTGTTAAGGACTGATATAAATTCGACAACATCCTCGTATATCGTCCATCTAACCTTATTAGCTTAAAAAAATAAAATTTATTAAACGGGCATTTTGAATAAATTTCGTGCTTGTGAAATTTTAATTTTAGTTAATTTTACATAATTTTCTCTTTCATTTGGTACCCAAATTTTCGTTCTACATTGCACTGAATTTTTAAAATAATTTTTGGAATTAATCATATCTTTTTAAATTATAAAATAACAAAAAAAAAATCCTGTTGTCAGAGAGAAAAACTAAAAACGCAGATTTTCTATCAGGCAGCTTCTGAAATTCAGTTCCGAGTGAATTTCAAGCCCTGCCGATTTGAATTCAAAGCTGCCTGTATATTTGGCCCATCGTTTCGTGAGTATTTTGATTGCTTCGTGTTTATCATTCTTTTTTTTCACACGGTATTAACGGTACAACTTGCATTCTGTTCTTGTAATTTTATGAAGCCAAAAACATTTTATCTTACTTTATAACCATCAAAATATCTATCTAACCACTACAAAACAATCTTCACTCTTTTTCGTGCTTATGTTTAGAATATGAAAAATTGTGTGTTTCTGCGGTATTTTTGCAGTGAAAATCTGATATTTTCCAAGTAAATCTGGTTTCACTGTAAGGTGAAATAAGATGAAAAAGACCAGGCAGTGAGTGAATGTCTCGAATTTTGATACGATTTGTGCCCAAAGAAACAATTTGTGTCTTGGAAGTATGAAAAAGCATCTGCGAAGCGCAGAACGTAATCGTTTTCGAAAAAAAAAAACAAATGCATTTTAAAGTAGTTGAAATCAAATTTAGAGTAGGATAATTGACTGCTTCTTAGGGCATCACCATGTTAAATAAATCGGTTCGTTGCAGGGGAGAAAGAGAGAATTGAAATTATTTATTCTTGAAAATAAACCACTTTAAAATTAATTTAATTTCCTGCAGGGTTGCTATGCAATACAACTCCAAATCTCAGCTCCAAATCTCCCTTTTTGGTCACCAATTCTGGCAAGAGTCGTTCATTTCGTTTAGTGCGTGTAACACATTGGAAACAACCGTCCTCGAGCCACGTCTGTTGATGGCGACATGAATATTTTAAATCGGGGTAGCGATGTTATGAATAAGAGAAGAAGAGAAAGTGCGTAAATATATGTCGTTCGAGAAATTGAGGTAGATCTTATGTGGTCACAACCACAGTCTTTGTATGTATGTCCCTGCCAAAATTTAGATAAGACAACCGGACATTTTTTTGCAAAGCATATCTTCGAAGAAAAAAAAGACAAAAAAAATTCCTCGAATACGAGTTAGAACCCATAAAGAACCCATAAAGAAATTTGAAACTAGGGATGTGCGATTAATCAATTAATCGAACAAGCTGATTACTCGAAAGCCGATTAATTAATTAATCAAATAATTATTATTAATCAGAATCTAATTAATTTGATTAATCAGCAAACTGATTAATCATAACCTGATTAACCAGAAATCTGAGTAATTGCTGTTATATTTTGTTTTACATATAGGTATGTATACAAAAATAGAAAACAATTTATACATATGTATGTTCATACATAGTATGTACTACATAGTATGTACTTGTTTGGCATTTTTTTTATTAACAAGAAAAATTTTGAATGGAAAGTGGACCTCAGTGCGAAAATTATTTTCTTTATAAAACTAACAAACGTGTGGATAAGACATTTGTAAAAATCTTGAATCAACCAAAAAATAACAAATTAAAGCTTTAAATGCATTTTATTGCCTTTTTTACGTTTTTGAAATCAAGTTCAAAGTAAATTTTTTGATTGAGTTTAAAGTAGGTTGTGTTGAATGCACTGTCAAATAATTTGCGATGCATAATTCAAGTGTTTGTTAAGAAAAATATATAGTAGAACTGTTGTAGTCATATATTAAATTGTGTGACTGCCTTATCTATATTATGAGTTATTATTAAGCAGTATTGGTCTTGTTCCACCCGTGACAAAAAAAGCTAAAAGTTATTATATTTAATTACAGAAGTTGAGGTTGTGTTTCGTGTTTGTTACATATTGTTAGAAATTCATTGCAAATATTTAGCACAGTTGCATTGTCGTTTCCACGCAGTTAGATAAGAATAGTTCAACAGAGGAGCATGGGTGGGACGTGATAGCTATATGCGGGACAGTTGTCAGAGGTAGGTTTACAGTGCTGATAAGTTTTATTTGTTTGTTGAGGTGGACATAGGGGAGGAGGGGGGGATGCGCGTCCAAGATGTGTTTTCCTTCAAAAAATAACTATTTTGTGTAAAATACACGACACGAAAATGACGGGTGCGACATTAAAATATGCTTTGCTTCAATATATAGTGAAATATTTAGTACTTGCACGAAAAACTTAAAAATTACACTTTTACAATGATGACGAATTGTTCTCTCCACTGACAAAAAATACTGACTGAAAAAGAAAATAGACTACGAAAGTCAGTCTTGAAAATTAACCTCTGATTTGAGTTTGTTAATGGTACGACCTAAAGTATAAAGCTATCTGACTTTGATATAAATTTCGAAATTTTGGTTTTCAGTCTTGAAAGTTAGATTTATTTACGCTTACTCACTAGAAATAATACACTCAAATTCTTAAGTTTGTTTTCGTTTCATTCGGTATCGAATACCGTGGCATGAGCCCCATCAAGAAATTTTGAAACCAATCGAAAGTGTAAAACAAAATTTGGTGTCCGATATGAAAAAGAATGCTTCATATGCGTCTTTAGACATTCCTACCTCATTAGCGAAATAACTTTACCACAAAGTTACAGCCTTTGTAGTTCCTACAGCTTACTTCGGTTTGGCCTACGAAACACAAGTTTTTGTACAAACACATGTAGGCGGCTTGCCTGAAAATTGAGCCATCTCCATCTACGTAGTATGTACATATGTATATAGGTATGCAAACAAAGTTTAGAAAGTGTTGTAAGCGAAGATAAGGCAGAGGTAAATTTTAATCATTGAGGTGGAAAATTATTGCGTTTAACCTGCTGCACGCTTACAAAATTCTTTTACAAAAGTTTCGTTGCTCGGTCTGTTGAAGAGCTTTTCGGATTTTCTGGCAGTAATGAACATTATTTTTATGGCTATTAATTTCTAATTTGTGATTCGCGGTTCTAATATGCATTAAGGCCCGTCTACATACAGCTTCAGAAGCTAAAGATAAAAACATGCATTAATATACAGCCGCCCACATAGCTAAAACTTGGCAACGCCAACGCCAACACAAAGTAGAAAGATAGCCAACACTCAACTTTTTGCGTGCATCAGTTGTCTCTAATAATTAAAAGTATGTGAAATATGTTTTTTTTTTTAAATCAAATGCGGACGTAAAATAACGTTTTCAGTGCAATTATTGATACGAAATATTAATTTATCAGTCTTTAGTATGTTAATTTACTGGCCAAAACACACAGTGAACGCTTAGCTTATTACTCGTGTAGTGCTATTTACATATACACATACAAATACAGATGGGTCTTTACGCGTTAAGAGGGTTTACGAATGAGGGTTGTTAGAGAAGAGATCGGATAGCGCGTTACATTACTTGGACATTTATGAATTTTTACTGGACTTGTTATATTGAAATTTGAATAACACATTATTGCCTTACCTTATAATTTTGAGAGCAAAATGCCTTGCAAACGACATCATTAGCATCAAAATTCGGTCGCATTTAATGACGGAATGCTGATGATTTCTACAAAATGTGGATGAGACCCTAAGTCGTGTGAGCGGGAGTGAGAGTAAATAAGAAAAACTAAATTTTTGGGATGAAACTTCTGAAAACTTCAGACTTGCACTAATTAAGAACACATCCATCAAATTTACTTGCACTTCCAGCATTCCCGTCGTAGAAATACCTTTACGCCTAAAAAAATTGGGTATGTGACAGCCTACAGTCCGGTGCAAATCTGTTCGATGGCTCTGTGGTTCATAGCGAGAGCATTTATGTATATGTGTATATTTATGTATATGTGAGTGGGCGGCTCAAGTTTTAGCTCAGTGACTTTCCATTTATGTACTAAGTAAATCTGTTATGCGCTTTATTAAAAATTAGCATTCAGCACTATGCATATTGCATTTTACATATTTAGGCGCGGAATCATTTTGGAGACCAGCTGTGAGCAGAAAGAAGAGAACGGATGTGAAAGTGCGGCATAAAAGAACTGCGTTGCGCCTAAAAAACGACTATCATCTTGCATAAATTTACGGCTTCATCCGCCTTGTTATGTATGTATGCGTTACATACTATGTATATGAAGAAGGATGAGAAAACAATTTGCCCAACATTCAAATTTGTTATAAAAGCTTTTCGCAGCTCTTTTTTAGAGAGAGAGAGAGAGAGGAACGCAATTGCATAAATTTACATTTCAGTGCGGTAACAGAAAATAAACCAAATCTAGCAAGAAGGATTTTGTAAGTTTCTGCTAGCCTATGTGCATGAAAATCTATTTGTTAGTTTGTTTGTGCGTTCGTGTTTGCATATATGCGTTGAGGCTGGTTGAGCGCGCGCGTCCAGCAAGACACTGCCTGCGTTGTACCACAATCTCGTTGGCTGGATGCTGTGGCCTTGATGTCTGCTGCCTGGAGCTTGCTGCCCGGCTCGGTCGTTAGCAAAGTAATTTAGCATAATTTTTCATCTATGTCACAGTCACACTTAAGCTTCGGCAACGATAGTGAGTAAAATGAGAAGAGCTGCGAGAAAGCTGGGAAAACACTTAGTTGCAAGCAAAATGAAAAACTATTAAAGCATATTTGAGGCGGCTGGTTGAGCACGATGTGGTTATGTTCGCCAATAGCAACAGGAAACTAGCAATTGAGGTTAAGAATCTTTCCCATGCAAAAAATGTCCGAACAAACAAGCGTAGCTACTCTGTTACGTAAATGCTTAAAAAATACACAGGCTGCTCAAACTGAAAAGAGGCAGCAGCAGGCAGCAGCAGTGGGTGTACTAAAAAAATTAACTTTTCACGCCATTTATGCACACAATTTGAGCTGCCAAACCAAGAGTTTGTATGCCGTGTTTGCGTTGCATATTTTTAAGGGCTTAAAATTTTAGCGGCTGTCGCACACTGGACAAAAATCAACGTTAAGCCAAGCTAGCCACTAGTACAAACTTACACTTACTAAAATTGAATGGACTACAAACTTGAATATACAATCTTTCTAAGAAATCTAATTTGAAAACTTGAAAATTTTACAAACAGTTGTTGATTGCATTTTAAATATTGTACGACGTTTGCAATTTGGATTTACACGGTTTTTGTCAATGAATTAGCCTTATTTTTATAAAAAAAAAACTAAGTAAACGACATAACAAAAAATAAATTATTAATACTTGTCAATTTGTGATGCGCTTGTAAATTTAACACAAGGTGTAGGTATATTACACAAGTTTATTAATGAGTTTATTTAGGCGAAAACGTACTAAAATTTCTAATGTTTTCAGTCACTCGAAAAAATCATAATTGTTCTTTTTTTTAATAGCTTTGGCAACTGACGTCATCGCATCAAATACAACATAGTTGTGAAGTTTCAAGAGTTTACCACGAAATTAAATAAAATGGTAGCATTCACAATATTTGTCGCAGCTAGTTGGTAATTTTTGAAATTTTACGATTTTTTCTTTTTAATAATTTTAGATGCTACAAAAGATTAAAATTAAGCGGGGAAAATGTTCTTCTTGCCAAAACGAACGAATTTAGTGTAATTAAACTAGTATGTCGCCAACTGAAATTTTTACAATTTCTATTGTCATTCATTAATTATTCATTATATTTAATTACCTTATTTAACGGTGACTTTGAGTTAAGGCGTGCGAGTAAACGTGATAGATGCGTATGGTGCTACGGGGCGTATACGTTACTTACGAAACTATGGGTATATGAGCATGAGTCGTTATTTTTGCTTTTTTTTGTATATGTATCTTCTTATGCCGAATTTCCACTAGGCATTGAAATGCCAAAAACTATATGCCATTTTAAAAAATGCCATGTGGAAATGAACTTAATGACAATTTTTTGAATGTTTTTTAAGTTAGTTGGTCTAACATTATTTGCAAATGGGACGGAATGAAATAAGCGTCACTTTGCCTTCGATTTTAATATGAATTCAGTTCTTTATTATTTTATTAATTACTTCGCGCAAATTCTAACATATTTATTTATGTCTGTGTGTTTGTAAACATATGCACATATTTTTTATTTTTGAAGTGAAATGGTCTCCCGTGCGCGTTCTCGTGGACTGTATTATTCCTTCTGTCTGTTGGCTTTCTTTTTTTTCTATAGTGTG
>NW_023458561.1:18563733-18564998 GCF_013731165.1 Rhagoletis pomonella
ACTAATACTATTAAATTATAGAAACTTTTACATATGAAAAATTTAGTACTTTTAAAATATAATAAAACTTAAATTGGTAAAACTCATTTCTTTAATACCCGGGTACCGTTTTGTTAGAATCAAATCATTGAAATGCAGGCCGGCCAGATGGTTACGGTGTTTAGATTTTATTATTTTTATATAAATAGGTATTTAGTTCTAAAAATAGAGTATAACTTATAAATATTATTCATTAAGTATTTTTGGACATAAACCAGCATTTAAAGTTCTCTATCGATTTCTTTCGATAGAAAAAATTTTTATAAAATAAAGTATGCAATTGTGCCTGTTCTTATAAAAATCATGGAACTTATTATAAAATCAGTGAACGGTGGTCAGCAAGCAGCCCATTTTATATTTTTTTAAATTCACACGGCATGAAAAATACAGTTTCCTTATATTAAAAACACGTAGGAATAACAGCATTAGTGATGTGCTGAATTGCCGGTACCCGATACTCGGTACCCAATACTTCCTTTCGGTACCCAATACCGATTCTATACATAATTGCAGCTTTTTTACATAAATTTCAACAGAATATCTGTCAAAAAAGTTGCATCGACTTTATTTTGACTATGAATCAGGGTTGTTGCGAATATTCGCATTCGCATTGGCAACCGCGGAGCTTCCGCATTAATTTTAACATTCGCATTCGCAATAATCAATGCGGAGCTTTTGCGAGTGCGAATGTTGTGCAACGTATATATGTATGGCAAACAAAATGACAAATTGTAGCCAATATTTTTGCCTGTGGTCGTGGGAGTATTTGTGTAACAAAACTTGTCAAATGTCATGTAGTATATCAACTTTGATAAAAATGTCTTTAACCATATTATTGCTTAAGCTATATAACCGAGCTATCAATGGGCAGTCATACAAGTTTCCACTTCTACTTGACCTTGCTATCAATGGGCAGTCATACAAGTTTCCACTTCTACTTGACCTTCGACGTACGTCAAAGAGAACATAGTCTTTTAATAATATATTTTTTCTGTGCTTTAAACACCTGCATTGGTTTCTTTCTTCATTATGATTTTTATGGACCAATCTTAAAAAAAAACTACTAGACTCAAATGAAGAAAGTATGCACTGTAATTCTTAACCAAATTTTCGTGATTTACTTTTGATGTTACATATATTCGTTTCAATAATTTCAAATGGGGTTCTTTGGAATATTTATTTTTAGCAAAAGTTTTAAAAACAGTAATTTTGTTTACTTGTCGGGC
>NW_023458561.1:18565098-18613813 GCF_013731165.1 Rhagoletis pomonella
TTTTTATTTAGAACTTTTAGAAAAATTTTGAGTATGCAGTATGTATCAGAGTTTAATGAGCTATAAAACTGCATACCCAAAATTTTTCTAGAAATTCGAAATAAAAAGTTTAAAGTTTCTGGGTGCAATTGTTAAAGTTTGTTGAATTTTCATATTTTTTTTTTAGGATGTGTGAAATGTGGAATTATGTGACGTTGGTTGGGTAAAGTGCTAGATTTTTATAAAAAAAAAATATAAACGTTAACTAAACGAAAGAAAAATAGCCAAAACTAGTCAAAACGTCACTTGACTTAATCAGCTGACAACAAGTGTATTTAGATACTCATATAGTAAAATTCGCGTTTGCAAAACAGCTTTTACTGACGCCTTGCAATAACCTTAATCCTGGCGTGCCACTTTTGTTGAAATAATGATATCTGTCACACTTTGTTAAGAAATGCATATGTTATGTGAAGAAGCTGAAAAAATTTTTAACAATGACATAAAAGAAGTGCAAGGATATCAAGCAAACCCAATGTAGGAAATATAAAAATACTCGCATGTAAAAATGTAAGAACTATAGAAATCTATGTATGCACGAAACATGTAGAAGATAAATAAACACAAAGCCAAAATGGAGAGGAAATGGTAAAGGATCCGTCTTTACATTTGCTTTAAATGAATGTGTTTGAATAAATAAATATGTAAGTATAATGTGCTGGCTAAAGTCCGAGCGAATGTTCGGCTTCGGTTTGCCGACTAATCGGTATTATTTTCATATTCAACTGCCCTTCGGTCATTTTTTTTTGTCGAAGCCGAAAATTTCTGCTTTATTTTTTTTTTTAACATGTATTATAATTTAAAAAAAATCAGTTTTCAAAAGATGTGGTATGGCAACTCTTTCTTAAAATCAACTGGCTGACGGCTGAGAACTTTGGATTTTGAAATTTGAATTAACGAATTGATGAGAGAGTTCTTAGAGACGCTGATGTTTTTCAATATTGGAATCTAGTATTTCTTAATGTGTTGCTAAAAATATTTTTCTGCTCCACTCACCGCCCACCAACGGTCGCAGGACAAACACCCTTGGTGAGATTGCAAACAAATTGCTGTTTTTAGTCAAAACTTGTTACTCATAATTTTGGTATATGTAAAGTTCATATAAACAAAAATTATTTTGCATTTTACTTACTTTTATAAAAGTAAGAGTCGAGCGCGTTTTTCTTTGAAAAATCGATTAATTTAATTTTGTAGAAAATTGGCTTCGGTTTCGGTTCGGCTTCGTCCGCAAATTAGACTTTCGGTTGAACTCTAGTGCTGGCAGTGTTTGTTTTTATCCTCATTTGTAAGTTTTACTTTAATAAGCTAGTACTGGTGCAGATATTGTGAATTTTGAATCATAACTAGTTCGCGTTAAGTATTATTCCATTGTATGCAAGTATGAGGAATTTACATAATAAAGGGGATGAATGAGAAAATTGTCCTCTATTGAAACCAGCGAACTATAGACCTCTGACTCACTTTTTTGAAAGTTGTAAACCATAACGGGACTCGTAAATTTAGATACATTACAAAAACTGCTCGCGATGCTTCCACAGAACCCCGTCTTGAATCTTGAGAAGATAAGAGTACTTATTACCCTGCTATTTTTCGAAGCTGTCGTTAAATACGTGATGAGTAGCAAAGCCGTTTCGAATTTTTCGAAATCGAATTCGTTCTGAATTAGAAATTTATTTTACACTGTAGGGCACGTATGCACCCACATATGGATGTACATATGGGTTTTTGTATGCATGTATGTATGCATGTAAAAATGGTTCTTCGGCCTACGCGTTTAGCACCTAATGTGCGCCTTATTATCTTGATAGTAATTTCGCTTGGCACTTCTCCAGCTTTTTTCCTTGCCTATCTCTTCCTCGATTTGCTCAAAGTTTTTATAAATCTCTTACATAATTTTCATACACAATAGTGCAGATGCCGATGAGAGATGCACGCAAGCGAGAAATTCCTATTTTTCAGAATTTCCTTAGTGCACAGTGGAAGGTTTCGGCAGAGCAATACACTAAAAATTTTTATAGAACAGTGTAATAAGGAAGATAGACTTGGCTGGCCATATCGAAAGAAATAAATCACTTAGATGTTAAAACTTTTTTAAACTTATGATTTGCTTGGTTTATTACTATTAAATTTCTCTCTTATTAGATATGAACATATGTAGTATATATAGCACCTAGGAACACAAATTCGAAAGCGAAAAGCACTTCCGCTTTAGATGCCGCCGCATTCTGTTTCCACGGTCCTTTCTCTTTTGTAATGAAGTAGTTATGCACGAAAAATGCATTCAGCTTACAAAAGGAGAGGGAGGAGAGGAGATTTGAATGTAGAGCAGGATGAAGATATTAACAATGCAGTGCTTGGTTACTGTTACAGTTATTATTCCCCCAGCCGCGTTATAAAAACATTTCTATTGAGTAAAAGCGTTAATAATATCATAATGGCAATAGTAACTGCAACAGAAGTTAGAGATGCAGCTTGTTTTTGTTGCAGTTAAGTACACTGAGAAAAGAATTTAGTTATGTCAACTAGATACATATGTTTCTCACAACATATGATGTGGTTATAGTTAACGAATCTTTGGCTGAGAGGAATATATATATATATAATATAAATATTATTTAGCTGACACTTTTCTCAATATATGGAATACGAATGCAAACTGGCCACCCTAGCGGTTACATAATAGAGTGAAGGCTTAGAAAGCCAACAGAGCGTAAGCCATAAGAAAGAGATAATCTTTCCGTAAGTTAGAGAAAATGATTTCAATTCTTAAATGCTATTTTCAAGAAGAATATGATGGTGGTTAAAAGAACTCACATTGCAAAGATTGAAGACATCTCTCGTACTCACCTAAAAAAGAAAAAAAAGTATGATTAGTCTAATTAGAATTTATTGGGCAAACCAAAAATTTATTTGAAAAATACTGTATTACTATAGAAATATGTATGTATAAAAATGTCCGTCATAAATATTGATAACATCAATTCGCCACTTCAGTTCATTCTAATTATATTTTCGTTGAAATTGGCTTTCATTGCCGTTTCAGTTTTATTTTAAGCTCAGTTACCTACAGCGGGCACTAAATATGAAGTAAGATTAATACCTAAAATTACCGAGATAAAGATAGACAAACATTTTATGACAGCTTATTAAGCAAATAACACGGTGCTTAAAAAAAATCACAAATTCCACCCTTAACAAAACATAAACTATGTTCACATTAGAACTTAAGCTAAGTAGTTCGGATCAAATTACTCGGTGCACTCGAAATTCTGCCGTGGGCCAGAACAGACCCACCTACCGACGTGTATTGCGACCCGCTAAATCCAAATATGAGATCTGTTACACTCTTACGAAAATCGAAAAAATCGCAAACAATTCGCAATTTTCGCAATTTCCTCGAGATTTTGGAGGTATACGGGTCAAACGTACACAGATTTGGATTCTGCGGTTCGCAATACATAGACTTTGAAAAATGGAAATTCATGTGATGGAATTTTTTATTACCTTTTTCGTAGCTTATTATTTATTTAAAACCTACTCAAATTGCTAATTGTTTTTTTTTTAGCGGGGAAACCATCGCAGGCTAATGGTATTACTTTCAAAAGTACGTGGTATTTACATTGTTATTTTTGATTTATGCGTTTCTCAATCATATTGTTTTTTAAATACAATTTAAAAAATTAGTACTGTAACATTTGTCTGTATTACTTCATAAGTATGTGAGTTTTAAATAGTTTTATTTCATGGTATGTTTAAATTCTTTCAGTTATTGAATTTTTTCTCAAAATCATAAAAGTTGAAACGCATAAACTTACATACATTTGAGCATATGTCGGAACATACACGAAGCAGCAAAGTATTATGTGGAAAAATCCTTACGAACACTGTCAACACATTTGTGAATATGTGAATATTTAAATATGTATTTATGAACGTATCTGTGGTCTTAAAACAACTTAAGTGGCTTAAGGTGGTTTGATTTTAAATTAAAAAATAATAAGTTGCCCTTAAAAAAAACTTATGTTTTTTAGTAAGTTTCTATTAAAAGGGCAAGGGCATCGCAAACTACACCTATTGCTAGTTTATCATTAAAATATTGTTTGAGAACATAATGAAATATTTTCCTTAAAGCAAAATGGCATACCCCGATAAGTTGTTTTAATAAAATGCCACAAATGTGTATCCGTATAAATATGCAGCACATATATGTATATGTAGGTATGTATGTATGTACATACAAAAGGTGACAGGAGTTGCAAACGAGAAAATTTAATTTTAATTTTATAAACTATTTGAGACATTAAATGCGAATGTACACTTAGTCGAAAAACGTACAACGTGATGTTCAGCACGGAAGTCTATTTTAAGTTGGAATGTGAAAGGAAAATTGTAGACAAAATGCATCTTCCGGTCTTTAATTGTTTGAAGTTCTAACACATGAAAGCATCAAACAGAAGTAATCTACATACATAAGTACATATGCAGACAAAGTAAAATTAAATTCACCCGAAGCCATGATAAAATGCTGGCACAATATAAATAATTGAAAAATGTTGCAAAAGCATTTAATGCACAAGAGATTATTTTCAATACATTAAGTATTTCATCGATTGACGTGCTTTAATGAAATAAAAAATGAAGAAGCTCAATGCTAAGCATGCGTCTTTATTAGATTGTGGTAAATGCAAAATTGTGATTAAACTAAAAGCCCCGTTCTTTGCACAATACATGTGTTTTGTGTGTTGTATTGTTATGCAATACATGTGTAGGTGTGTGTTTTTTTAGTGTGGAAGGTCCCACTAGGCCAATTTGTTAGGTGTTCGTAATGTTATTCATGCCAGCATATATGCTTTTGTTAGTTTGACCGCAGATACTGCAAAAATATATGTATTGCATAGTCACGTGCATTTTGAGTAGCAATGAATTTGCAACTGACTGAAGTATGTAGGTGGAAAGTAGGAGAAGCCGAAGTAAAAAAAATGATACGAAGCGGGTAGATAAAAAAGTTAGGTAGTGAGGAGCTACGTACTCAACCTCTTTAGTTCTAGCTGCTGTGTATCAGATCAGATGAACGATCGCATGAAAAAAAGCAAGTGGGTTAGCATGAACGCACGATCGAATACGAACGATTTCACTCTATTCCTTGTTCTACTACACAAAGTCATTTATGCGAAAGAGGCCATCGCTGTGCGTTAGTCATGGGGAATAGTCATGGAAGTTGTTATGCTCCGCAGATGAAAAGCCAGGTGGAAAGTATTAATGATTTGCACTACTTGGCAGGGGTAGGCAGATGGGTTCATTTAGTCACTTTGCAATATATCCAACGTTTATTTATTTTCTATATATTTATTTCTCTAAAATATTTATGTATAACCACCTGATATCGCCCTTAATATTTTATCAACTTCAATGATTAAGACCTCATATTGAAGAAGGTCAAATTTAGTCAAATTAGCTATTTCTAAAAAAAGTTATTACAATTTAATGAATTTTACACAAATTTTTAAGGCTAGCTTTACCGCTTCAGGTGAAAATACGAACATTTTAATAGGGTGACCAAATCCATAGTTTAACAAGTAAGAAAGTCTAAGTTCGGGCGGAGCCGAACATTAAATACCCGGCGCAAGTATTAAATATATGTTTTTTCACCTTTCCAAAACCTACCGCTAGATGGTAAGCCGGCGTGTATCAATTTTGGGTAAATTAGCGTCCTTCAATTTCGAAATATTGAAGTTTCAAGCATTTCTGAAATTTACCGTTAAATGAAAAGCGGCCGTAGTCCGATTTCAATAATTTTCAACGATTTGCTTATATGTGACAAGCACAATAACCACGCCGAGTTTGGTACAAATTGGTAGAACGGTTACCGATATACATATATGTGATCATAAGTAGAAGGTGCCACGGCCATTTTCCAAAATTTTACCATAAACGTATTTCTTGGTAAAGAATTGTTGCAAGCATCAATTTTGAATAAATTAGCTTTAATATTTACTGATTTATCGAAGATTTTGTATTTGTCTAAATTACCGTTATATGGGATGTGGGCGTGGTTCTCGTCCGATTTTAAAAATTTTCGGCGATTTTGTATGCATGTACCAAGGCCAACATCTGTGCCAAGTTTGGAAGAAATTGGTGCAGCGGTTACCAAGATATACACATGTAACCATAAGTGGGCGTGGCTACGCCCATTTTCCAAAAATTTATAATATTCTAATTTTTCGTCTAAAAATTGTTGCAAATATTAATTTTGAGTGAATAATCTTCAGTAGTTACTAAAATATCGCAGTTTTCGTATTTCTGGAAATTACCGTTATATGGGAAGTGGGCGAGGTTACAGTCCGATTTCGCCCATTTTCAATACCAACCTACCTTGGATAAATGGAAATCTACATACCAATTTCGTTGAGATATCTCAATTTTTGCTCGAGTTATCGTGTACACGGTTGGACGGACAGACGGACGGACAGACAGACAGACATGGCTTAATCGATTTCTCTATTCATTCTGAGCATTTATGTATACATTTGTCTATATCTATCTCGATTCGTTTTGGCTGTTACAAACAACCGTTATGTGAACAAAATTAATATACCCTTGTGCACAAGTGCGCTCGGGTATAAAAATATATGACTTTTTTGCCTTTGTGCGGAGTGCTTTATTCATCAATTCTGCATTTTCCATTATGTCGCAACAATTATGACGGAATTTCAGGCCCACTTGTAGCGTCTTTAGCTTTGTAGCGGGCGGATACGTCCACGCATGCTAACCCCACGTCTCCATTTTCTACTTACAGGTCTATTCTGCACGTTACCGAAGATTTTGTAACCGGACATTTTTATTACTAAAAAATGTTACCAGTTCTTGTCACCGCGATTCTAGGTTCGTTGGTAATGCAGTTAAAATATTCAGTAATTCAGCTATGAAGAATTGTGCAGATTCTGGTATTGCATATTTCACGGGACAATACTTTGTTACCAACTTATGAGATGGTAACAAAATTTACCGGTTACGAGAGTAGAGAGAATGCGAAAAGGGTTTACAAATTTACAGGAACTTTATTTACCGGTTACAAACTTTTTATTACCAGCGCAGAATAGAGTCTATTCTATTCTATTCAATAGACCCGTTAATGTGTCTTAACATCTGTCAAATTTCTGTTTTAAATTTGTCCCGTTTCCTCATGTGGGCAACTTTCTGTCTTAACATATCACTTTCGAAATGGCATCAAGCGAATCAGATCGATCTGCACCCAAAGTAGATGGCGCGGTAAAATGAAAACTTAGTTGTCAAACTACAAAATGACAGCTGACGTTAAGACAACGATGGTAAGAAATTCGGCAAGACAGATATGGTTTAACAGTAGAAATTTGCGGTCTCCACCTGACATTTCTGTCTTACCACAGCTTTTTTAACAGAATCTGTAGAAGGTGGAGACGTGGGGTAATCCTTACGCAGCCACTCAGAAATGTAGACGCTGTTGTTAACTAAGGGAATATGTACAGCTATGTCGGCGCCTATAAATATGCAATGAATTCGTACGATATAAATGTCATTTACAGCTTAGACTTCTGTGTGCATGTAAAGCGGACGTGACACATATCGAATATTAGAAATATGAATAAAAAAATAAGGAAAGCGATACCATCGACTTTACTAAGAAGTCGACAAGCGCTGGGCTGCGAGCATCATTGTGGCATAAACTACCCAGTGGGAAATGGCAATGTGTGGCAATTTACAATAACTTATTTGGAAGTTTTTCTTTATTTTTATAGGCATTTCAACGCATTTTCCGGTGTGGGAAACTTTTCAATTGCCCCCTTCTTGGCAAAGGGGCATAAACATTGGTCGAAACATAATTTTCGCTTGCAATTTGGCCGAATTCCGTTTCGCATTTATTTTAATTAGCTGTTTGTTTTTATATTTAATAAAGGCTACTTCTAGCATATGAAACTGCACTTTGTTTATGTGTGCAAATAATAATTTGACTAATGAAGGCACGCTTTCAAAGTCAGCATTTGTGAATGAGATATTGAAATCGATTACGTGTTCTGTATTTTTAGTTAGTTTCGAACAACCACATTCAAGGTAATAATTAACCAAAAAATTGACGAAAATATAGAAGATAAGGGAAAAGGTGAGTACCTTTAAAACCTATGACCAGATGTTAGTTAAGTTTCATATTTGGTTAAAATACTTTTTAAGTCGCCCGCGCCCACATCCCATATAATGGTAATTTAGAGAAATACGAAATTTTCCATAAAATTTTAAATATTAAAGCTAATTTATTGAAAATTGATGCTTACATTAAAACTTAAGCAATAGAACCAATTTTTGGTAATTGGACGTACACCTGTAACCATTACATCAATTTGTACCAAAATCGGTACAATTTTTATACTTGACACAAAAAAGCAAGACGTTGAAAATTCTTGAAATCGGACTAAATTAGACCCACTTTTCATACAACGGTGAATTTCAGAAAAGCTGAAACTTCGATATTTCCAAAATTAAGGACGTTAATTTACTCAAAGTTAATACTGACAACAATTCCTCGAAAACATACAACATTATTATGGAGTTTTGGAAAATAGGCGTGGTACTGGTTCAAAAGAAAAAGTGTTTTCTAATAGCGTTCGCCCCTCCCCAGGCAATGGCACAACTCTGAGTGTATTTCTGCCATGAAAACCAGCTTCTCATATAAATACAATCACCCTTCGGAGTGGGCATAAAACTGTAGGTCCCACCCCTTTGTGTAATAATGTGTAAGCGCCAATCTGTACTTTTATCGTCGCTGCCTTTGCAAAACCACCCAACCAATTGCAAAATCGCCTATCTTACGGCACTCAAATTTTACAGGAGAGCGTAAAAACGGGCTTTTCTTTGCAGCCATTGCCTTGCTAGGTGGTATTTTCTTTAGTTGCTATTTTACAAATCCGTTGTTTTAATAAAGGTTTTACGATTTTTATGCGAAAATCTCGCTGCCTGGAGTTCACGGTAACCGAATCTCATTTTTGCCACAACGGCGGTTTAGGCGGTTTTGCAACTGGTCGAAGGGCCATTTTGAAAAGGCTGCCAAAACTAGTAAATTTGTACTTATGTTTGTCATGTAATTATATGCGCATTGTTATTTTTTATTGGTTAATTATTTTATACAAGTTTTCAGTTTAATTGTCTATAGATAATTGAATTAAATTTTAAAACAAAATTATAAGAAAAAATAGCAATATATCAAAATTTTAATTATGTAATTATTTTTTTTTTTTGTAAATACGTAGATAACTATTAGAGTGGAATTTTGTGGAGAGAGCGTCGAGACGCAAACCAAGCCGCCTGTACTCAGGAAACACGCTTTGGGCTGTAATTCGTCTGCGTAATTTGAGTTGATGGTTCACAACTGCGTACAGAACATTTGGTGTGTGTGAACGGACCGAGTTGCCGTGTTTGAATTTAGTCTAAAAGCGAGCATTCGACACCTGATTAGCGTGACTCATTACTCTTTCGAATGTAGCGCCTCTAGCTTCTATAAACAAATCCGTGTAGCTGTACCCGTCGTTCACATTAGAGTGTTTTTTTTTTTTGTTTCGCCGGAGAAATTTTCAACAACAAATCATCGTAAAATTTCAGGGAATTGTGTGAAGGTCAAACTATTAATCAACATTTCTACCTTTAAATATTATTAGAAAAAGTGTTAGAACTAGATAATTTTTTATGATGGGGTGGGTTTCTAAATATTCTTTAAAAATTAAAAAAAATAGAAAATATAGAAATGTAGGATCTCGAAATTGATTTTAATTTGATATTTCATATTTGTGGTGCTGTAACCATATAACCCATATCAATCATTATTCTAAAGTAAACCAAAGAGAAAGTACGCAATCGTGGATGCTTTGAATAGGGTTGCCAATATTATATAAGATATTTATAGTATTTTTTCAAAAAACTCTGAAAAAAATTTGTACACTTTAAATACTTATATATATGTAGAATTTTATTTAGAATAAAAAGTAAAAGAGCCCTTTACGTATACATCTTGTTTCTTCCTTATGCATTTCTTCTATCTTTGCGCTCTTGGCAGTTTTTAAAAATTCATTGTTAACTACGAAAGTATCATATGCTTTCTCGTAATCAAAATTTAAATTAATATAAATCAAAAGTTAATTTTTTATTCGTAAGGTAGTCGCTTTGTTTCTCTCATCTCGCCATTTCACATTCATAATAGAAAAAATGTTTATGTTAACACCGAAGTTGCGGACATGATTTTAAACAAATTTGGTAATTCATTCTCAGTATTTTTAAAATATGTTGCCATTATAAACTCACATTACCGTTTAAAGAATATTTCATTTATAGCTGAAGAAATATAATATTTTTGCTACTATATTTTTCCAACAATACATAGCACTATACTATATAATAGTACGGTTGGCAACCCTAGCATGTTGATAAACTACTGAAATTTAATTTTTAAAGGGCATAAGCCCTTATCGATGCAATTTATTTTTGTAAAAATGTATGCATTTTTCTTTATACCTGTTTTGATAAATTTAAAAATATAAATTAAATTGTGACACTTAATCGCGTATACATATCTTAAGAAACAATTGAAAAATCTTAATATGGGATGGCGTACATACTTGATTGAGTGGTACCACTTTTTTAGGCTGAATAACGGTAAATTAGGAAAGTGGTATCCGGCGAACAAAAAAAAAAACACAAATTTGTGATCCAGTGTTATTATATAAAAAGGCAAAATATTGTTATGTTAATTAAAAAAAGTCTACGCGTTGTTAGAAAAAATTAAACGCTAGTTCTTCATGAGGCTCTTTAAACAGCATTTCGGGATAGGCCAATTACAAATAATTTTACCTATTCCATTTAGAATTCGTGAGGAAAGTTACTTGTTTTTCTTTTCTAAGTGAAAGTGCTTAGAGGAATGCAAAATTTCAGCGAAATCGCCAATATTTTTTAATAAAAACCAAGAAATTGGAAAATGTTTCCCATTTCAGTCCACAGCCTGTTTGAAAAAGCGATCACTGTGAGGAGGCTCCGTCAGAACTTGTTTTATTGGTTTTTTAACTTCCCTGCAAACCAAAGTTCCGGAAATCCTAACGAAATCTTTAGGAGTATCTCATTTCTGTAACGATTTTTTTTTACAAGTTTTCAAAGAATGTTGTATGAAGTGGTTGAGACGAACTCGTAAAGAAATTTCTGTAAGATAAATAAATTAAATTCTGCGAGAAATTCTTCAAATAACAGCATTATTTTCATTGCTTTACCGACTGTTTTCCGAAATTCCGTAAAAGAATCGTAGTGTGCACAGTTTATATGATTTTTTATTAATTCCTTAAAATTTCTCTACAATTCTGAATACTCTGAACACACAGTGAAAGTGCGTGGAACAAGGCCTTTCTATCTGATGATCTCAATATTAGCTATGAAACCTGTCAAGTGCATCAGTGTCACAATAATTTGACGCACGTTTGTTCTCGACAACCAAGTAATCCTAACGAAAAAGCGTTGTTTTCATCCTACAATCTGCGTTAGCATTCTGCTCGCGGGTTATTGTCGACACATTTGTGCTTGCCTACATTTCACACAAACGTGTCAGTATTCCACAATTCCCCCTACTAACCCGAGTATATATTTGCATATACAGATATTCCATGAACATGTGCTTAGTTACATATCGTCACCTGAAATGCAAAAAGGCGTAACAAACATCGTCGCTGAAATTCAAAAAGTCGTAACTAATAAAAAATTCCAAATTCAGTTTTTGATTGATATGATGGATTTCATCGAATTACAACTCGCACATCATTTAATGAAAAAAGCAAACATTTTGAGTCACAACTTTTCCCATTTCAGTTACGATGTTATGTCTTTTTGCATTTCAGGTGACGATATGTACATATGTATATAAATAAATTCATACGCATCAATTTGCTTATTTGCGATGCGATTCTTTAATGTACTAAACAATTTAATATGAATTGCGGCATGGGAATAGATGCGCGCAGCAGAAAAATTTCGTTATGTTGGGTCCTGCCTCTTTAAATATAGACCAGCGCGTTGAATCCAACTCGGAATTAAACAAAAGTCTATTTGCCAATGCAAAAATGCTCTCACTTGTTTTTATGCCTGTGACAAATTGTCAGATCAGAGTGGGTTGCCGCACGGTCCACTTTCACCAGACGCACAGTGCCTCCCTTCCATATAAAATGTGGACAAAAATAGAATTATTAACGGATTTGAATGCAAATTCGTTTCTTAGTAAAATTTAGGACGTTAAAAGATCAAATTCACTTTAATTAAGGGATGAAAGTAACGAAAATATGTATATCAATATGGGTATCGGACAAAGGAAAAAATTGGACAAATTTAGCAAGAAATAAGTGAAGAGTACAAACACTCCTGAGTTAATTTTAGACTCCAGTAAATTTAATTAATTTTAAAGGAATGTAATCAAAACAAATCACTGATTGATAATGTATGTATTTGTAATAAAATAACAAATACAAAGTCGTAAACCTTTAGTTTGACACAATTATTATTTTAGTTTAACTAAATTTGACTTTAAAAACAGGTGGCCACACTCTTCGTAATATTTTCAAGCTAAAACCGTCTTAAACCTCTTTGGTCTGACCCCATATGGTGATACCTATCTTTTTTTAATTACGTAATTCTTTTAATTCAAATGAAATTTGATTTTTTAAACAGGCGGTAACCGTCTACATGACTTAAGAAATAAAACCTTTTCATACACATTTCGATTTATACCCATTTCTTAATACAGTATATTTTGCTTAGCTACCCATCCTTCTTTGCACGAAAAACTTGTGCACTTAACCGAAAAAAGCACTTAAGCGAATTTTCTTTACTACTTCAATGAGGAAGGTATCCGAATCCCTACGAAACCAAATAATGGAGTAGCACTTACCACGTAGAAATTTCTGCAAGCGAAATTTTTACCGAATGGTATCTAATTATCTATATAACTACATTAATTGATAGCCATTTTCGTTGTTCTGCGAGATGAGCAAAATAAATAAAAGCTTGTAAAATTAGGTAATTGTATGGCCAGTGCAGGTAAACCTAATACTTTCTTTGATAGTTAATAATAGTTGCACAATTTTTAAGGCAGGTATCGCCAATGTGCAGGTATGTTGAATGCATCTATCGGAGGAGAGTCCTTATAAATGTTAAGAATAATGCCGCTAATGCGCCTTTTAGGGTAGGTATCTTAAATGTGCACTTAAGCATAAAGGCAGCAAAGCAAAATATACGTAATTCATTTAACTTATTAAAAAAATTTGAATTAAATTTATGACAGGCGGCAACTCTTTAAAAAAATAATCCTCTATTTTCTACAGTCCAAGATTTTTAATCTGACACTTCATTTTTGAAAATAGAACGAATCGTGCAGATCTGATGGCAATACCAAAAAACCAAATTTTCGATTTTTGCCCACTTAGGCGGCACTGTTTTAGTGTCCGAATTAAACTTTACACACAAGCATATGCAATTAGGTACATAAATACAATGCAGTGTATCTTCATCTTGAGCAGTCACAAATCTATTTGTATTTGTTTGTGTCCTGCCTGCACTGAGACTTCGTTCTGCCAATTGTCAAGCTGTGCGTGTTCATATACAAATATACATAGCTTTTCTGGGCCATCAGTGTGAGCGCCAGTGATTGTTGGTAAATCTTTTTGGTCCGGAAATCACAAAATATTACGGGTCGGAAATGAGAAAATACTCTACTTTATTCCGCTCTTGCACTTCCATCATGTTTCAGAGTTTTGTTTTTCAAACGCGAATCCATTTCTGGTGCCCCACCCATTACTCTCCATATCCTTTGATTCAATTCGCTTGCTTGCCTTGCGGCGTATACTGCTAGGATCAGAAAATGATGCCGCATCCGTTGTAATATTGAGTCAACGCCTTCGCTGTCAAAAAATGAGAGTGTTTAGTGAGATGTTGCAAAGAAGAAAGGACGTTACCAGGAGTGACGCACAACGTAATTTTTTCAGACTGTGGGCATGAATGAATTATTATTAATTTGTTTGGGGATTCAAATGGTTTATTCATTTTGGGTGTATGTATGTAGATGGCTTCAGGGGCTCGCTGCCGGGTGTCACTTAGAACTCATTCGAGAGTTTCAAATTTATGCATGTACATACATACAAACATGTGTATAGTATATGCATGAACATTTGAAGGGAGTTTTAATTTTTTGTGAATGTCTAATTTTTTAACATGTATGCAATTGTGCTTATTATTTTTAGAAATGGTGTAAATGGAGAATTAAAATTTGATGGATTGAAGGGTGTATTGTAAATAGCATACAAACGCGAAAATGAATAAATACGACGAAATCGAATACGGCTATAAAATATCTTGTCACCAATATGTGTAAGCATTCGAGCCATCAAAACTGAAGTTTACCACCCTAAAAAATCAGAACATTCTAGTTCTCCAATAAAGTTCTGGATCCAGATTTCCTGGCCCTGGGGCAGATTTATCGTTTTGCTTAACAAATACGCAGCTAAGTGCAGCTGTGCAGGAATATTGTTTGTTTAGTATCCTGCAATTATTAAAATAAGTGGTGCAAAAAATTGTTAGTCTTCATCAGTGTTGGGCACTGAAGTAAAAAAAACATTTAACTTTGGTTTTCGTTTTAAGCATGTGCACTTTTAAGCCTTGGGCCCAATTTCAATTAACAAAATGGTTCCAGTTTTTTCTCATTTCGCTTAAATCTGCCCTCTGAGTCCATGGGACGCAACTTTTTTGCTGCCGTTAAATGTTTACAAACTCTCGAAAATATTCGCAGCGGTTTTAATTCAGTGGGATTTGATTGTCTGTATGTAGAAAATGTAAGTTTAGTAGAAGTGTGCTGGTAGCCAAAGGTCAATCGCGGTATTCGATTCCCTTCTCTAGAGGCCAATAAATATTGATTGCCTTCGGACGCTGGAGCGATTGTTGTGACAAAATGTTGTCGGAAAAACCGTGTAGGGAGAGAAAGCACCCCAGGAATAGTTGCATAGGTGTACATATGTACATATCCACTTAGCGCCGAAAACTTCGCGTTACTGGGCATGCCCTCCTGCTTTTGACCGGAGAACATTTTGTCACTGTTGTCGCTCCGAATACAAGAGAAACGTTTTAATTTTCAAGCCCGCGGACAATAGCATATAAAATCATACATATGTATAAGCTTGTATGTATGTACATATGTATCTATGTAGCTATGAATATGAAAGTGTGTGCCAGCTTATATTGCTGCAGTTGCACTTATTTTTAATCGAATTTCGACGGGTATTGCATGCACACCAGCTCCGGTTTCGAGTGTGCGGGCGGTGATGCCCCACATACGCCACCTTCCTACATAAAACTGCAAGCAGTGCATTGTCATTGCACTTGGCGTTTCAGCTTTTATGCTACTCGTTAATAAACACAGAAGCGTCGTTGAACGAAATTGATATCAAAGGACGGCGAGGGGGTGGTTGTTAGGCATGGAGCGGCTGTAAGGACTCGAAGCGGGCGAAATGGAAAGGAAATGCTTTGAGCTTATATACTCTGGTAAATTTTATTTCACTATCTCCATGCGGGGCTTGTTATGTTCGAATTCTTTTAAATTGCTTATGTATTTTCTTTTATTGAATTTTTATGCGGTCACATGAGTTGCTCATACGTCCATAAGCTACGAACACGTTCCTTTTGCTCCATTCCATGTATGGCAAACAGCGAACAATGCAACAATCGTTGCAGCCGAATGTCGCGTTTTAAGCAGAAACAAATGAATTAATGTGCGTACATATAAACGCACGTTTCGGTGTGAGGTGCCCAGTTCTTATTGCTTTCGGTTTTAAAGTTGAATTCATTACGTCGGTGTAATTTGGTTGAAATGTGTTGTTCTGAAGTTTTCGTAGGAAGCACATAGCATGTATTCCAAAATTTAACTGGAGAATAAATTTAATTTACGATATTTTTAAGTTCAATATGTGTACCTAAATGAGTATTTTCTTTATTTTGAATTCTCTTAAAGCTATACAGCTCTGAAAGCGGTCTGCCGTCTTCAGTGGCTAGTACAGAAACCATATTTGTGCAAAGCTAATGAAGCTCATTCAAGTAATCATTGCCCTGAAATGAATGCGATGTGTTGAACAGCAGTAAGCTTTCCAACACTGTAACTACCCTGACGGAAACAAGTGATGTTTTTTTTTTAAATCAACCAATTGAAAGACTACCTTAAAACAAATGCAATGTTTCGAATTTTGATACTCTTTTTACTCAAAAACCAATTTGTGTCTTGAAAGTGTAAAAAAGCATCTGTGAAGTGCAGAACACAAGCGTATTCAAAAGAAACATACTGACTTTGAAGTTGTATAAACCAAATTTTTCTTCTTCTTCTTTCTCTTCTTCTTTTTAAAGTAGTTGAAATTAAATGCAGAATAGGACAGTTGACTTTCTGCTTGCACACAATTCAAACTGAACATTTGAAAGCACATTTACGATGCTTTCTGTTACTTTTTAGTTTCCAAAACGTCCGGTCGTACGTGCGCTCCAAGCGCTCATAGAAGATATCCTTGGACGTCTCTTCCTTCTCGTCGGAATATGGGCGCTGATGAGCGAGATGTTGAAGAATCGAAGGCTTTTATTTTGCTGTTTCCTTGGAAGCTCCCTATCTAAAAAATAGCACATAATTGGGTGACAAAAAACTTTGATTTCTTACAGTTACGTTCGCCTCAAGTGCTGTTTTTACGCAAGCCAAATACACCGAATGCAGCAATGTTAGCAGAAAAAGGCATTTTACATAAAAACCGTTCCCTAAACTCAGAAAACGGTATTTCCTTTAAACAAGAAAACAGATTCCTTATTTTACAGTAATTGTTTTTTCCTTAATATTACGAAAAACTTACTCAATTTGAGAAGTTTTTCTTTAATTCAGGTTCATGCTAAAAATAGTGCGTCATTAATTTGAGGAAGTACATTTACTTAATATAAGAAATAATTTTGTCAGTGCTGTTAAGACGAAGTTAATTGCTTTCCTGGCAAATGTCGGCTTGTAGCGTCGCGTGACGACTACTGCTTCTGGTTCTGAGATCGCAGGTTCGAGTTCGGTTGGAGGTGGTTACAGTAAAGTAAGTCAACTATTTCAATTTAAATATAAATTACAAATTGTAAAATTAATTTCATATATGGAAAAATCTAAATACTGAATTACCATAAAAAATAAATTAGATAATTTTTTTTTAAATACAATTTAAAAAATTACAAAAAAAAAAATAAAAATAAAAATATTTAAAAAAACTTTTTGGACTCGAACCTTGCATCTCTCGACTAGCACTCCAGAGCTTTGCTCTTTCGGCCATTGCGACTGTTTGAGCGCCGAGCGTACAATTACATACTTATTCATTTCACAGCAAGTTAATTTTTTCTAAGAAGAAATAAAATAGTACTGAAAACTAAGGAATTATGTTTTCCTTAAACTGAGTCAAATCGTTTTGTCATAATAAGGCAGTTATGCCTTTGGAGCCATTTCAAGGTAATATTTCCTTATGCCGAATTTCCACTAGGCATTGAAATGACAAAAAATGTATGCCATTTGAAAAAATGCCATGTGGAAATGAACTTAATGACTATTTTTTTAATGTAATGACACGATTTTTTTTTAATGCCCGACTTTGTCATTTGTCATTTTTGCCATTTAATGCCTAGTGGAAATCCAGCATTAGAATAATATACTTTCTTCCTAACATACATATATGTACTATTTCATTGCTAAGTTAGAATTAGTTTATTTTTATGAAAATTGCAATTAGAGGGTATTGAATATAAACCTCGATATGCAAAAGCATATGATGTTTTCATTTAGTTCATACATACACATACATGTGTATTTAAATACGTCTGCGTATGCTTTTCGTATCGAAATCAATTCGTATCTACCCTCCAGTACTGTTGGAGTCAATCGCCACTTTTGAAGCGCTACTGCACCGACTCCTAGGCAAGTAGGTACTCTATTAACCCGTGGTAGTGCACATGGTAGTACAGAGTCGAACCAGTCGTAAGCAGTGTTGCCAGAACTTTTTGGACGATTCGGCTAAATTGGCAAATAAAACCGGCTAAAAACGGCTAAAATGTTTCAACTAAAATTCACATGTTTTATTTAAATAAATCACGAGTAAAAAGACTATTTCTTGGAGAGGAGTAACAAATTCGAGCCGGAAAAAATTTTGCCAGCAAGAATTGGCAATTAGGAAAAACATTTGATTGTGGTACATGGTTGGATTTTTTGTCGACGATAATTTGAAAAAACAAGTTCGTGAAATTTAAAACTGGAGCGATTTTAAAATGAAAAATGTAAGTTAATACTTGTTTACTTAATTAATTTAGTTAATTCCAATGATTTGAAAGGTACTCGGAAAAAAAACTGTATTCTTAATCGGAATGCAATCTCAACTAGAGTCGATATAGTAAACCCGACAAAGAAATTGAATAGTATATTGAAGAAAGTCGGACTGAAAAGATATATAAACGTAGATCCTGTTTTTTACCCCTCTGAAAGAATTTTAAAAATTCTATACAAATTTCTTTTGTTTGAAATGCAACCGTGGACACTAGCTGGCAGAAAAGCTTTCAAATTTGCGTTCGTACAGAAAATTGCAAGTTTCTCTACATGAGAGAGAATTTGGGAGCATTTTTTCTTACTATCTGATATTTGGAGTGATAATTCTCGCTGGATTTTCGACGAACAAACCTATTCTCTTCCCTACAAGGCCTTTTCAGACTGACCGATTCTCAATACACTCAAATAGAAACCAAAACATAAAAAACGCTGTAAAAATTTCCCTTCAATTTTAAGGCAGTAAAACAACGACCTTAAGTTAACATCAACCGAGTCCATATGTTGACAAGGGATGCAAAATCACAGTTACATAAATGAACTGGTCAGATTTTTCAGAAATCCCTTCAATTCTGATGTAAAATATGATGCCAAAAGGCTGCAGATCTCCCATTTGGATAACCGATTCATATGACCGGCAGATGTCTCGTAGGATTCCCAGAGAGTTTTGCTTTACATAAAAATTTGTGCTCTTGTATTTTCATTTTGACTCACTTCAGTGTTGGTTCCTTTAACTCAAGTTGGCATTCGGTTTTTGGAATTTAAATGAGTTCTCAGCAAAAAAGTTTGTTTAAAAAAATACATATATGTACATAGTACTTGAAAATATCAAATTTTCCCTTACCTTAAACCTTCGGAAATGATGTTTTGTAATTTAGGCAGAATTGAAACTGCGCTATCTGGGAAGACAATATCTACATGTAATATTTATTCTGTTTGTTGGCATTATATCCAAACACAAATGCATCTTAAGTGTCTTAACGGTGAACCAATTTCTTATTTTCTCAGTTTGCGAATAAAACTTCACACTTAAAATTAAGACATTTATAACAAACATTTTATGAAGAAAATCTCTTCTTCGTTTAAAATAAAAATAAGCGAAATCGGCCCAATTTCATACAACCCTGCCTGACATGAAAATTTTCTCCACAATAAGGCTAGTAGCCATTTCTAACAGATTTTGGGTCGCTTAGTCAAAAATGGAAACATATATACATATTTGAAATTTAAGAAAACAAGGCAAATAGCAAAATCGGCTAAAAACGGCTTATTTTTTTTCTGCAAAACGGCTAACAAATCGGCTTCCGGCTAAATCGAAATTTCTCCGGCTGTTTGCTATCGCAACCGGCTAAATCTAGCCGGAAAACGGCTAAAATGGCAACGCTGGTCGTAAGCAGAACAGCGAAAACCTACGACAGAGGGCGCCCATAAATCACGCAAGTGATACTTTAGTAACTCCCGGTAGTGCAGAGAGAGAGCCGATGCTGACTACCGCCTAGAACATTGCCTTGTAAAAGTAATCGATGAAATACGCTGCAAGTAGTCGGTCAAAAGATATATAGCCAAAAGATGAACAATGATCCTACAACCCACGAGCTGCAATATTATACAATAGTATTTAGCTATATATATATATATATGTATGTATGTATATTCAAGGCATAATTACTTGTACATACATACATATGTATGTATGTATGTATAAATAAATTCGATGCGAATGCAAAGGCTTTTAGTGCCTTGTGGACAATGTTGTGGCAGTTGCGGTCAGTTTGGAAGTTCTAAGGAAACCATGGCCATTAACTCACATGTTACTTGGTATCATGCGTGTACGCAACACGTGTTTGTAGATTAGTACGCGCACGCACACTTGCAATGGTATCTAATTGGACATTAATGTAATATACATATGTACGTATGTATATATACTAATTCATATACATACTTAACTAAATGCATATGGGGTATTCCATCGTCACGAGTGGCACATTTGTACAGAAAAATATTCTTCCCCTTTGTGCACAAGGGTATTATAACAGACAAAACGAATCGAGATAGATATAGACAAATGCATACATAAATGATCAGAATGAAAAAATAAATCGATTAAGCGGTGACTGTCTGTCCGTCCCGTCCGCCTGTGCACACGATAACTCGAGTTAAATTGAGATATCTTAACGAAACTTAGTACGTGTACTTATTTCGAGTGAAGGACGGATGGTATTGAAAATGAGTAAGATCATACAATAATCAAGCACACCTCCGATATAACGGCAGTTTTCAGATATACGAAAACTGCGATATCTTAATAACTACTGAAGATTATTCCCTCAAAATTGACATTTTCAATAATTTTTAGACGAAAAACAAGAATATTATAATTTTTTTGAAAATGGGAATAGCCACGCCCACTTATGATTACATTTGTATATCTTGGTAACCGCTCCACCAATTTCTGCCAAACTTGGTACAACATACCAAAAGTTCGAAATCTTCGGTAAACCACTAAATACTAAAGCTAATTTATTCAAAATTCTTGTTTGCAAAAATTCTTTAGCAAAAAATACGTTTATGATTAAATTTTGGAAAATGAGCGTGGCTCCGCCCACTTATGATCACATACATACGTGTATATCGGTAACCGTTCGATCAATTTGTACCAAGCTCGGTAAAATTATTGTGCTTGCCACAAAAAAGCAAAGCATTGAAAAGTATTGAAATCGGACTAAAATTACGCCCACTTTTCATATAACCGTAAATTTCAGAAATTCTTGAAACTTCGATATCTCGAAATTTAAGGGCGGGCGCGAATTTACTTAAAATTTATACTAACAAAAATCCAATGAAAAGAAATAGCATTATTATGGAATTTCGGAAAATGGGCGATGGGATCAAAGATGTATAAAATAGGGATAAAACCACCCCTGCTTACCATGTGGCGGTAGTTTTTTACTTATTTAATTTAAGTATGTATAAAGTACTCAGCAATTGCGCATTTAGATGAAACTACACCTAATTCACTAACTTATGAGTTGCTATCAAATACGAAAAATATTCCAACTTAATCTAATATGAGAAAATTCTGAGTTGTTTCTTCTGTCACGGGTTAGACAAATAAAAGATAATGCGTTTGGAGTAGATTTTTTTCCGATTTTCCGATTTTCCGAATTTGAATAACAATTACATACATACATATATCTGTGTTAGATGTCTTATTACACAGAAAAAAACCAGCAATATTAACAAAGCAAAAATCATAATAAAAATGATTGCTTTATTATTCATAAATCCTAAATTCTCCTGTGGTGGGTGTGGATGCAAGTAAAAAAATACATACAGGTCCATGCATCGAATAGCAAACATCGATGTTTCCGATGAATCGATATTTTTCCTGCATCTCTAGTGGTGGCTGGGACAACTTTTGTCACGGTTGTGACACGTAGATTTTCCTCAAGAAACGCAACTTGTAGGGTGGTCCATATTAAAGGGCTTAGCAATGATAAATGTTAGAGGCAACGTCAATCGACCCACACTTATCACAGTACAGTTATTCTAATACTCACGATATACTATTCATATATTGTTTTCTATGCTCTTAAAAAAGTATTAAAACTAGTGTGTAAGTAAAGATGTATGTACAACAATTTACAAGTATGTGTGTATGTATGTACATAAATATCGTCGTTTAAATAACAAAACCGCGTATCGTCATTCAGCACAACCGCGTACTTGACATTTGCTGCCAAAAATTGGATTTTCTCACAGAAGCTCTTGGCTCAATCCTTATCCATACGTCCCAAAATATACTAGCCAGAAATGCGATTGCTTTATAAAAAAGAAAACTATTTTTAAAATATGAGTGTTTTTACGCTCTAGAAAATAATTTATGCAACCTCACATACGCGGTTTTGCGTTATCTTGATACGTGGTTTTGCATTTTGTTGATACACGGTTTTGTACATTGAACGATGATATATATGTAGATCCATATTTGAAAACTGAAAGCCTGGTATATATTTCTGTTTTGTTAATAAATATAAGGATCAGCCAAATTCATAAATTAATCGTTAATTACAGCAAATTACTGATTAAGGGCAGAAGTCGCAGTACGTAGTCAATCACTGGCGAGGACTTTACTGTGTACACTAAGAATGTTAATCCCGGGATCCCGGGGGCATTCCCGTTCGTCCTTGTGAACACAAAAAAATCTGCCCAATTTTTTCTTTCATTTGGTATCCATATTTTTGTTTTACATTGCACTAATTTTTTTAAATAAGTTTTGGAATTAATCACATATTTGAAATCATAAAGTCTTTTTAAAAACATCATGACGTCAGAAAAAATGCCCATTTATTTATACGCATCTAATTATATGTAATATGAGGTAGACTTTTATAAAAAAATTTAAATAATGAATAAACAAAAGGAGATAGATCAAACTGGTCGAAATAAGGCGCTTCTTTTACTTCTGCTACTAGTATTATGAACTCCTTTGAACCAGAAAATAAATAAAAGATAATAAATATCTAAATCCCGGGACTGATCCCGAGATCCCGGGATTGAACCAATGACATCCCGAAAATCCCGGTGCGTGAAAATCGAAAAAATTAACATCCCTAGTGTACACTGCGTATCTTATTCACAGTTACACTCTTCTTAAATTTCGTTTTTTGTGGAACGAAACTGGCATCTGTATAAAAAAACTGGGGGTTTTTCGAAGTTTGATAATTTTAGGTGAACTACGGTTCCATAGTTAACTACGCGACAGTGTAAATTCGTTGCTGTAAGAGTTTCATAATAAAAAAAAAATAGTTGGGTTAAGTATGCAGAAATGACCGCTCTTCTTCTATGTTTTGTAAAATGCTGTATCGATCAGTGTTGCAAATTAAAAGGAAAAAAACAAAACTGTATTTTCGATCAAAAAAATTTAACCCTCAAAAACGAAGAAAGCTTTTAAAAAAATAAGGTTTATTATTTTTAATTTACATATCCTACTAATATTATAAATGCTAAAGTTTGTATGTTTGGATATTTGGTGGTTCATCACGCGTAAACGACTTAACAGATTTACATAAAATTTTGCAAGCAGATAGTTTTTGACCTGGATTTTTTAAGAGTTGGCACCTGTTAAAAAAGTTCAGTTAAATTAATAATCACGCGGAAACGACGGAACGGATTTGCATGAAATTTCGCACATAAATATTTTACGACCTATTTAGATTGAAAAATGGGCTACTTTCTAAAGAAAATTGAATTGATTTAAAATTTGAAAAAGTTAAATTAAATTAATAAATGCAATCAAATATTACAATACAGACGTCAAACAAAAACGAAAACAATTTTAAGAGTGCTTAATGTCGAAGATATTTTTGAAGAGGGTTGCCACCTGTTTGAAAAAAAAAATCGCATACAGATGGTTTATGACCTGGATTGAAAAGCAGGATGGTCGTAGACAGAAAATAATTTCGATAAAACAAGTAATTTGAATGTTTTTTATTCATTCATTCACATTCTTCCATTTGAAGGTAGAAAATTCAAAACAAAATGTGTATTCATAACTTACAAAATTCCAAACGCCGAGTGTTTGTAAGTGAAGTAAAATATTCAAATCTACTATCTAGAAGTTTGAATGAGTTCATGCAGCCCTCTAATATACATACTGAAACATTCATAATACATATCCCTGGAAAGACAGAAAATCTCTGGAAGTATTTTAAACTTGTCATGTACATTTATGTTATGAGTACCGTACTGACAGACAAAATTTCAGTTAATGGAAAAGGGAGAACTGGCATCTGTCATATAAGCCGTGTTTTTTTTACACGCATGTACATCTACGCTTAACGTGTAAAAAACAATCATCGACAATTTCAATTTCAAAACAAGTAATTTTGATTTTATCGACAACTATTCATAAGCACACATAAAGTTTGTCGCTTACAGCTCCATACAATTTTTAAGCGCAGATACGTATGCGTGTAAAAAAAACACGCTTATAATCTAAAAATCGCATGGTGCATTTAGCTACAGTACTGATAAATGGTATTTTACCAAAGCCAGGGTACTGAATCTAAGTAAGAAATATTAGAGCCCGCCGCGGCACCTGCCAGAAGGTTACACGTTAACACGGCGTATTCCTGGAACCACTTTAATTTAAACTTAGAGGGATTGATATCTTTCGTATACCTAGCTTGCAGATGAGATTTTATAATTTCATAGTTTTAAACGGCCTAAATACCTTAAATCGCTTTAAAAATATACGGCTATAACAAAATGGGCACAGAATTAAAATATAACATCTTTAAATTACTTTTTAATATTTGTATAAAAACGTATGGTGAAACCCCCGGGCATAAGCTAGTTAAACATAAATAACAAAAAACTATTAATTTGAAATAAAATAACACAAACTGTTGAAACTATACTTAACTTAAATAAACATAAACTTTATGAAATATGACTATTAAATCCCATTTTGGTACGTTGTTCCTTCATCGTCCCCTTTTATCTGAAAAATTTACTTACAAAAAAATCAAAAGAGAAATTTTAGTTTACTCATACAAGTCAAAATTTCGAAAAATAACTGCATTTTATACTAGGAGGTAATTTAAACAACGGCAAGGTTGTTCAAAAACTGCAATTTGCAGTTAAAACTGTGAATCTGGCAACATTGGAACATTGACTATGGGAGCTGTTTTTCTAGAGTTTTTGATTTTTTGGATTATGACGCTCTGGCAGGAAAGGTACGATATTATATATGTATGCATGTATGATTGTCTCGTTTTTATTGTTCTATATGTAGTAATAAGTTTCAGCTACTATAATGGGTACAAGTATCATACTTTTCAAAACATTTAATTGAGCACCATCATTTCTGAATACCAGTCAATGTTAATAGAACTTAGCACTTTTCAGCATCTATTCGACACTTATTACTTTGTACTTTGAATCGATCCTGACTACATGTATCAGAGTGGTACAGAGTATTTTTGATTACCAACTACTATCGAGTCCTTTTTAACTTCTGAGTAGTTTTAAGTATTTTTGAGTTCTTGTGAGTACCACGCGGAATCTTTTACTACATTACATAACCTATGAAGAGCCACTTTACTATCGGAAATTGCAAAAAAATATTACGTTACCCTGAATTTCGAAGTTTTGAGGCATTAAACATGGTTTTGAAAACTTAAACTTGTATAGCCTTGTTAATAAAAAACAAAGTTGCTTTAAACAAGTGTCATAAATTAAAAAAAATGTATATATGAAAACGTATTTTTTTTAAGCCGTTTAGTTCCTTGTAACCCGAATTTCATTACAAGCCTAAATTAGGTATTTCATATTTGAAAGCATGGTTATTGAGGAATCTATAAAATTCTTCCGTCTCGCCCCAAAAATCTCTAATACCACGGTTACAGATATCACATATAAATTTTGGTCCCGTTTGGAGACGGTTAAGGCATGTCGCACAGGGGGCAAAGTACAGATCCCTCTATAAACTCAAACATTTTTTTTTTTTTTTTAGTTAATACCCAAAATCTATACTACTAAAGTCGAGGATATCACATATAAATTTTGGTCCCGATTGGAGTCGGGTAGGACGTCTTCGTACGGTAATCTGTATTTCGACCTCTGTGCGACAGGCCTTAACCAACTTCAGTCGGGGCAAAAAAAACATGTGATATCTTCGACTACGGTAATATCGATTTTGGGTATGAGATGAAAAAAGGATTATTTGAATTTTTTTAGTCTCCATAGAGGATTCAGAACTTTACTCGGGACCAAAACGTATATGTGATATCTTCGACTATAGTAGCATCGACGTAGTGGTTGAGGTTTAGAAAATCTGATATAAAAATTTGCTTCCTACAATTAAGGGCCACCCTAATGTACATACATACATACATATAAGCATTTTTCATTAAAGACTAAATCAACCAACCCACAAAAAATGTTTCGCCCTTGTGTTATCACAGACCTGTAATGTGAGTGTCGAAGGGCATACATATGCTAATAAAAAACAATTTAAAAGCAATTTCGCATTGATTTACCTTTGCTTGCCCTTCACACTTCGCATGCTTCAGTTTCTGCCTCTGTCTCCGCCATGGCGAAAGTAGATTTTGTCGCGCGAAAATTAAATAAAGTTACTCGAGCCTTGGTGTTTTTCTTATGTTAAGTGAGCGTAAAATGTGAAATATTAACAACGCATGCCACAAAATTCGCTATCATTATGACTTTCCGCCAGAAACATTTCAGAAACAACAAAACATAAAACCACTTATCTCAGGAGCGGCAGCTTCATCGCTTTCGAAAGCGCGTCGTACGACGAAACATAAATAACTTACTCAATATTTGGGTATTTCGGTTACTGTACGGTAGTCAAGAGGAAAGACAAGCAGCATTTAAGATGCGTTCCGGCCATTTCCGCCGGCAGCAACCGTTCCGTTGTTGCCTTCCTTCCGCGAACACAACATTCTCCCGAGCTCTTGCTATGAACGTTGGTTACGTGGATGGTTTTGCCATTTTCATTTTGCGACGTAATATTTTTTTACACTTCTGATATTTATTGATGAACTTTTGGTGTCGTGGTTTTTTAAATACCTTAAATAAATGGCGTGTCAATGATTTCGACTGTGGTTAGATATATGAATGTATGTATATACAAATCTGTATTTGTGTACAAAAGTATGCAAGCATATTTATTTATTTTTGTTTTTTTAATTGGGAATCGGTATACTCGTATTTTTTTTTTTTAGAATGGCGCTAACACATATATTAGTGTTTGGCCGAGCTTTTCCTCCGATTTGTGGCGTGCGCCTTGATGTTGTCACACAAAGTGGAAGGACCTACAGTTTTACGCCGACTCCGAACGGCGATTGTATTTTTATGAGAAGCTGTTTTTCATGGCAGAAATACACTCGGAGGTTTGCCATTGCCTGCCGAGGGACGACCGCTATTAAGAAAAAACATTTTTTAATTTTTTTGCGATGTTGCTTTGACCAGGGCTTGAACCCAGGCGCTGCGGAGTTGAAGCGCGCACTGCTTACCACTACACCACAGCGCATTTATAAGTCGTGTTAAAAAAGCGGACGGATTAAACTGGCACGATTTATACAATTATTTTCGAAGATGTCTTAGGAAGCCAAAGATTTTGCCGATGTACACTATGTAACTGTAAATTAATAAGGACATAGTTCTATAATCGCATCATTTTAGAAACCGCAACTGTTGCGAATATAGAAAATTTGCGATAAACGATTATCTATGCTGTTTCCAGTCACAAATTAAACGCATATAGCAGGTTTTAAACTAAACAGGATTCAAAGTCCAAGAATTTGAACGGACAATTTGACAACAGTGAACGAAATAGATAATTGATAACAAACGGAAGAGTTACAAGGTGTTACAGCTAGTGCTATTTTTTATAAATTTTATTAAGGATAAAAAAGTTTAGGACTCGAAATAACAGCAAAACAATTTCATCCCTTTAAAAATGTTTTAATTTATGACAGTATGACACTCCTCCAAGACAGAACTGGTATTGTATATAAGGAAAAAAAAAAATTATATACTTTTTCTCTGCCGAAATTATGGACTCTTTTTTGAAACTCTCCCTCGAGACAAAATACCCTAACATTATTCTGAACTCCAAGTTGAATTGAAAAAATTATTTAGAGGAGAGAGCTAAGAAATCTCTGGCAGCATACTACATGTACAAAAGGATCTTTGGAAAGCCATTGGAGACTATCACCGTACGTTACCTATGGGATGTACCATTGTCATTGTTTAAGTTTGCATGATTTTAATTCCAGTATTTGGTACTCAAAAATATCATACCTGATATAAGATTTGTATTCTCTACTTTAGTACTTTCAATCTTAGTCCGATTTTAAGTTCGGAAATGCTAAGATCGAGTACGAAGAACTTGAATCCTTCTCTGAGTGTACTCATACAACCGCACATGCCTCTTCACATGAAAATCGATATATTTAACGTTAGAAAAAATGCTACTAATAAGAAGAATAAATAGCAGTAACTTTTCTCACATTATTGCTACACCTTCCCAAATGTTCTGCCGGCGCAGCACTTAGTTATTGACATGCGAAGAAAAAAAAAATTATGCTAACGTAATAAGATGAAAAAACGAAAAATTTCTGATGCATCAAGCTTTTCTTAGCTCTTTCCTCAATCAAGTAAGAAATGGGTTTCTTTGAAGCTATGCTCTTAAAATTAGCTGGCTTTCTTTTTTCACTTAGCAATTTTCAGTGGTGGTGAAAAATGCTTTGATTTTTGACATCACCTAATAATAATAGAAATATTATGGTGCTTACACTTTTGCTAAGTATTTGGCCGAGCTTCTTTACCAATTTTGTGGTGTGCGGCTTGGTGTTGTTACACCTACAGTTTTACTCCGCCTCCGAACGACAAAAGGATTTTATGTGTAATTTTTCATGGCAGAAATACACTACATAGGAGGTTTGCCATTGCCTGCTGGGGGCGCCCGCTGTAATAAAAAACTGATTTTAATTTAGATGTTGGCCGGACCAGGGAACGAACCCAGGGCATACGGAGTGTTAGTATGTATCTCTAACCACTCAGTCGCAGCGGTCGCCAGCACATCACCTTGCCACCCATTTAAAACGCACGAATTTATGGCTGTATTTAGGTGAGAAGACTCAATGTTAGAATGGATGGCTGTTAAGTGGTCCGTGCAAAAGCTATATCATAAATATAGGTATGTATATGTACATACATACGCATACAAATATTTGTGCACAAATAATACGCATGCTTTCTTAGAACAACTCCACTTCCGACACAATTTTATGTTTAAGTACGTGTGTGTATGTACGCTTTTTCCCAATTTCTCTTCCCGATTCTTAAGAGTTCTCTCATTTTTATTTATTTACTCTATATATTTGTTTTACTTTCATGAGCTTTGTCAATAAAGCAAAATTTCACACACATGCACACATACATATGTATATGTACCTACTAGGGATGTTGCGAATGTGGAATTTTAGACATCCGCAGATGCGAATGCGGATGCGAATATCGAACAGCTATGATCCGCGGACGCGGATACGAATGCGGATGACAAGTATTTTTAAGAAACAATTAGAATCTAGCATAATGGCGAGATCGTTGTTTAAACAGCGCTTACAAACCAAACCAGATATGTCGGTTTTTTTCTAAAGCTTCTAGCTTTTTAATTATTTATGCCTCGATTCTCGTTATAGCCAGACATTGATCATTTCTGCTGGGAATCCCTATTGAAGGAGCTTACTCTTTGACTTTAAATAGCAAAGAAGGGACAGATTTACCACAGAAGTTTTTAGTCTAGGATCCAGTGTATATCCCTATGAAAAAAATATTGCCCGACAAGTAAACAAAATTACTGTTTTTAAAATTATTGCTAAAAATAAATACTCCAAAGAGCCCCATTTGAAATTATTGAAACGAATATATGTAACATGAAAAGCAAATCACGAAAATTTGGTTAAGAATTACAATGCGTACTTTATTTATTTGTGTCTAGTAGTGTTTTTTAAGATTTGTCCATAAAAATCATATTCAAGAAAGAAACCAATGCAGTTATTTAAAGCACAGAAAAATATATTATTAAAAGGACTATGTTCTCTTTGACGTTCGTCAAAGGTCAAGTAGAAGTGGAAACTTGTATGACTGCCCATTGATAGCTCGGTTATATAGCTTAGGAAATAATATGGTTAAAGACATTTTTATCAAAGTTGATATACATGACATTTGACCAGTTTTGTTACACAAATACTCCCACGACCACAGGCAAAAATATTGGCTAAAATTTGTCATTTTGTTTGCCATACATATATACGTTGCTCAACATTTGCATTCGGCAAAGCTCCGCATTGATTATTGCGAATACGAAAGCGAATGCGAATGTTAAAATTCAAGCGGAAGCTCCGCGGTTGCGAATGCCAATGCGAATATTCGCAACTACCCTGGTACCTACATATGTATATAGACTAAGGCATCCAATCCCGGACCATTTTGTTAACTCCGGATTTCGGGATTTTTTATTGGCAATCCCGGAATCCTGGGATGTTTCGGGATATTATTACCAATCATTAAAATCTGCTAACAGACTAGTTTTGCAGTCATGCTTTAGTGCGAGTACTAGAAATACAAATAAATTTGTGTGTTTTCAGCAAATAAATATACTGAATAAACTTAAAACTATGGAATTGAAATTCACTCATATTGTAGTCGCAGTCATTTTTACAAAAAGTAAAAAATAAGAGATCATGTTTCTGTAGTAATATTAGTATGCATATGTATATATACTTATGTATGTATAAGTACATATATACAATTCGGACGGATTTCGTAAAAAAAAAATGATGTCATGACTCCGATTCGCTCCAAATTTTTTTATGGGTTCTATATATGAGATAAACTAACACGTATACCAGGAATTTTTCTTTTCTTCTTTTCTTCGGAGATATGATCTGTCAATGTTCGAATCTTTTCGTGATTCTGACCATCCATGTACTTCTTCAAATCGTTATATCTCGGGTTCTACTCATCGGGCTTTCTATATGATGGTTATGATTGCCCTAAAGTTAACTTAGCTATTAACAGTTGAACTATTTTAAGTTGATTTGCATAGTAAAGACCATCGTAATCCTTGTTTAAATCTCTATAAAACACATGTTCCAAAAAAATTGGAGCTTTTCAAGAACTATTTTTAAAATATATATACTTTTTTTTATGACGAGGTGGTTTATTTTGTGAGAGCCAACAATGAAGTCTCTATTATGAACAAAACGCGAGATATAACAATTTGAAGAAGTACATGATTATTTAGTCAGAATCTTGAAAAAATCAAAAATTTGACACATCATATATACGAAGAAAAAAGGGCAAATGTGAAGCGAATCGATATTGTGACACCACATTTGGTGTCCGATATGAAAAGAATGCCTCGTATATGTTATATATATTATGACATAGAATAATAGTAGTGTTATAATTGTAATATATTATTTGATTGTTTGTAGAGTTGCATTTTATAATTCTTTTATGCCATTACAGTGTTTGAATGCCGTTTTATTTCAATTTGGTCGTAAATTAAATTATATCCCGGGATCCCGAGGGCTTGATCCCGGGGTTTCGGGACTCAAAAAAGGGCTCGGGACTCCCGAGATTCGGAATCCCGAATGCCAGTACTGGATGCCTTAATATAGACTCTTTCTATGCATTAACATTGATGATGCGTGGAACGTGGAGGATAAACAAGAAGGCGAAAAAATGTAAATACAACCAAAAGTGGAATTACGGAATAAGAAAGCAGTTTTTATAGCTTCCACCTATGATTGCTTTCCACTTATAGCATCTGCACCGAACACGTCCTGTAAATCGGTATCGGGGATTACTTTATCCACAGATTTTTGGTGCTTCTTTTCGAAGATTTCGCGCTCGTTGCCGCTGCGCTTTTTACTAAACTTCAATAATCATAAATTCAGATTTGCACAACGAATACTAGTTGCCTTCAGTTTGTTCACGACTTTCCTGTCTTTGCCTCCTTTCATTCGTAAGTGGACGGGTATATGTGTATGCAAGCACAGATGGAGTGCTGTGAAACTCCCATTGAACTATGGAAGCTCGCTCTCATAGCTCACATTTTGAATTATTGACGCGATAATACTAGAGCAACTGCAAACACAAGTTCAACAAAAGCCTGCAAGAAGACTTGAGGCAAATATATGAGCGGAGATACATGTGTAAACAAAAGCAGCGCGAAATGCTAACAATAAAAGTCAGTAACAAGAATATTATTTTAAATGCATCGGCACTTGTGCAAAGTACGCGGCATGCACTTTAAGGGCAGGGGAAGCCTGGAAGTGAAGCTGTCGATACATTTAAGGTGTTAAGCAGTTCATGTGCAATAAACTATGTAAGCACATAGTTGAGTTAAGTCACAACACTGTGTAAAGTCATGAAGACTTCTGCAATGGTGAAAATACGAAATAATGTGCGCATCTCCAAAAGCCAAATGTATTGCATAGTGGAGGTTAGGCAGCTGGAGAAAGAATGAGCCGGAATCGGTGGTGAAGAGTGCATTGACAACTTTATTGACGAATATGCAAAAGCCAGAGCGAAACAACGTGTGATTAATCATTGGATTTGAGACTTCTGAATGGCCGAAAGCTGATCGGAAGAGGGTACGAAGCTTAACAGAACAAGTAGCTAGGTTATTAATAACTTAGGATTTATATAAATCATAATATTTTCTCATTTTCCTTAATCACAACTATTTTTTATTTAACACGGTATGCTCTTGCAACTCGAGTAGATCTATATAAACTATGAACATGTACATATATACAAAGGAAAAGCTGACGTTTCACTTGTCATTCAGTTGAATTCTGAAACAGCTATTTGCGCAAATATGTAAGTTGCCTATGAGTGATACTGGTTAAAATATGTACATATGTACAGTAAAGTGCATCAATGTACATTAGACTGCATCACCAAAAAAATTTGCGGTTTTTCCGCCGGGATTACAAAATTTATTATTTTTTAAGACGTCTACCAAAATATTTCGGAGAAATATTAATACATTATGAATAAAAATAGTTTCTTAAAGATTTTATTTGAAAAATCCCCTCAGATGACAAAACAGATTAAGCTTAAAAACCTGCATAAAATTATTTAAAAACGCTTTTCAACGGAATCGTAAGAATGAGATTTTTGATGCTGCTTTTTTACTTTTTTCAAAGATTGATTTACGAAACCCTTGAATAACTGGGCCAAAACTATTCTGATTTAGACTTATGGGATCTCAGTAGAAAGGTATTTTCACACTATTTATATTTCTATCCAAAAAAAGTCATTCATGTCCCAATTTTTTCAAGTCAACTTTGAATGACATTCGTTCATCCTAGATAGAAGTGATTTTTTGGAAAAAATATTTTTATTTGGAAAAAATAGTCAAGCAGGTCTTAATATTTTCCCGAAAGATTTTGGCTCGAGTCTTCAAACATAATATATTTTAGAACTGCCAATGCTCTTCGCAAATTGTAATGTTGGATTTAAATTATTGGTTACCTAAATTTGCAACTTTAAAAAGTTCTGCGCTGCCCTGGCTCGATTTTGAAAAGCAGAGTAATCACCGCAGCTGTAGGTGCAGGGTTCGTGGTTAAAACAACAAGGGAAACTCCCCAAGGAAAGGTTTTATCACCCTTGCTGTGACTTTTGGTTTTAAATTAACTGCTAAAAACTTTAGATGCCATCACACGATTACTTGGCTATACAAATTGGGGCCAACTTGTTAAATAAGGTAAAATTACCTAGATATCTAAAACGATTCACCGATGAGTAACTTTTTTAAGTTCGGGATATATGTGTGTTTGTCCTAAAATCATCTAACTGGCTTAAACCCTTATTTGTTTCTCATGCAAAAACATTGATAAGGCTTCGAGGATACTTTAGATTGCAAAGTAATTGTGTTTTACTTCTAGGTTGTTTCATTTTGTGAATTTGGACTCCAATGGACTTCATATACAGGGTAGGGCCGTCTGTAATACAAAAATTATTGTGTTGTGAAAAAAACTAACAAGATGAAAATTGTTCATTGTGTTTGTTAAAGCAATATATCGTTACCTTAATATCGGAATGGCCTGTATTAATTTTTTTATTGCATAAAACTTATAATTCAATGAGATGCATCATAATCAGTCAAAGAGTGAATTTCGGTTAGTTACGGCATGTGAGATAGGGCCTTTCTATAAATGGTTGGTTATTTCTAACTGAATCCATCTGTAAATTGTAACACTGTTACAGGCGTGTTCAAATACAGGTATATATAGGGTTGCCGGATTTTGAAACGGAGAAAGGAGTACATTTATATTTTCGACAGAAAAAAAGCAGTACATGGCATATAAAAGGAGTACAATTTTTTTTTTAATTTTTTGTGCAATTTATTGTTACAAATTACCATTAATTAGGTACAAACAAACAAAGATATCTTAGAAATCTTTTTCAAAGCAATAATAAATGTGAAAAATAAATAAACTATATGGGTTGGGTTTCCAATAGGGACGGTTGTTAAAGAGATGGTGATCGAAGGGGGAGTGGACGTGGCACCTTTTCCGACCTTTTTGGAGAGGGCATGAACCGCCATTGACAAAAATGTTACTCCCGACCACCTAGGGCCCCTATGGGTCCCCAGGGACCCCTTAGAAAAATTGCCAAAAGTCATAATTTTCACTTGCGTCAAACTGTATTTTTGCGTAGAATTCGGTTCTCAATGACCGCCCTTATAGGAAAGTTTCCCCAACTAAAAAACTAAAAACTACAGAAAAATTCCAGACTCTTCCTGAATGTATGGCCATTTTTTTAATTTAAGCCTTATAATTAATTTAATATTTTTCTGATTTTTATACCCGAGTGCCCTGCCCCTAAGGCCATGCTTACAGCTTTTCACTATCACAATTAACTTTGCATACTAGGTAAGTAGTGTTTGACAAAATATGAATGGCAAAGTACAGCGCGTAAAATAATAACTGTCGCACAGGTTTTTTGAAAAATAAAAGGGTTCTTTATAGATTTTGTTTTTTTTTTGTTAACTTTGTAAATATTTTACTTTAATTTTATTAATTGGTTTTAAAATTTTAATCCTGATTTGCATTTGCCAGCTTTGGGAGATAAGTACATAAAAAAAGCCTGTATAGGGTTGGTCGAATGCATGCCCTCCTAGTCACCAGTTTCAAGTTTTCGATTGCTGAGTCTGAGGCCATATGTTGGACAAAAGACGGAGTACAAAGGACCCAAATGGGGGAAATTAGCCTATGGTTACAGAAGATATGTAATAAAGTAACCGACGAAGACTTGCGCTTTTCTCCCAAAGTGTTTACCGCCGGTAAACCCAAATGAAGGTTAAAATTTAAAAAACAAGTTAATAAAATTTAAGTAAAATCTGTGGATAATTAACAATAAACTACTTTTTCGCAAAATCTATAAAGGCCCATTTTATTAAAAAAAAAACTGTGCAACAGATATTATTTTACACCCTGTATATGATTAAATATTAATAGCTGGAAAACGGAGTACAAAAGAAGTACAAAGCTAATAAAGGAGTACATTTCCATAAATTTTTTTTTGGGAGTACATTGCACTCCCAAAAGCAGTACGTCTGGCAGCCCTAGGTATATATGTCATCACTGAAATCAAATGGCATGAAATATCGAATGCAAAAATAGACGGCCCGTATGTACATAAATAAATAAATATTTCTTACTTGAAATATTGGTCGAATGAAGTAAAATGGAAATATCTTAAAAAAATTATTCCGGACTTCGATTATACTTAATGCGAGGCCGCTTTGTGCTTAGCGTCGTTTACATACTGGAAGCGTCCTTGTAATCGGAAAGTATGCCATGATCGAACAGTTTTCGGACGTCCATTATAATTAAGTATTCGTTTCAATTGGTCATCGGTGTTGTTATCATTTATTTTTAATATTGGGCAGATTATGGATTTGTCAAGATATTTTCATTTTTATGAAAAAATTCAAACTTTTTCATTTGTATTAAAGCCTGTTCCTTTGCCAAAAAATAAAGCCACTAACGCTGAAAATCGATGGTTAAATAAAAAAAGTTGTAAATGATCGAATGAAAATGTTACGTTACTCATACGCCATGACGTACATGGACGCACTCGTACAAACATGCAATGCAAATTTAAAGTGGAAATATCTTGGAAAAATTACCTGGGGCTGGATTATGTAACTGTGAGTTTTCAAGTGAACACTGAAAATTGTGTACACTGTTCATTTTGTTCATTTTTGTTCAAATTTGTGTACACTTCTCTTCCGAAAAACTAACTAAATTTTAATCAGTGATTTTTTCGTTGTGAGTTTTGCACTCGGTGTGCACTACATTTTCTCACAGTTACAGAGTGCGGCCCCTGATCTAGAAAATGTATACGGGTCCGTAATCTATGACCCAAAATTAAGTTTACGTGCCTCGCGTTTTTTTGTTTGTCACTTTAAGGTCTCTACAGAGTACTCTGTACTTTTCCTTTTAATGCAAATTTAGTGACTAACGTTTTCATGTTGCTTGTTAGCTTGCCACTATTTCAAAAACATAACCGGAAAAGGCAGTAAATTCAGCAAGCATACAGCATCGTAACTAATAATGCAAACAGACTGAACATACAAACAGTTAGGAAACAAACAAATGGCTTAAGCAACGAAAAACTTATGCAAAATAAGTGAAATAAGTAGCATATTTTTAGGCAATATGTCCTCACATTCACTCTTCTCTCGCCTTGAGTGACGTCAATTTTAGGTTCCTACATACGTACATAAATGTTAGTGGCAAGTTAAGAGAGCCCGTACGACAAACAATGAATGATACTAACGGCGTGGCAGGGCATTAAGAGGGGGAGAGCGGTGCATGCGTCGAACGTGCCAAATAGTATCACATACGTGAGTTGTGTGCTCAAGCAGTTTATTTAAAGAGCACAGCATAGAGGCCGCTGTACCCAGCTTTTGTAGAAGTGTGTACTTACGCCTTAAAGTATGCAAAAATCAATGTTTCGTCCTAAGGATATCACCACAATTTTTCCCTCACATGTGTGGACAAATCGACAGATTCATTTAAAATGCTCGCACTTTATGCCTCAACTTAAGGCGGAATGCCCGTACACATTCAGAACAGCACATATGTGTAAGTTTACATACCAAGATACATATTTGCAAATTTTGTGCAGCATTGAGTAGTTTGCTTTCCGGCACACTATGGGCCAAATTACATTGTTTTGGTTTAAAATCTTAAATAAGGAGAAAGAACAAAGTAAACCCAACAAAGTTCGAGTTATGTGGATTGATGGAAAACATTATCGAATTTAAAAATTCCACATCGAAGGGCTGAAATAAGGGGTGAAGTTGAGCATGTTTAAAAATCGACGGCCTTTTGGTTTTCTTTTTTACTGAATCTAAATGGCCAATCATGACTTCGATAAATCTTTTGTTTAATAAAAGGTCAACGATTTTTAAACATAATCAACTTCACCGCCTATTTCAATCCTTACAATAAGCAATTTAATTCTCCTTACTCAATCTTTATTTAGAAAAAAAAAAACTGTTGGATTACCTTTGTCGATTCTCTTATACTCCATCGTAAAGAAAAAAAGCAATTTGGCCCATGGTGCGTTGCCTGTGACCTTAAGAAGCTTTACAAATCGAAAAGGGCGCCAAGTTGTTGAGTGAACTACTGAGGGAAGGAAATTTACCATTTGTTGAACATTTACACGTTTCCTGGATAATTTTATTTGACTTTTATTGGATTTACAAATTAGATATTGACTGCACAGGAAGTGGTTTAAAAAATAACTAAAGCGAAGAAAATTACAAATTTTATTTTCACACCCTACTTTTGTATTTAATATTTAGTTAAACATTCGTGAAAGTTTGTAAGAAAGCAACAAAATATTTAGGGAGTTCAAAGGGTAATTTATACTGTCGTATTGTTGTATGTCGTAAACTTTAAACGGCTAAAACTATATCTAAGGGATTCGCAAGCTACCATAAAAGTCGTATTATGAAATTTCAAACCGTAATAGTTGGTTGTTGATTCAAGTGCTCTAAACATTTATTTATTTATTTATCATTATTATATTATTATTATTTGCGACATACGACGCCTTGTGAACCACCTTGTTATTTAAAATAAATTTTATTAATTTTCTTATATGATGTTTTTTTATTTTACGGGTGTTAATATTTTCTAGTGTATTCATGGGATTCTTGCGTATTGAAAATTTTAAGACACTTTTTGGAGGATACATTTTGTTATTATTGGACTGGACTTATGTCCAATGCAGGTTTTGAAAATTCTCAAACAAAACCATAACTTCCCATCTTCTCGAAAATCCAAACTTCTTCTTGGCATGAATACATATTTGGAATAAATATCTTATAAGCCCGCAAACACAAACTATAATTGCCTGAAATGCGTCAACAGCCCTTTACAAATGTAAATTTAGCCACATACGTTTATACGCATTGGTGTCTTCTCAGGAAGAGCATAATTGCGATGACTTTAACGTGGGCGAAAATTTCATTATTACAAAACGTTATTCGTTTTTCATCCCTGACGGTTGCGCATGAAGGGCAAGTCTCGAACACTGAACCAAAAGACACAAGCGGAGAGACAGCTAAAGCAACTGAAATTTGGAAGGCGGAATTTGTCAATATGAAGCGGTTGTCGACACTAACAATCCAGTAACCTGGTGCCGCAAACTCATACATATATACATTGTGCTTATTGGCAGGGAGTGAGAAGAAATTGCTAAAATTTTACGAAAATCATTAATTTATGGGCAAAAAAAATACATTTCTAATTTCATTAAATTGGTCTGAATTTCAACTCAAGTGGACGAAGAAGACAACGACCGTGGAAGTAGGCAACCCAAGTGTTGGGCGTGCGATAACTATTTATGAGTCACATTCATTGGTTTGCTCTTAAAAAGCTCCCAAAGCGTAAAAATAACAAATTTATGATGGAGCTTTTCTAACATTTTAGAGTTAAGGAAGCGGTGGAGTGGAAATCGGTATGAATGAGTGGCAAACAGAATTATTTCGCTTTCCATTCTCATTTTTCCCCTCCGAAAAATAAATGAGATTATAAAATGATTAAAATATCATCAACAGTAGTGGTGTGAAGTTAGCAAGGAAGTGAAAAACACTAGTTTGTACAATTTTCTTACACCGTTTAGTATTGTTGTTTGTACATAGCTATAAGTACACTAAAATGCAAAAACAACAACTGTACATTAATGAGTATGTACACATTTTTTAGTTGTTGTGCTTGCACACAAGTATAGCTGCTTTTGCGGTAGATTCAGATGGGCTGCTTTTTGTTGATGTAAACTACGTGGTGACAACTACATAAGTGTTAGTCGGTTCAGGGGACATGTTACACGGAGACGGCCGCGGGGAACTTCGGTTAAGTGCTCAAATTGTTGGAAATTTTGAAATGCCAAAACGCGAGAAACTGTCATGGATGGCGCGGGCGGTGCGCATTGACTGCTCGCTGCTTTCGTAGTGGCGTGACGAGGGCGGCGGTTTGACGAAAATGGCATGTGGCAAGTGGCATGTTGCTGGTAATTGTTGGCAACAGCCATACTTTTACTTCAACCCCCAGCGATGACATTTTTCCTTGCTCGCGCTCTTGCGATTTAGTTCCCCACAATGTAAGTTATTGGATGTGTGTGTGCTTGTGCGTAGGAATTCTACCGCTGCAATTTCGGGGTTTTTAGTTTTTCGTTCATTTTCTTTTGGTTTGAGTGGCAGTTGCATAAGTGCAGCAAGTTGCAAGTGGCAAAATTTCACGCACTTATTGTGGAAATTACATAATTTGTAAGTGGGAACATTTTACATTTAAAGTTCTTCGCGTATGGTACTTTGCCAAGCGCTTTGTTTTTGCCAAAGAAGACCAAATTGCTTTTTATTTTATTCATGTTTTTGTTTTTTGTTTTTGTAGAACCATAACGACGCTTTGGTATTTTGGCGCATGTGACATTCCAGAAATTAGTTTGAAGTTTTAATTTGACAGTTTGTAGTTTTCGTTGTCGTGGTTGTTACTTGTGAGGTTTGATAATGCGGTTGCCTCTAGAATTCAGCCCAAATTCTTAAAAGTAGCGGACATGAGTATAAGCAGAAAATTTTGTAAGAGTTTGATGATATGGGGACTCATTCTCGTTGAAATGGTGAAAAGAAGACCCAAAATTTAAACTCAGTTAGGGTTGCCACCTGTTTGAAAGGCCAAATTAAAATATATGAACAAAAGTTATGCAAAGAAAGAGTTTTACGAACTCAATGAAAATTAAATATTTTTAGGAGTGGTAAAAAATATTTGCTTGAAAAAATTACAAATTTTCGAAGCTTTATAATCCAATTTCAATTAGTTTAGTGCAAAAATAATATTACGACTATGTATACTTAATAACCGCGAATGCAGGCAGTCTATCAACCGATCGAACAGCAAATAAATCCAACTTTGAAAGTTTTAAAAAGAGACCTGCTGACTTCAGAAAGCGATACATAATTAATAATTTTTGGAAAATTGCGTTCTTCTGTGCAGTGTTTTATTCATATTTTGTAATATAATTGCACATGTCAATACCCATAAAGCAAAAAAAAAAAATAAAAAGCGGTTTTTTCGGAACTGGTAACTGGTTAAAAAACCAATTTCGAATTTGAAGTAACCGTGATATAATCTTTTCAGAAGTAAAGTTTCAACAAATTCCGATCACTCGTATTTTTGTCAATTACTTGTTGTCACCCTTATGAGAAAAGGATAAATGTAGAAATTTATCAGTTCTGAGTTATTGGGTTGACTTGATTAACCTTTGAATGTGCTATGTTATATCAAAACCCAGAATACCATGCGTACAGGGAAACCACATATTTTGCAATTTCAATTGCATAAATGTAGAGCTAGGTCTCTTAACAAAATAACTTTCAAACTTGATTTTCCAAAATTTTCATATTTACACATTCATGTTTCTGGCATACGGGCGACGTTATATGGGATCGAAGCACTATGTGCCGTGGTCATATGAGGGTACGTTACTTCTTAAAAAGGAATTAAGGATGCAGGCGGCAGCGAAGGTGGCAGATCGCGAAAGTTAGGCAAATGGAGTCCTTGCACCTAATCGCAGATATGTACCTGGTACCCAGCCGGTTCAGGGATCGAGAAAAGAGCTGGTGAAGGTATCTATGAATCCGGTAACAAACTTGCAATTTCTCTTTGGCTACCTTTTTAAAATTCACATATTATGCAGTTAAAGAGAAATGACTTCAAGCTACTCTCTGGATAACGAAGTGGTCATAACGAACTAAGATTTAACCAGAGATGTTAAGTATTTCAAATAGAAGTATTTTAAATACAAAGACAAAAAAAAGACGCTGATTTGTATTTTGAATTTAAATAGTTATTACAGGAGTATTTTGTATTTGTATTTCAATAACATTTTTAAGAAGTATTTTTGTATTTGTATTTTAAAATACTTTTCGTATTCTTCATTATTAGTTATATCATAAAGTTTTCTTTTGAAACACTACATTAATATTCAAAATTTCCGATTAGGAGAAACGTGCGAAGGACCTTCGCATTGTGCAATCTATACATATGTATATATCGTCACTCGAAAAGCAAAAAAGCTTTTGCTAACAACAGGGCCGTTGAGAGAAAACTCGGGCATGGACTAAAATATCACGGGCCCCTATACATAAATTGTATTAACTTAAAAGCATATGATCATTAATTTATTGAGTCAAATGATTAATTCATAGAGTCAGAAACAATAATTTTTATAATAAAAACCTATAACGAAGGAGCAATTAAATTGCAAAAAAATAATAACAAGTTATGGTTCTGCTATTTCGGGCCCATTAATAAGCCCGGGCCCGGGGGATTCACTCCTTTCCCTCACCCTCTCGACGGGCCTGCTAGCAAACATTTATTTTGCTCAAAAATATTCGACGAAACTTTTTGTTAGTTACGGCCTTTTGCATTTCAAGTGACGATTTTGTATTTTGCAAAAATATTTTGTATTTGTATTTCAAATACTATTTATGCAAGGTACACGGAGAGAGTCTAGCACCCAAATTCGTAAAAAATAAAGAACATTTAAATCTTTATAAGTCGAACATTTTTATGAAAATATCGTTTTATAAAGCCTTTTAAACGTATTTTAGTGTTAAGAGACAAAAAACTGGATAATGGTGAATATGGAATATTTCTTTTTTATTGTTGATTTGTTAAAATTGAAATTAATTTTAAATTAAATATTAAAATAAATTCAGATTTGATTTTCATTAATGCGTGTTTTTTTCTTCGGAAGAACTACGTCCAAATTCTTTTTATATTTCTTTTTAAATTGGCTATTTTTGCCACTTTTCGAAGCTACAACAGTTTTTTCTTAAGAATTGGACGTGCAAGAAAAATGTTGTAAATAAACTTCAAATCAGCTTCAAGCGTTTTTGATATAAATTACGATCAAATTTTGTTAATCTGTGTAATCAAGAGCGCGTTTGTTACCTATGCCATTTTGCTTTCGGCACTCCAGCAGTTGAAATGCTCGACAGAGCAAAGGTCTGGCGTGCGTTTCTTGGGATTCAGGCTGACATCCTCTGGTAGGGGATTTTGTTTTACGTGTTTTACTTATTTTTTGAATGTTTTTTATTTACAAACATTTGTTTTTTTTATTGTTATTTTTAGATTGGACTGTTTTAGAAGAAGTTTTGCTCACAAGGTAAGACATATTAAAACTACTAACAGCAAGTGACTTCTTGTTCATGATAGAAACCCAGAACCGCAAATAATGGTTATGTTACAAATTTCAACCCAAATTAAAAACCATATCGAAAGAGAAATGCTGCATGCATTATGAGTACACCAAAATAATCCTTAATAAGCGAAATACAGTTTAGGTTTTTATAAAAATTAAATTTCATAAATGATTTTTTAGTTTTATTTATTACTCAGAAATTAATCGTTGTTCTTTGAGTTTTATTCGGTCATTGGAAAATAACTGATATTTTTTAAGTTTTCAGTTATTTATAATTTGTACTTTTAGGTTGAAAATTCGATACATATACATATATGCATTTGATAGCCGGGGGCTCACATAATGTTGTACTACAACGGCATTAAACTAAGCTATAGTTTTCCAGGGAATAGGAATTTTGATTAGTTTCAACTTTATAAAAATAACTTTTATTTTCTAAGCAAAAAGTAAAACTAAAAATATAACGAACATTTTCAAGGCAAAATATTAAAATCAATTTGCATGTCACTGTCATTTTATTCTATTTGATTCTATGCGTCCGAATGCTAAGCATGAATTCTCAAATATTAAAGCTCTCTGTTTGGACAAATGTAGGGAGTGTAAATTTCGAGCAATGCGTCAGTGTCCATGGCGTATACGCAATTTTCGCTTTACTTATTTTGCATAATTTTTGCTTTGCATGAGCTGTACGATTGCCAATGTCCCTTAGGTATATACATATGTACATACATATGTGGGTTTCTTAACGTATACGTTGACAACATTGCTTCGCCGTGCTGTCACATCTTCCATGTATGCAACATGTCACAAGGAACGAGTGAAGAACGCATAAGGGATATGGAAAGAACAGCAGCTGGTTATATAAAAGTGAGAAGAACAGAATGAGGTAACCGTTATGTACAGAGGACATACAAGGGCATGAGGTCCTCGACGCGGTCCTGATGCTTTGATGAACTGAAACAGCCTTGCATACGCGATTTGCGTTCATTGTTCCGATGTATTGCGTGGACTGTTTTCGGGTATGCGACAAAACACGAATTGCACTACCATGTCAGCGGAAAGCAGAGGAGGGTGATAATGGACTTTTTCGCATTCGTAATAAGTTCTGATTTCTCTATTTGGACTAGTAATGACGATTGCGCATATACATATGTATGTGCATACATACATACATATTTGAATGATTTTCGCCCCAAGCATCATCGTTTTCCACAATCCCAACGTAGTCGTTATCACCATATTTCAGATAAAAAAATGAGCAGCTTCCATGAAGGTATACTTACATACATACACATTTACATATATACGTCGGCTGTATCGAAGCATATGTGCCTTGGACCCCAACTGCGAGAACACACTCTTCGTACGCACACTGGTCAGTCAAGCTCTTGGCTTTGTCGCACGCGCTTGGACAATTTTGATTCCGCTTATGACAAGAAAAGTATTGAAGATTGCTGCTATTGTTGCTGAACTAAGTTTTTCGATTTTATTCAATAGTTTCATTGTTATTTTTTCGTAGCTCAAGCTTTTCTTCCCTTGCATCTCTTGCAGACACTTTATTGTTGCGTGGAAGTTTTATGAAGTAATTTTCGTTGCTGGTTAAGCGAAATTAGTTTAATGGCTAAAGTTTTAGAGCTTTGCAATTGTGAGCTGAAGAAAGAGAACTAGGAGAAAAGCTTTTTATTGGATGAAATTTTTTTAATAATTTTAAGTGCAGTGCATTAATGCGTGAAACAATGCCTAAGTTTGCCAAAAAATAGCGAAGAGATTAGCATTGTTCAAAATGATCGCGAAAACTCCAAACAACTTTACGTAGATATCAGGAAAATATGACGTAAATTTTAGAATTTTATCTTGAAGATGCGATCGTCTTTTTGTTTTTGACGTAGAATACGTCTTACGTTTCGGTATGGATGCAATGCTCAAATATTGTAGTTGTAATTTTTAGAGCTTAACAAACACGCTTATTGCAGGAGAACTAATCAAGCAAATTTCGAAGACAAATGCGGCGCTTTAAAGATAAAATTGCAAGTTTTTCGACAGATTTATTTTTGTAAGTGACCAGTGCGGTTTCTGTCGTAGAAACAACGGTAAATACTGGTTTATTTTGAGGTCGACTTTGAGGCATTAAAGTGCTCTAGTAACTTAGATTTTGCACCTATAACTCTCTCTTTAGGAATATAAGTTCTCTAGGGCAATAGTAATTTTATATAAATTCGATACAAATTGAGCATTTTAAGGCAAAAAATAGCGAATTTTTTCATCACCAAAATTCTCGAAAACCGCTCGAATGATTTTGTTTTTGTTTTCCTTTGTTTTGTTAATCTAAAGTTCAAGTTTTTTCCTTTCGTTAGGTGAGTATTGGTAGATGTCTTATATGCATGTATAAATGATTTTCCATACAAAATCACTTCGTCATCATATTGCACACACGTGCATGCGTTGGAAGTGTGAGAAGGCGACAAAAAGTCTGTTTGTGTATCTCGGCTTTTGAGTAAAGATGGCACAGCTACGGGGAAATGTTTATAACCTAATCGCAGTATATTTACATACATACGTACATATGTTGATTGGGGTTAAAGTGATCTGTTTCTCCTTTGGCATTCGTACAAGCGCAATATTTTTGAATCTGTATGTGTGTACTCAGCAAAACAGCTCGCGCATGAAGTACAAACGCTAATTGACCGGCTGCTAGCGGCGCATAAGTTCGGTAGCTGCGCACACACGACTTGTCTGTGAAAGCCGAGTAGCTCCCGGAGACTCCCGTGCGCACCACTGGTTTAGAACGATACGCATGTTGGCAAATCATCAAATTTCTAGTCTTCTTAGAAGCGGAGGATACTGGCTTTAAAAAAGTTTCGAATTCCACTCTTTCTCCTAATGACAACAATATTTTGTACAACAGTTTTTGCGCTCCTGAAAAATACCAATTTTCACATTCGATTCCACCTATTTACAAAAATAAACCCGATGTAAGAAATAAGTAACATGAGTTACTATAATATGAATATCAATAAAAATGGCTTTGAAAAAACTGTGTGTTTAAACTACCTGTTGGAAAATTGCCACTTGTTTAAAAAATTAAATAAACTTTAAGCATTGGATAATTTAAATATATATGTATCAGAATACAGGTGTCAGATAAAAAATGATTGAAAAGATTTTAGTCTGCATTTTTTTTTTAACCGGGTTGCTACTTGTTTACAAAGTTAAATTCAATGTATGTCATAGGCTATATTAATTACTTCAATATAAGTATCAATCGAGACTGCTTTGAAGATATTTTATTTCTAAACTGCATGTAGGAGGGTTGCCACCTGTTTTAAAATGTATATTTAACTTGAGTTAAGGGAATCACATGATGTAAATATGCATAACAGCACTGGTGTCATACGTATTAATTTGAAAAATTTCGATAAGGTTGCTGTTTACACATGTATCAGAGTTGAATTATTATGATTAGATAATTTAAATATGGATATTTGGGTGTCACTCGAAAAATGTTTAACAAGGTTTTAGTTTGGAAATATTTTTAATATTCAATATTATGCCATCTGTTTAAAAATCCGTATTTGATTTGAAGTATACAGAAGTTCCTGTATGAAATAATCAAATATGGGTGTCAAACGAATGAATGCGAAAATATTTAGCTTGAACATTAAGATTATTAAAAAAGGGCTGCTAGCTGTTTAAAAGATTGGTAGCTCTTGAAATGGGTTTAAAACTCAATCAAAAGGAATGTTCAGTTTTTAACCTGAGAGCATATCTCTTATTATCATCACGTATTCTACGTTTAAGTTTAGCGGCTGTGGCTCCCGCATAGGAGGATTTCTTATCGGCAAACAGCACCAAACAAAACAAAACGCCTGCCTCTCAAGAAAAAACGATGACATGAAACCATGAAAAATGTGATGAAGTACGTGGAAAAAAATTCAACATTAGCTTATGTGATACATGACATTCAAAGTGATATGCAAATGCTTAAAAAGCATGCATTTAATGTAAAAATCAGTACAATGCTTCTCGGTTAGTATACCTTTTCCAGCAGTTTCTAACCTTATTTAATCCTTTAGCTTACTTTTATAATTTTTGTCATTCTGGAAAAATGCTGAAATAAGGAATACAAATTAATTTTCGAAGGGCCTGAAAGCAGTTTCGTATTCTGCACAAATTTTCCCTTAAGTAAGCGATTTTAGAGGATAAATTTACCAATCTTAAAAAAATATATAAAAATAGCTGCCATGTACACTTTGTATGGAAATTATCTACCCATATACCTCCCCCAAAAAGTAGGAGAGATACACTGATAAAGCGGTTATTGAAATACAAATATTTGACCTTAAATAGGCGTTGCCAGGCCCATTTTCGCAAACTTTATAGAAATTTTGCTAAAAGACTACATGTGTAGTTGTAAAAAGTGCTCATAAAAAATCTTATTAAAGATCAAACTCTACGCTTTGCATTCACACTCAAGGCATCCTCACAAGCCTTATAAATAAAATCTGGTGAGTCAAAACCACTTTTAAGGCCACTTCCAAAATTTTGTTTGATTGTTGGACTTCGATACTTTATTTAAGCAACAAAATACAATCAGCTTAAAGCTCCCGCTCTGAATAAACACCTTTTACGTATAGAATACTGAATGGAAAACCCCAAAGTAGCACATGGGCATAAATCGCACACCACGTAAGGGGGTTGACAAGCGCAAGACCAGAGTCCATCCCATCGGCAGCGACAGCAACAACAGAAACAGTCGATGCAGAACCTATTGCAGGCAGGAGGCAAAGGTCTTTATCTCTAACCGAAGCCCTATTTTCAACGCAGCACGGAGCGGTTAGTAAAACTAAATACCTTATTCAAACTGGCTTGGATCTCCATATCAGCATTCAATCTAAATGAAAAATTAGTCCCGAACCCCAACCCATATTCCGAACAGAGCTTGAACCCTCTACGAAAACGCTTAAAAAGGTAAAGTACATCCCATCTATAATTTGCTCTATCTCTCACGCCGCGGGACTACGGTCGATGAGCCTCTAAAGTGAACACCATCCGTGCAGTGCACGAACTGCCAAGATTTCGGACATACACAAAGTTATTGCACTCTGCCAAGTGTGTGCATTACAAGTGGTGACCTACATTGTATTTACATTGTTTGTAAAAAAAAAATGCCGACTGCCCCATACTAAGAGCCAATTTACACGACGACTTTTCACCCTGCGTTTTTGGCTCGTTCCCTTTTAAAAAAGTTTTCGAAAATCCCCATGCATTTACACGATGACTTTTTCTTTGCGGCGTTTCTTGCGTATTTTTGACATTTCAGCGTAAAATTTTCTTTGGTCAACTCTTTCGTCCTCATTTTTAAAGCGGAGCGAATCGCGAACTTAAAGCAAAAATACGAAAAAGTGAACTCGATAAAGGCGAAACGTTAAAAAACCCCTCGATTTCGCTCACCGTGCGTGCTTGCCTACCCCGCTGACTTCGCTGCACTTCTTGCCTACAAGCTCGACACGCATGACTTTCCGCGCAGGGTGTCAAAATTTGATAAGGTGCGGATCACTTCCCAAGAGAGAAAGATTCAATAAATAAATCAACACAAAAAACCTAATACTGGAGTTTGGCGCTAAGTTTGGGGGCACAAGTTCAAAAACGTAGCCTTCTTAACACCAGTGTTGCCATTTTAACCATTTTCCGGCTAGATTTAGCCGGTTTCGAAAGCAAACAGCCAGAGAAAATTCGGTTTAGCCGGCAGCCGACATGTTAGCCACTTTTCCAAAAAAAAATTGGCCGTTTTTAGCCGATTTTGCTATTTTCAATATTTTATTAACATTTATGTATATATTTAAGCTTCCATTTTTACAAAATCTATTAGAAAGGCGTAGCCTTATCTCGGAGAAATTTTTCATGTCGAACTATGTTACATATATACAA
>NW_023458561.1:18613823-18638257 GCF_013731165.1 Rhagoletis pomonella
AATCATACTCATGATAAAACTGATTATGAAAATTTTGCAAATTTTCACCAAAATTTTAACTTTTTAATTAATCTTTATAAATTTAAAATTTTAGTATAATAAAGTAAAAATTTAAAGTACCTAGCATATATCGCTGATTTTTGGCAACTTTTTTGTTGACGGTGTTTCGCATATTTTACATATAAAAGAACTTGAACATACTTTGTATGGCAAAAAATTAGTAATACCGTCATTAAAAAAATGCAAAAAATATATATACTACAAAAATGCATACCATAATTTTTTCTAATGATGCTGTGTTTGTTAAGTAATCAGCTATATTTTCATAAAAAATAAGGTAATATAAAGAAAAATAGCCACAACTTGCTAAAATGTCGCGGCCCAGTTTATATTTGGGTTACTATATTTTTTTTAACAACGTAGCGGGAGTTTTTTCACAATATTTAATATAATAATTGTATCATGGTGCTTTTATCCTTCGCTCATTATTTCTCTCTGGCAGGCATGTGCAGAGATGGAGCAGGTCTTTAAAAACGGGAAATCTTCTAATATATGGACATAAAAATAAAATTACATATATTGTTAAATTGTTAAAAAAATAAAAAGTGTCATACCCAGTGTTATTACTAACTAATAATTTATCTTTGAACCACCATCGCACCATTGCACAAAGGCTCAAAACTATAATTTACTGTTCATATTTCACAGGTGCCTTGATTTTGCTCTCAGTTTAATTATTATTTTTTTTAAAGCTTAACAATTTTTTTTTTATAACATTTAAAATTTTTCTTGTGTTTTTTTCGTTTTGCGGGAACGCTGCAATTGTTTTCAGCTAGTTTTTATTATGTAACATTTATTAACTATAAAACTTCAAAAATCTTTTGCTAATTTTATAAGATTTTGTTTCAAAAAAACTTAATCAAATTGAAAGTTGAAAAATGAAGGCTCCAATGAATTATGAACATTAAATTCCAGTTTTACACCACTGTACATCGTCGTGCGAAACAGTTTGTAATAAAGCTATATGCATGTATATATCTCCTTCTTATACATTAATTAACTTGGTTTTTATATCCCTCGATTTCTTATAATATCATTACCATTGCGATTGTCTTCTGCAAAGAAAAATTGCATTTTAATGCCATTATCCATAGTCAATTAAACATGACAATTTATTTCACTTATACTAGGTTTGCATATCTCCACATATAAGTAAATAGTAATCATTTAATCTAAGTGTCGATTCCCCAACGCATTGTTGCTATCAAACTATTCAACTCAATCCTAATCATTATCTCTTTTAGCTATTTGTTATGGAACACTACAAGCATGCCTTTTAGTGCTCCCTTCCGGTCATCATCGCATCGCTTTCCTTGTTTTTTTATCTCCTTTCCCTTATTTCCGCTTACTGAACTTTTCGTTTTTCAGTATTTATTTTTTTTTTCACTGGGCTCTTATTGACTGGCGCGACGATCCCACTTTTTACACCATATTAATTACAAAAGTTCCATAATGAAATGTCATTTAGTTTGTTAATTGTCAACGCTTAAGCCGCAATGTTATGAGCGTCAACGTTGCTGCCAGCGGCAACGCTGGCGCAGACGACGTCAAAAGTAGGAACGCCAACAATATTTACAGCAATAATTTTATGTAATAATAAAAAATTAAATGCTCCCTCAAAACGCACCGCATTGAGTCATAGCTAGGGATGTTATTTTTTTCACTTTTTACGATCCCGAGATTTTCGGGATGTCGTCATCACAGTCCCGGGATTAGTCCCGGGATATAGATATTCATTACTTTTCAGCAACATAAATCGAAACAATTGTTTCTATCTCTCCTACCTTAAAATAAATAAATGGGATTGAAACCTACTATTTTATTTAAAGTGGCGTTTTTATTTTTTCTCTCTAACATTAGGGTTTATTTTAAAGGACTCTATAATTTTAAAGATATAATTAATTCCAAAAATTATTTAAAAAATTCAATGCAATGTAGGATGAAATTATGAGCACGCAACTGAAAAAGGAACATTTCTTAGAATTACAAAAAAATAAAAAATTTTGGATTCACAAGGACGAATAGGTAATTTTTTAAGCTGATAAAGTTAGAAGGACGAAGTTTGAGGATGTCATCGAGTTTTTATAAGTCCCTAACATATATAAAAAAAAATAAAATAAAATATTGCGAAGTTTCAAGGAAAAAATTTTAAAAGGAGATTTTTAATACCTACCAGTCCTTATTCACCAAGAAACTGTTTAATTCTATAGAATTTCCTGTTTAATTTGATACCCATACTTCTTCTCTAACAGCTGGTTTCACCAGAAATTTTAATGAAAAATTATTTTTTATTTTCTGTAAATTTCCATAAAAAATTAAAATAATTTTTCACAGAAATTGCTTTCTCGAAATTGGCTATAAGCACATTTCACTGAATTTTTTAAATAATTTTTGAATTACTGACGTCAGAGTGAAAAACTAAAAACGCAATTTTACTATATTTGGCCCATGGTTTCGCGAATATATTGATTTTTGTGTGTAAAATTTACTTTCTCACGGTATTATAAGTACATTGAGCTAGACATTTATAAAAAAAAAATATTAATTATTAAATAAAAAAAAGAAATATAGCCAATACTGGTAAAGAAAAGGACTTTATATTATTGCCATCAGTGCAAATTACAAATCCCGAAAATCCCGGGATTATTTGCCATGAGTCCCGGGATTTTCAGAATCTAAAAAAGCCCGGAATCTCGGGATTCCGGGATTAACAATCCTAGCCATAGCTGTTGGCAACCGAACATTATTCCAGGACAGAGCAGTCAGGGGTAGACAACAAATGGATGACAACGGGCCCAAGGGGAATGCTGACGACGTGCCGCTATGATACTGGATGCTGGTTCTGTGGCCAAGTTAGTTGTAGTCGGAAAAACACAAAAAAGGCGGAAAAGAAAAAATGTAAATTAGAAAGTTTTGTCATGTTAACAACGCTTAACAGCCAAACACTCTGCCCAGTGGGCTCCCGCCCTTTTTGCATGAGACTTTAGCAGATGTGTTTAAAGGGGATTCATAACTAGGAGACTAGAAATATTTCATAATTAAAACAAAATGTTCTATGATAAATTATGAAACGTGTAAGTGTATTACGAACGTATGTATATGTATTACTGAAATACTTTTGTAATAATGAATATACATATATGTTTTATTTGCTCAGCGATATATGGAGAAAAGGTTAGCAAACTACTCGCTCCAATTCACTAAACCGTTGGTCTTGCTGTTTATTTAAAATTTGAAAAATGCAAATCATACGATGGTAAGATTATAAGATATTTATATTTTCTATTGTTTGCCCAGCGGTTGAAATTCAACCACTAAAATTCAGGAGAGTTGAGGTGAGTTAAGTTGAACTGAGCTGAGCTGAGTTGAGTTGAGTTAAGGCCAATTGAATTGAAGTGAATTGAGTTCAGATAAGGTGAGATTAGGTAGGTTGACGTGAGTTGACATGACATAAAATAACGTAAATAACATAATATGGCATAACATTATATAACATGACATAGCATAACAGAACATAAAGTAACATAGTTTATTATAACATGACTTAACATAACTTACAATAACTTAACATAACATAAAATAGCATAAAACATAATACCATAACATAGCATAATATAACATATCATACAATAACACAACACCATAGCATAACGTAACATATCTAATACATCAGTTTTTTCTTGGTATCTATCTTCATCTCTATGACTTTCTTTATCTCTATCTTTATCTCTATCTTTGTCCATATCGTTTTTTATCCTTATCTTTGTATTTATCTTATAATTTTTATTTTTATTATTTTCTTTATCTTTATTCTGATCTTTATCTTTAAATTTTGATCATCTGCATATTCATCCCCACATTTGTAATTATTAGGGCAACTAAAAATATGCACGAGCATGTTTTTCTTCTTTAACTTTATCACAAAATCCATAAAAAGGAAATACTTATTGTAAAAAGATAAAGCGTTTTAGCCATATTTGTTAGAGCATATTTCGCAATAAATACATTTTGCATATTTCAGAAAAAAATTCTAAATTTAATGCATATTTAAAAAAAATATATTTTTTTAATTATAGGGCTATGAAGTGAATAAAAATTGCCGAGCCCGTAGGTCGAGTGCAAAATTTGACGGCAAGCATCACACTTACCTGCCGGTTTTGACATGTTTTTTGTTGTACATAATATTATTGCTATGACGTCTAATAAGTGCATGGATTACTGTTCTGAAAGAATTGAAATCAGAAAATATAAATATTTTCCATTTATCGAAATGCTGCATATTGATCTATTGGATGATGCATCGAGATAAAATCTCTAGCTTTTCCTCCACTAATTACCTGAGTAAACAGTTTTTGAGGAATTTCTGAGGACAACATAGCGAGCAACATTAGAATGTTGAATTAACATCGAAAAAATTTTTATTTGAATTTATCATTTTATCATTTGAATACAATTTTTTGCCACTAGAAGCAACAGCATTGATTTTATCGGCACATATATAAACTGTAAAGAGAGCTTAATAGAAATTAAACGCTGTAAATGTTTCAACTGTGAGCAATAAGCTTAAATCAGGTTTTAGCAAAAAACAAAGCTTTGTTGTATTAAACAAATCTGTACGCCAAATTGAATCCAGTAATTCAATTCATCCGATTGAGAAATATATAGTGACTATAACTTCTGACATTAAGTTCATGCCCTTTCCATGTTAAGAATGTATTCCGCGATAACAGGCAATCAGTCCTTCTGAAAATGTATCCGAAAATTTTGTTATTTACTACTAGATATTACTAATCAGAGAGCAAGATTAGATAGGAATTGGAAAGTGGCATCCAGCGTGCATTTTTGCTGGGAAGAGTTAAGTCTCATAAAGGAAAAACTTTCAAGCTTCATTTCTGCTGTGGACCAGTGGTCAAGAAGCCTTATGAGGTACAGAGTGCCTATTCAATGGAAAGAGAAGAAAATCGTTTGCATGAAATTTACTTCTACTGTGTTAATTTGCGTGGTGTTAACGTTGAAACAAATGATTTATGTAGTCTTAGAATCTACTAGTCAATCCTTGCCATATTCAGAGGAATTGCCTTTTCCAATATTTTGAGACCCATCACTCGACAAAATTTTCAATGAAATGAGCAGAACTGCTATTTCCTTTAAAAATTTCTCAATATGACAGCTTTTTTGAAATATATTGTATCGCCACGTCTGACAGCACTTTGACCACATAGAAATAAATAATTAATTTAATACTTTGAACCATAAAGATACATAGCCTTGCCAGTATGCATGCACATTAGGGCGGGTCGAAAATTTAATGTTTCTCAAATCCTTTGGTAATAGTGAAATTATTGTATCATGAGGTCAACAACAATTCTGTAAAATATTAATCCATGCAAATGAATATGGAAACACTGTACTAATTAGTTTACTTATGTATAATTATATATACCATACAAAAATTTTAATTAAATGAAGTTCACAGGACTTTTTTTGTTTAACATTTTTATTTTTTTCAATAATTTTGTTTTAATCTGAGTGATTTTTATTACATTACTATCATTAATCAGGAGCAGCAAGTCTCGGCTGACACGTATGTGCAGATCATGTAGAATAAAAAACAAAGTTCACCGAAGAAGTAAATGCTATGTTATGTATAATAAAGCCTACTTTGAATGAGACAAAATAAATCTTAAATTTAAATAAAAATTTAAAATTTCTGCACTCATATTTATATAGGTAAATAAATGAATATTAAAAGCTTAATAAATATCATGATGTGTATCCTAATTGGAAAAAAAAAAAATAATTTTTTTTTCAGACTAAGTTGAATGTGTTTCCATGCCGAAAACTTAGAAATAGCATGGCAATGGAAAACGAATATATCATACTGGGCTTTAATGTGGATATCGCTATCGTAGAGTGAAAAGTTGCTAAGTCCACTTTTTATAAAAACTCATATTTTGAATTAGGAAGTAAGAGATATTAAAAATACATCGTTTTGAAAAGGATTAGGGTGCCGGTTTTATTTTTAATCGTTTATTATTCATTAAAATACAAATTTGTTTAGCCAAAAAAAGGCACTGAAAATCCGGCAAGTTTTGTGAAATACTTGAAAAAAATTGACATTAAGTTTATTTTTACTCCTGCAAAATACAACAAAAAAACACGACTTAGCAATTTTTTTTTCTAAGCTACCGATATACATACATACATAAATCTTTTCTCAAGTCTGACTTGTCTTAGATAAATGTGTATGTACGTACATAGCAGTGTTGCCAGGACTTCAAAAACAAAAAAGCTTGATCGGCCCAATAAAAAAGGTAAATGGCCCAAGAAAAGGTTAAAAAGGCCAGCCTTTTCAACATTTCACTAACTCTTACATAGTACAAAGAGGTTTACAAATGTACCACCGAGAAACAAAAATGTAAATATCTCGAGAGCCAAGGTGCTTACGATCACGAAATTTCATGAAAGCCTTGTGCAAACATTTTTAAACACCACATCGTTTAATAAAACCATTTTAATAATAAAAGGGACTCTTTTTTAGGGTCTGAAAATCCATGGTCCTTAAAGACAAAGTAGTGGTACATTTGTACCACCAAATATCTTCAAACATTACAATACGATTACAACCGTGCATGTTTCAATTGGAGCGCGCATAGTTAAGAGCAAACCGTATGTATATACAAGCAAATGAAGCAGACTAAACAAGGAAGCCGATTTCTATTTGACAAACTCGACATGAGTGCTTCAAAGCATACCTTCACCGATTCAAACACGAATCGGAACCCATATGCGACTACTGCGGAGGAGGTGTAAACGTCTTTTTTGAGTGTATGCGATTTGACAGTACCAGACAGATGCAAGCTTCGCAACATATCTGGCGAGAATTTCACGCCTCAGTCATTCGTTCGTGGACGCTACAAAGCAGCGAAAAATAGTCGGCAGCAAGTGACGAAATAGGAGAGGCGATGAAGGGGCTAAGGATCCCCGAATTGCCACCGCATAGCAGCGGCGACCAACTACCTTTCTCCCTCACGATGTAGTGCTTGACGTCATTGCCGTGGGGTGCGCAGTTTCCTGGTTTTATAGGGACGCTTGGCAGCCCCTGAAAAAAACTGCTAAACAGAGCGATGCCGACGAGTGGTACTCGCTTAACATTTCGTCAAGTAACACTGAACCGGAACAATTATTTAGTGCAACTACAAATATTGTGGAGGATTGTCCTTAAGAAAATGCTAGTTGGAAAATGAGAAAAAGGCTAGAACAAAAAGCCACAAGGCTAAATTTTAAATTTCGAAGCTAAACGACAAAGAAAAAAGCTTGATCTAGCCTCAAAAAGGCTCAACTGGCAACACTGGTACATACATACATCAAGCAAATTTCAACCGCTCTGGTTTTGCTCTCGAGATTTCTGCATATTTCATTGTTGTTTATCTGTTTCATTTGCAAAATGCAACTTTAAAATAATTTGGAAAGCTTTCACTATATTTGATTCTTATGTATGTGTACATGTGCGTATGTTTGCATATTGCGATTTACAAATGCCGTTCCGAGATGCAAACACTCGAAAATTTCGGTGTGAAGTTCTTAAACTAAAATAACAACAAAAACACTAATAATAACAACCGTATTTCCTGCATGGAAGCGAATGAGCAATAATCGACTAGAGAAACTTTTGTCATAACTGCAGCGGCAATATCCTCTACAAAACTAAAATGATAACAAGAAGAAGAACAATCAAGGACTGATATCGGAAAAAATGCAGCATGACAGCAACAGAATGCCACCAAGTTTTGGCCTAACTCAACCAAAAAAAAATGCCATTCATGCTTGGATGAGCATTTCAAATAAATGGTTGAAAATAAGAAGGAAAAAGAATAAGAATTCGTCGAAATACATAGTCAATCGTGATGCTGGATGAAGCGAAGCAAACGAACCCATAACGACAAGTTTGATAGCCATGGAAGGAAAACAAAGAGTGACAACGATGAGCAAGGGGCAGCGTAAAAGGCATTGCGATTGCATCAAATACCAGCGAATGACAAAATGGTATACAACTTCACAATTTGTTATCATATTGTTTTACATGGTTTTGTTTGTTCCACAATTGTAACAACTTGCAGTCATTATTTCGAAATGAAACCAAAAACAAAAAAAAAACAAAGAAATAAAATTTAAACTGCAATCAGGATATTGAAGCACCGCTTGTGCAAGTAAGAGCAGCGCACAATTATGCTTATTAGTTATAAGTATTTATGTATGTGGTCCAAAGATTTTATGCAGCGAACCCTGAGAACTGAAGAGTACCGAAAAACGTATTTGTGCCACGTTTATATCAACTCGCTTTCTTGTTTGTCCAGATTTGATTACAAACTATGCAGACAATTATTTTGCTACATATATTAAACGATTGCTATACAAATTTCAACTAAGACACATTGCAAGAGCTTTCAAGTTTCTTTACTAATGATTTTGGCTTTTGGCGTTTGCATGTGCAATCCCTGCATGGCGCTGTGTTCTGTTACGGAGATTTATGTATACGGCATATATTGCTTTCTAGCGAAGAGCCTAAATGTATTTTATAGCTTTTAACCACATTTCATGAAATGAGTAAATAAAGTGCTTACTCAATCCATTTACAATTATATGTCCATACAAAGCTTCTGTCCCGCATTTTCTAATCATATCTATTTCATAAATTCATACTGTATCATTGAATTGGCTTCTAAAATTCTCATTTCTAATTTTGGGATTTCGTAGCGGTTAATGTTAATAGGTACTAGTCACTCCCTTGTAATTTAGGTATATATGTACATAAGTTTTAAGTCGCTATTTTACGACGCGTTTGATAAAAATGGCAGTATAGGAGAAACAGAAATGCGTGTTTTATTCTATTCGATTTACGTTTTTATTGTTTTTATTGTATTTATTTATCTTTTTTTATTATTATTATTAAAAATTCGACTTCGTCTTGTAACTAGAGTCCGAACGATTCAAACTTTTCTTCAGGTACCGATGCCAATGCCGATTAATCGGTTTATGGGGAAAGAATCGGCCGATACCGATGCCGATGCCATAAAAACAATAGAAAACTAATAACTGAATTAATTATCTTGTTATGCAACATTACACACACATGTACGCACATACATATGTACATACATATTTATGTATAAAAATATATGTAAATATATCACATTTATGTATGTACATTAGACTGCATCACTAAAAAATGTTGCGGTTTTTCCGCCAGGATTACAAAATTTATTATATTTTAAGACGTCGGAAAAATATTAAGATTTAAGCACGCTGGACCGATTTGAAAATACCTCCAAAAATGGAGTTTTTATGAATGAAAATAGTTTCTTAAAGAAGTTTTTGAAAAAATTCCCCTCAGATGACAAAACAGATTAAGCTTAAAAAATCTGCATAAAAATATTTAAAAATCTTTTCAACGGAATCGTAAGAATGAGATTTTTGATACGGTTTTTTTAACTTTTTTCAAAGATTGATTTACGAAAAACTTGAATAACTGGGCCAAAACTATTCTGATTTAGACTAATGGGATCTCAGTAGAAAGGTATTTTCACACTGTTTTTATTTCTGTTCAAAAAAAGTCATTCGTGTCCCAATTTTTTTTTTTTTTTAAACACCAACACATCTTAATTCAACTTTGAATGACGTTCGTTCATCCTACCTTTCTCTTCCATCCTTTGAATGAGTTTATTAGCAAAGAAATAAAAAGGGTGAGAAAATACCTTTCCAATGACACCTCTTAAGTCTAAATCGCAAGACTTTAGGTTCAGTTATTCAAGTTTTTCTTATATCAAAAAGTAAAAAAAACAGCATCAAAAATCTCATCATTACGATTCAGTTCAATTTTTTTATAATTTTTTTTTTTTAAATATTTTTATGCACATTTTTTACGCTTTAACCGTTTTGTCACTTGAGGGGATTTTTTCAAAAAAAAATATTTAAGAAACTATTTTTATTCATAAAAAACTAAATTTTTGGAGGTATTTTCAAATCGGTCCAGCTCACTTAAATCTTAATATTTTTCCGAAATATTTTAGTGGACGTCTTAAAATATAATAGGTTTTATAATTCCAATGGAAAAATAGTATCGATTTTTATTTTGTATGGGGAGTGATGCAGTCTAATGTACATTACATAAAACACTTGTATATGGTGCTAGAAAGAAATATTTAGGAGCATAAAATTTCATTTCGTTTTGTACTAACATATGTACACTCTTTTGCAATCACTGCATAAGAACTTATATGCTTACATACCTAGCATATAATGTACATACATACATATAATGGTCCATAAAATAAAAGTTTTGCGATATTTTGACAGGTTTTGGCATTTGACATTTGTCTTTTGTTTATTTAATGTTTCTTATTTTTTATTATAAAAGTCTAGCTGGTATACATACGGAGACCATATTTAAGGTAGCCGAATTCGAGATAAAAAATTATTTTGCCAATTTTTTCCACAAAAGCTATAATACTAGCCCTGAAACAGCATCTTTATTTAGCATATATTTTTAGATTTTTTGTGAACTCAGCACATAAATATTCAGTTGCAACAACACTCATTTGTAGAATATTTTTCCATAACTTTGTATTTTGTGCTCGGAATTTTTATTCCGTAAAATTTGTTACAAACATTCCTAGGTAGGCAAAATATCCGAATACTTTTGAAGCACAGGTGGTATTGAAGGATTATTTTTAGACTCGGATTTCGGCCAAGCTCAATGCAGTGAATAGCATCTGGGACGAGCTGATTTGCAAAGCGTTCCTTCCACTTCCCTTCCATCGTTAAGAACTTCTTTACTTTTACGACATGCTCAAAGTAGCCTTCTTATTTGGAGTTTCTCATGTCGCAGATACAATCCCTCATACAATGAGCAACCATTTTGCCGTAATTTCGCCTAATGAACATATTCTCCTTTCACAAAATTTGAGAATTGCTTCTACGCCACGGAAAATTGGAGAGGTTATAGTTCCCCAGGAAAAAACATCAAGCTTTTCTTTCAAAGTTGGAAATTTTAGAGTAAAATTTAAACAAAAATTACAATTTAAAGAATATTCAACGTAAAATTTGTTGAAAAAAACCTTGGAAAAGCTAAATATTAGTGAAACTTCTTTTAGTAATTTGAACAACAATCATTAACGTCTAATTTCTATTCATACCCACAAATGCCCAGTTTTTCTACCAAAATTATGACTCCAGAAACCATCTACATATGTGCTCCTCAACTTGAATCACAAGTGTTCAGAATTAAAATAAAAACTGGTTCATAGGCATGTCATGTTTATGAGCTGCTAAGGCGCCAAAACACCGAATACGAGACTAATAAGGGACAGTAAAGGGAATACAGAACATTTGGCGTCCCGTATGAAATAAATAAATTACCATGACAACTGACGAAAAAGAGGAATGTTCCGCATAATACAGGACGGATGGTCACCGTAGGTACACAACACCTAACACCACATAAATTTAGCTTTCCAACTTTGTAAAAAAATTGGAAAAATTCTACTTATTTTCACCAAAATTTAAAACTTTTTAATCAGAATTTCGGTATGCAGTTTTGTACTAGAACAGAGTGCAAGTTTCAAGTTGCTATAAAATCCCGTTTATTTTTGGCAATTTTTTTTTGCTGGCAGTGTCCTCCTTTCATATGGAAAATTGTAGAACATACTTTTGTATGGAAAAAACGTGAAGCAGCTTCAACCAAAAAAAAACATCATTTTTGTTAGCTGTCTGCAAATTCCAAATAATCGGCAAAGAATCGGCGAAAAAAGGCTGATGCCGATGCCGATGCTCAATTTTGTGCCGATACTAGCCGATGCCGATTAATCGGTCGGACTCTACTTGTAATCAACTTCGCTACACTCCTGTGTACAGTTTCAGACTTGTTTGCATACCAATGCTGTTAAGGACATAGCACACAAGAGCAGTGACAATTTTATGAAGGTAATAATTTAAAAAAATTGCCATTTAGTCTGAGTGCCAAGACACATCAATGCAAATCATCAGCCTCTTTTATTTTTAAATTCAAATTCCGAGTGTGCGCAACTAAGTTCCAATTCGGCATTTCAACGTGGACATTTCCATCAGTTATGGTTTAGATATTAAAGAGGCTGATGCTTTGCATTAATGCAACTTGGAACTGAGCATTAGTTTGTATTTGGGAGGAAAAATTTCTGCAACGAAATAAAAACACTTTTATACCACTGTGCGACAGCCGAAACCAGCCTGGACTTTGTCAACATTTTCTGAAAGTATACCCATCCAGTAGTAAAACACTCAATGGAGTTGCAAAAGTTAGCTCGTATTTTTATTTTATGGCCTATAAAGTTTTCATGTCTCGGAGTAAGTAGTTTTCAAAAAAGACGAAAAAAATGGTTAAAATAAATGGCTGAGCGAAATTAAAGGTTAAGACATATATAGTAAAAGTTCATGGGAAATATTTTCGTAGAACATTCTAACCCATCAGCTGCCGCTTGAAAAGGTCGTTTTGACCCTTACTTTAAAAAACCCCGCAAAAAGCAAAAATATAGAAGGTCGTTGGGGGATTAATATATTCTAGAAAATTATTCTTCGGCAAATTTTACTAGGAGTATTCTCCGGAAAAAACTGCATGCCACCAAAGTAAAAGTCTCTACAAATCTAAAATAAAAAATCTATGCCAAGAAAATTTGTTGTAAAAAACCAAGTTTTTTTCCTGATGTATTATTTTAATTTTTTAGAGACTTTTACGTTGGTGGCATGAATCTTTTGCCTGGGAAGACCCCTAGTAAATTTTCCGAAGAAGGGTCAAAACAACCTTTTCAGGTGGGAGTTAATGGATTAAAATGTTCTACGAGAATATTTCCCATCAAATTTTATTATATATCTCTTAATCTCTATTTTCGCTCAGACATTTATTTTTACAATTTTTATCACTTTTTTGAAAACTACATAAGCCCGGACATGAAAACTTTAGTAGGCCATAAAAGAAAAATTCGTGCTAACTTTTGAAAATCCATCGAGTGTTTTGTTACTGGATATGTATACTTTCAGAAAATATTAGCAAAGTCCCGTCTGGTTTGAATTGGTACAAAATTGTTGCACAGTGAAGTGACAGTTTCCCCAACTGAATCAAAAAAATTGCCAAAAATCAACGGTACGCCCCAGCTACCTTAAACTTGCACCTTATTATGTTTAAATCGAATGAGATACAAAACTGCAAAAAAAAATCAATAAAAGTGAACTAAAAAGTTCGAAATTATTACGAAATTTTGTGGATTTTTCAAATGCTGCATAAATGGTAATATTTTTGTCAATATGTGAGTGTCGTAAAGTTATAATGAGGGCTATATAAGCTTTATTAGTTATTTAAATAATTTCAATGCATTTATCAACATCATTCAAGCTAACAATTATACAGGAGGCATGCTTGCTGTTTTTGATTGGATAGTAATATCTATGTAAGTTTTAAAATAGTATTTTATAAATAAGTAGCGTCCGCCAACGTATTGTAACTACTTTTTGTGTAATCTATGCACTTGATTGGTTTCAATTAATTTTGATAAATGAAAAATTGCACTGTCGGTTAACTTTGTTTTACAAATTTATTTTTCCTTTCAATGTGCGTTTTTTATTTTTAACTTTTTTTGAAGCGCATACGATTTGTTATGACAGCGAATTGAAATTGCATATGGCTGCTGCTGCATAAAATTCAAATTTCGAACTATTTCTTTTTTATGTGCCACTTATAGGAGCGACAATAAAAGTTTATACTTTATTCAATCAAAATAAAAGTGCATTTTGCCAAATCCATTAATTTTATAACTTTCGTACATATCTCATGTGACAGAACATAACCAAGTAACTTGTTTTTTTTTTGTTTTTTGTAAACTGAAGAAAATAAAAGTTTTGTGTAACCAACTTTGGTTTATTCATATATTCGTGGTACCTCGTTATATGTATTTCAACTTTACAAGATAGAAAAGAAACGGATAGTGGTGCTTAGAAGATTCTTTTTTTTCAAGATTTCCAAATACAAGTTACTAGTATTAACTAGTAGTTACTTGGTTCTGTTCCATCGCAGCAGATATGCACACGTGCATACTTACAACACTAAATTTGTACATACATGTACAACTGTCAAATTCCACTCTCAAAGTAACATACCAACATGTTGTCTCAAATGATCAGAAAAATATTACGATCATCTAACACGCAACTTTTCAGTTGATCAGAAGTACAGAACAACGCGTTCAGAAGGTGCAATCGCACAAACAGTTACTGAGTTGTAGCGCCTTCTGAACTTGCCCAATGACTCAAACCAAAATGGTGACTTTTTAATATTCCCAATATTTTTCAAGTAAAATACTTTTTTGTTACTTTCGAATATAAATATTGTTCATGAAATAACCCACAAACCATTTCAATCAATGTTTCAAACAGTACACAGAATTTAGAAAAAGTCGAAAAATTTTTATCCAAATTTCGAGCTACAAGTTAACCGAACTACATGAATGAATAACTTTACTAAAAGGGGCGCATAAATAGGGTCCGATCTCGTGCATATTTAGAAAGCTTGCTTGAAACAATTCTTTGTTTACTATTAACTTATTTTCACATAACAAGTGAATTCATGTTTACATACTTATAGGAAGCGCAAAGTAGGGTTTTCTATCGTGCGTCAAATTAAATAATTTTTTTTTTTGAAGCGATGATAAAATAACTCCGCTTGTCATTTTATTCTCATTAAAACCTAATAGGTTTGTCAACGAGGAAAGTGAGGCATGAGGTATGTACTTTATTTTGCGATTTTTAGTAATAATATAGTTGTTTGTAAAATGGGTATTATACCTATTTTATAAATTGCCTTTTTTATTGAATAAATTTTGAAATTTTTAATTTAGTTAGAGTTTTAAAAAAAGTTCCAACGAGTACAGCAATTTCTCGTCAACAGTTCGAAAATCCAACAAATTGCCAATGGAAAAATATTACGAACTCGTGCCCCCTTTTCCCCTTTCATTAAATAGAGAATCTTTTTCTTAAGTCATTTATTGGGACGAATCCAGTATATAGGAGGACAAAAATGTTTACTCCATATGTATTTGACAGATTTTAATGAGATTTGGTATCCAGGGGTTTTCGTTATCAATGATTTCCAAATTGATATCAAATTTTCAAAATTAAAAATGGTGGATACAATTTGGTGGAAGATATCTTAAAAAATGTATAGATTATTATGAAGCTTGGTATGCAGAGATTTTCGTCGTCACTGGTTTCGAAATTGATATTAAATTTTCAAAAATCAAAAAGGCGGATCCAATATGTTTTGAAATTATAGATTGTTATGAAATTTGGTATTCAGAGATCCTCGTTATCTTTGATTGCGAAATCCAAATTAACTTTTCAAAATTCAAAATGGGTTCAAATGGTGCTAAAGGTAATGCATTGCGTTAAAAGTAAAACGCCTATTGTTCGGGACGCCATATTTGATCCGCCATTTTGAATTTTTGAAAATATAATATCAATTTCGAAATCAGTGACGACGAAAATCTCTGTATACCAAGCTTTAAAACAATCTAAACATTTTTGAGGAAATCGTCCGCCATATTGGATCCGCCATTTTGATTTTTTAAAACTAAATATCAATTTCGAGATCAGTGACGACGAAAAGCTCTGGATACCAAGCTTCATAACAATCTATACATGTTTTAATAAATCGTCCGCCATATTGGATCCGCCATTGTGAATATTGGAAACTTAGTTTGATATTCGAAATCAGTGATGATGAAAATCCCCAAATACCAAATTTCATTGAAATCTGTCCAATACATATGGAGTAAAAATTTTTGTCGTCCTATATGGTTGATTCGTCCCTATGTGCGGCGCACGAATTAAATATAGTTTTTAGCACCTTTCCGAAAACTACCGTTACATGGTAAGCAGGGATGGTTTTGCCCCTATTTCAAAGATCGTCGGTAGCATGTTCTGTTAGACTTAATTAGTATGAAAATTGAGTAAATTGACGTCCTTATACTATATATGTATTTCGAAATATCGAAGTTTCCGTATATCGGAAATTTACCGTTATGTGAAAAGTGGTCTGATCCAAAAATTTCTAATATTCTTATATTCCGCCAAAAGCAGAAGCTTCAGTAGTTTCTAAAATATCGCAGATTTCGTATTTCAGCCAACTACCGTTATGTGGTATGTATGGTGTTTATTATTCCATTTTGCCATTTTCAATACTATCCGTCCTTGGCTAAAAAGAACTAGAAGTACCAAATTTTGTTAACATATCTCAAGTTTTTCTCTAGTTATCAGTGCGCAGACGGACGGACAGTGACGGCCTTATTGATTTCCCTTTAAGCTTTCTGAGCATTTATGTATACATTTGTCTATATCTATCTCCATTCCTTTAAACTGTTTCAAACACCAGTTATGTGAACAACGTTATAAAACCCTTGTGCACAAGTGAGCTCAGGTATAAGAGGAATCACCGTGTAAACGGTTGTTTAATTCACTATATGTATGTATGTTTGTATGACTTATACATCTTGTACAAATATACGAGTGCATGTCCATTAAACATCCTTTGCTCTATACAAGAAAAAAGATATTTCCACTTCCCCAAATTGAACCATACAATTTAGTAGGAGTTTCAACTCTAGCCATAAAATTATTGTAAAGTTCAGGGTAGTTCGCGTGATACAACTCGTAAGAAATAAGAGATTTTGATTATGATTCTGCATCAAGGAGCAGGTATACCTCTTGGAATAGCCATTGTAAGGGCTAAGCCAAACGATTCGCCAACTTTATTATTTGCTTATACATATTTGGTAGTCGAACGAAATTTCGCTCCACTTATTAAGCATTTGTTATTAAATTTGCTTAAATTTTCTAATTTTTGGTCAAAAAACCAACCTTGAAATTAAGTAGAAAATTTCACCAGGGACCACGACCGAATATGAAAATGTTCTGCAGGGTAAAAGGAAAGAAGTAAATAAAGTTCAATTCCATTTAAAATAATAGAGTTTTTAATCCAAAAGCTAAAATTTGTATCCTCTGTAAAAAATTGTAATAAGGGGCCGGTTTCCGAAAAGATGCAAATGTTGTAATATAAGTTACTTGACATCTGAAAAAAACTAAAATAAAAAACTTTTAAACACACCACGCTTTTACAAATGGACCAAAGAGTGGAAAATAATATTTTTCAGTCCCATAGAATTTATTTTGATAACTTTTGATTTTGAAATTTTAGCAAAAGGCCTTATAAATAAATTATGAGATTGAAAATGAAAAGCGTGGAGCGCATGCAATACAAAGCATTAGATTTAATTGATTGTAGTCAAACTACATAACATAGACCTAAAATTACTACAGCGCAAGTACAAGATTTTAAATCGATTTTAAGCCTTCGTTATTCATATACACACATATGTACCATACATTTATTTCTTTTCGTATCAATTCAAGTCCATTACATGCGCCCCATGCTTTTCATTTTCAATCTCATAAATTGTGTATAATGACTTTTGCTAAAATTTCAAAATCAAAAGATATCAAAACAAATTCTATGGGACTGAGAAATATTATTTTCTACTTTTTGGTCCATTTAAAAAAGCGTGGTATACTAAAAAGCTTTATTTTATTTATTTTCTACTGTTTAGTCTAGTCTGTATAAAATGTTGCAATAGATATTAAAATAATTCAACGATACCCTGCAAAAAATTGTGCGACTAATCTCTAAAGTGAGTATTCCGAGATTACTCTCAATCGGGTACAATTGGGCATTAATTAGTCCCAACTAGTCACATACGGGTACTATTGGAGATCAACTACTCTCGACGTATCTTTAACGGGTATAATAGGAGATAAATTAGTCCCCGACTCATCTCTAACGGGTACTATTAACTATTTAATGATATTTACGCATTAGTGAATGAAATTTCATGTGCGGCGATGACACATAGCGAGAGTATTCGCTTAACTAAACTAAGAGCCCCGATTCGAATGGCAGCTGGCGCAAATTTTTATTTTTATTTTTTAAAAGTTACTAGTCGCTTTTTATACCCGTTCGGGTATAAAGGTGAGGGTCTACTTTTCGGGCCACATGAAAACGGGTTTGTTATGCAGCTGAAGCCATCCCCAGAGTCAATGTTGGGAAATTATTCGACATTGGGTTTTCTAAACCTTCCAAGTTAACGGTGGTGATGCGCTTTAACGCTAAGAAAATAATTTTCGCAGCCAATTTCACGAAAGCAATTTAAGTGATAAATGATTTTAATTTTTTGAAATTTATATGGAAATTGCTAGTGAGACCGGCTTTTATCAATTTTCTTAGCGTTAACTTCGAAGTTACATACGTTTTTCTGATTACTTTGATTTATTTATGGGGTTTTTATGCAAATTGCTAGAAATTCTAAAATAAACATGTCATCAGTAAAAAAAATCTCGACGTGCTAGAAAAAAACAGAGATGTATTTTATCTTCGCAGCGTCATCCAATACCGGTTTCAAATCTTGGGAAGATGCCGCTTCCTAGTCGCCAGAGAATATTTAGGGATCATACAGTGACTTCTTGTGGCATTTTCTGCCTCTTGCTTCATCCTAGTCATCGCTTTGTGTATGGGGTTTGACGAGCCGCTGAGGTAATTTTAATAAAAATCAAAATTTTTTGAACTTCTGGTCGCCATGTTAAAGTTTGATCAAACCGCTTGCATTGTGTATGGAAAGTCTAAAGAATTTGCCCGCACCACTTGTATACTCTATTTGTAATGCGGGCCTCGTTGACACGAAATAAAGCGCTTACCAAATTAAGCAAAGTTTTTGCTGGGAAGTATACATACACCCCGTGTCAGAATTATAAGCGCATGACGTATTGACAAGTTTTAACAATTTATCTTTTGTTATCTAATTTTAGTTATTTTTTTATAAAAATATAGTTTATTCTTTAACAAAGACCGAATAAATCCAAGTTTCAATATAATTACAATATTAAAAAAAATCGACAAACTGACGTGAAAATTTCCAGCTTTTCATCAAATTTCTGTCCGAGTTACTTCAAACTTGCTCTTTATGAAACTAAAATTCAATGAAGTCTAATTGAAAAGTTTTTGATTAAGAATAAACAATATTTTCATAAAGAAAAAAAAAAACTAGATTTTAATAACGAAAAGGTAATTTGTTAAAACTTGTCAATATGTGGTGCGTTTATAAGTATGACACGGAGTGTATTGGTACATATGTATATGCTGCTGTTGTTATTCAATTTTGTTGTCTTTCAGGCTTGCATTGAATTTACCACTCTGTTCGGTTTGATTTGATTTCATTTGACTTGCTTTGCTGCAACCACCATCCTCTTTCCATTGCGACGGACTATATTCGCTTTCAGATACATATCCCCCTACGCAGCCCTAAAGTGTCCAGACGTTCACTTGAAATCCCAGATGAAATCCTGCAGCAGTGACTCAACTTAAGCGGGCGGCAGTCGTTCTAGTTTTCCTTTCTGACTGGAAGCTTTGTTTTTTATTTAATTTTCTTTTCTGTTTCAACGACGCTTAGCTCCTCCCCAACGAATATCATTGTTTGTGGCATTTTTGTATTGTTATGTGAACCAATTGTTGGCACTTTAAATTGGTTGATGGTATTCCTATTTCCTTTTCCGAGTTTTTTCTCTCCTGCTGCTTTCAAATTGATTAGATTATACCGTTTGCCACTGTCCACAGTCGCTTCATCCTTTTTCTGACATTATGACGCGCTACTCTCTACCTGCGTGCTATATGTTGACATGCAATATTTGGACTTGTTGCTGCCGCTGTGGTTGCAGTCGTGAATAAAAACGCTGCTGCTCGTCGATTGTTTCTGGTCGACTGTCGGAGAATTATTTATTGTTGTGATTTAAAAAATCGATTCAATACATCTTGATACAATGTTTTATATACATATATTTTACTGAGTGGTTCCATTTAAGAGGCAATATTATCTAATCGCCACTGTGGACACATGCCTCCTATGCTTCTTTATGTTATCGACAACTTACCTATTATGCATATATCTTCTGAATACGTGGTTAGTAGATCATTGCTTACCTAGAAAAATAGTTAAATGGTAAAAGACAAGCATTAGCAAGCTGGATTGGAAAATGATAATAACACAGCCCTAAATGACAATTGCACATAAGACTAGTCATTGTTTGTAGATTTTGGGTGACTGCGCATACATATGTATAGTATAGTAATACAAAATTTATATCTTGCTTTTCAAATAAAAATGCCATTGAGTTTTTCACCGGCAAATGCGAATTAAGGCAATTTTATTATTGTACGATTGCTTATAACGCCATAAATAGGCCAAAGTTAGAATATTTAAAAAACCCGATGTGATGGCAAATTCAGATTATGCGACTCAAAATCTACGCGCAATGTCCTATGCAATGTTCAATTGTCAATTCGAACTGCGTAATTGTTATAAACGTGTATTTAAAAAAAAGGAAATGCCCAAAATATTAAATTAAATTGAATGCTTTTCCCCGAATATAACATGAAATTTCAATGTATTAGAACAAAATACATTTTCTCAAACAATTTTTTTAAATTCTGAATCACACAAAAAATTTTGTAATAACTTGGGGATAAGAGATGTCAGCCCGTTAAAAATCAAAATGGTTTACAAAAATGTAAGGCAGGGAATTTTCTATCGATCACCAAAGATGCAAATATTATCCGATTAATTCTCAGTTTCCTAAAGGTTCCACTCCATAGGGCCAGGGTTCAATCCCTGGTCAAAGTTTTCTATTAACAGCGGTCGCTCCTCGGCAGGCAATGGCAAACCTCCGAGTGTATTTCTGTCATGAAAAACAGCTTCTCATAAAAATACAATCGTCCCTCCCCTTGGTGTGACAACATCAGGGCGCACGCCACAAATTGGAGGAGAATCTCGGCCAAACACTAACATATGTGTAATCGCCAAACTATTATTATGGTTCGTAGATTAAGAAATAACGCGTATATAGAATTATTGTTTTGAGGGATCTACGGTACAACAAATTTCCTCCCATTGTGGGGCAATACAAAGATGGCGTAGGGGTTTGTGACTTCTACTACAGCTGCCACGTAAAGGAGCGCAAATTCGGAAATGGATTTGTGCTGAGTGTTTTTATAAAATTCAGTTTAAATTGGTTTTTGGCGATTTTGAGACCTCTGATCGGTTGTGTCTCTGAAACTATAGGGCCTAAGGAAGTTCTGTATGTTAGTAGGTGCGGAATCAAGGTAAGGTAAGTTTTTTGATGAAAGTATTCCCATTTTAGGAACAACGTACACTTAATACCTTTTATGTGTGGTCCCTTTTACGAGACCATATACAAATTTTAGGGAAATTTTTGATTTTAATAAACCTAATAGTACATCTCGGTGTCCCGATGGTACCCTTACCAGTAGCTCGTATTTCCATTCAGGAGGTAAATTGCTTGGATTAACAGCTCATTGCACTATTCGGCACGTTGCTTACTTTATTCATAATATTTTAGTTTGATACTATGCACTTATATGTACATAAGAATACAATTTTCTTGACTAACTTTTTTAATAATGCAAAAATTACATTGCTACGAGTTTAACAAAGGAATATTCATATGTGTATATTTAAGTTCTTTAAAACCTTAACCGGATAAAAGTAGTAGTACTGAGTTAAAAAGGTGATTGTAATAACATCAATAAATCCCTTAAGATCTTAGAAATAAATTTATTCAATATCCTTTATTCCTTATATTCATAAAAGAAAAATCACATTTTTAAATAAATTATGTTCACTTGAAACATATTTTAATTGAATTAGCTTTAAAAATGACGTTAACTCATTAACAAACAACTTAAATTAAATTCATACTGCATTTCATTCACTTTATTCAAGAAATTTGGCATATATTTTCCCTCAGTTAAAAATCAGCACACATACTAACATCCAGAATATTTACACATTTTATTAAACCCATGTTTGTGAAATAGTTTTAATAATCATTCAGCATCAATCCATGCTGGGCATTAAGTACAAAAATTTTTCATTACAACTTATTTCTTCTCATCGTAACTTGTAATGTGCAGTTTTTTAATTACAAATTGTGGAAATTGTGCCTGTGAATAGGAAGGAGAAATGAGTTACTCAAATCACAGTGTTTGGTTGTAACAATAAAGGACATTTATCCTTTGTAAGAAGAAGACAATCGGGCAGGTGAAACTTCTCTTTGAGCCCGCCGATCTATCACCTGCTTGGTTGCAATGTAATAACCCAATAAACGCTCAACTCATTTGCACCTCATTTAAATTTTTTTCATTCTTCCACATTAATTTCTGTTCGAAACGAAGGAAACTGCTTCAACTTGTTTGGTAATATTTGAAAGTCAGTAAGCGAAATAAAATTTTTCGCGGCATGCAAACAATTTTACAAAGAAAAGCACGTGCGATTTGCAACCTTTTCGCCACGATGTTTCCTTTACGAGAAAAATGCGTTTGTCGCTGAGCTGTCAATGCTTTAGCTGCCACTTAGGCATGTCTATTTAACCTTTCGTTGAATTAAAGACCCGAAGAATTCATATTTACAGTACAGTATTGGGGGGATACTGTCGAAACGTGCTAAGTACTACACGGCATGTCTTATGCCTGTCTTGCCGCATCTTACTCATGCCTCCTACTCTCGAATTGTTACATCGTTTAGGACAACCAGGTCATGGCTGGAAATCTTTATTGTATTATACCTGTCGTGTCACCGTCGTGGTGTCACCACCAAGAACGTATACTAGGCGCGGTGTCGTATACGTAACCTCACTTAAGTTTGTGCGCAGTATCTTACTTCTGTTTATTGTCCTGCCTTCACCTCTCACTCCTTATATCCTTTTCGTGCACTCGTGCTCATCATTTTGTTAAGCTTTATTGCGTGCATAACACAACGGAACAACCTCACGTTAACCTCTAATGTGCCAGCAGGACGAACTTGAGTCGGCAACGTGAGTGTGCACACTCCGGCTGTACGGTGCTGGCACTGCTTTTGCCATGCACAACACTAAATGAGCCAAATGAATGATAAATGAACGCACGTCAAACGGTAAAAATGTGGTAAGCAAAATTGTTTCGGCCACCAATTTGAACGTCTGTGCGTACGTAGTAGTGTGCAGCGGAGTAACCCTGCAGCAATAAGGCGGCCGATTTTCCGTAAAGGACTAGTACTTCGCTGGTTAAAATTTGACTGGTCAGATTTGGACATTTGCTTGCATCGAAAATGTCATCTTTCGACCAGTCTCCAAGGAATTGGTCTAGAGATAGACGAAAAGTACAGTTTGCAGTGACAGGGTGGTGTTGCCTTGCAATTCAATAAACAAAATATTAAACAACACCACTCGGTAAATGCCCTAATGGCTTCGTCTGGCCTTGATTCAAAGTGAACATTTAAACACACATTTACATGCGCGGCTGTAGCTCAGTGCGCAGAGATGCTTGCTACTATTTGTTAGCTTTCAGGAGGGTCTAGGTTCCAATGCCGTCAGAAGCAACATGGTTATAAAATGATAAAATCATTTTTTTTGTTTTTCCGAAATATGACAAAGCATCTGTGAAGTGCAGAACGCATTCGTGCTTCCAACAAAAAAAAAAAAAAACTCCAACGTTGGACTAGTCCAGGACTATCTTACGGTCACTGTTGAGTGGGCCGGTCCTTTTCCAATGACACCTCAATGTTAGAAATCGCAGTTGAAACCATTGGCAGGGGAATTATGAGGGACTAGTGCTGGTAACAATACGGACTATCTGAGGGCTAACCTAGGGTAAGTCTGAATTGCTCCAGGGAAATGCCGTCTCGTACCAGTCATACCCGGGCTTAAATTAGTTAAGAGTGTGAGTGAGTTAGACTGGTAGACAACGTACTTGCACACATATATAAAGGTGAACACATTCTGGAAAGTAAAAGTATTTTCACTTAAGTCATAACGTCCGCACTCTACAAAATTTTATAACTAGCTGTCTCCATTAGCGTACAGTCATCGCAGGCCAACTACCGGTTTTATTGCAAGCGAAACGCTTATCGGAAATACATCTTTTACGTGGGAATTTCATAGCATACTATTGCATTTAAAAAACTTGTAGAACAGAGTACTTCTTTGCTTTTGCTTGCTAAAAGTTCTTACGAGTACATTTCACATGACGCAACATGACAGCGAACCAGCTGTCAAACGCACTATTTGACAGTTTATCGCCTGCGATAGCTCGCAAGGAAGGAGAAGATGAACAATCGCTATTGGAGAAGCAAGTATGGTAAGCATACGATTCACGATTGAGAGAATACAAAGGTTGCGCCGATCTCGGACCGCTATTC
>NW_023458561.1:18648257-18714300 GCF_013731165.1 Rhagoletis pomonella
TTCAATGAATTTTTCCCTACTTGACCTTCAAATGACCACGAACCTGACGTAATTGAAGTTAACGGGCTTAGGATTCGCATTTAGCATGTCGAATAAGATAGGGATGTTTAGTTGTGGCTTAATATGCATACACTTTGTTTTTTTGTAAACCTGTATAATTATTTCGCAACGAAAAAAACAAAATCATTACTTTTTTCAAGAAAATGTTCTTATTCGCACAAGCGTTCTTACATACGTAAGTTTATCCCATACGATTCGCTTTTACACCACTGTAGCGCAAATTTCTCAGCCCTCACCAACACAATCTCACTTTCAGTTTTGCCGACCACCTACCCGAAATACACTTTTAGTGAGTGTTTAAAATCGCTTTAAACCAATTGAACTATTCGTCGTCCCATACATCGTAAAACGGCCTAAGGTACCGCATGCCATGGCGTATGAGTGACAAAAATGTATAGCATCAATATCAACGTTTATTGTTACGCTTCTAGGGAAAAACGTAACAACGCTTACTACAATAATTCATTTTATATAATATATATACAGTACAGTAAAGTTACATTAAGTGAGACAGAGGGCGGAGTGGATCTTGAGCGGAAAGGATTTTGACACTGGTTGAGGTTATGCTGTGAATTAATGTACCTCCCAAATCTCCAATATTTTAGTGATGGATAATATTTTGGCATTATCGAATGGCTACTTGTGAAAATTAGGAATAACCATAAAAAATTGGGAAATAAGTTGGACTTCGTCCGGAGAACTATAAATACATATGGGTCATTCCATACAATATTTACATCAAAATTTTTTTCGAGATTTTCGAATATCATGACGAAATAAAAAAATGGGTGTCCTCTTTTTTTCGATAAAGAATGTAAAAGAATATATTTCACCCCAAAAAAAATATTGAGGTGTAAATATTGTATGGAATGACCCATATGTACATATGTATCTCAACGATAACAAATTTGTTTTCGATATTTGTTGGTATATACATATGTATGTACATTTATAAAGAAAAGATTTTTGGTCAGACTCTTTTTTATGATTTCCCGGCACTGATCTCGTCCTCTTTTCGCCGTTGACTTTTCGACCATATTGATTTTATGGATGCACGTTAGTGCCGTATAGTTAGCAGTGCTATATTGCTTTATTTCTACCCGCTTATATTGGTTGACTTGCGCTTCTCCCATAGTATCAAGCAGATCTCTCAAGATGCGCCTTGCCTCAGATGACGGCTGTCTGAAAACGTGAGTGTGGTATGAACATATGTATATATGTATGTACAACAATGCATTTATTGCAAGCTTCGTATGAACTGTTTTCGTTGACTTTGTTGCTTTGGCAGCACACTTTCGCTGTCACCATGGCACTGATGTTACAGTTGGAAATGCATGCAACTGCCAATGACTTGCAGCAATAACACCAAGAGATATGCCATCCTTTTGAATGTTTTTTTTTTATATGGACTCCTTTTATGCTCCCATTGCATTGAATGACGTCGCCGAAGATGTTTGTGCGTTAACGTAAGTGGAGTTGTAATTTCACCTTAATTTTATTTTTCGCTCTTCTTGCTAGCGGCGTTATTGTTTGTCCTGTTTCCGAAAAACGATTTGGTTTCTTTCTTGACAGTTTTTACCGTTGTTGTCGATATGTTTAATGTGCAATTGTTTGTGTTGCTGTTGTGTCCAAATGGCAACAAATTAATTCAGTCACTGTCGCAGATAGGTTGCCTTGCATTCCCCCAAGCTTTCTCACTATCCATATCCGGCTTTTCCTGCAATCAAATCGATGTGCTGCCACTGACAGCTTAAGTTTTTTCTGCCTTTTGTTAGCTGTGGTTGTTGCTGGTCTCCTCCCATGCACAGAATCATATCTTCTATATGACCGAGTAGCTTACATCTTTACATTCCGATTGGCGTATCGAATCTCGCATGTGACGATGTCATTGCGTTGCGAAGAAACTGCAGCGCAAGGCACGATTGGCATTTCATTGCACACAGATTGACAGAAGCCCAGAGATTGGTTTTAAGACGCTGACTTGCCGTCAGTGCGCGGTGACATGCATCTAAGGCACACAGAGAATGGTTAAAATTGTGGGAGGAGGCTAGATGGGGCGATAAGTCACATGCAACTAACAGATATGCCATTTGTTTGGTTATTGCAAATGCGACGCAATTCAATTGAAACTATCTCCTCTGCCATTGTGTAAAGTCATTCATTTTTGAGGTTATGCAATTCTTTAAAACTCAATCAATCCTCTTCAATCACTGATCATTTCAGCTCAGATGAGCATATTAAAGTGATATTAATTTGAGTATTGTGTCGCCAGACATCTGTACATACATATATACATTTCTTACTTTGCTATTCAACAAGATAACAGAAAATCTATGACATTAGGAGGTACTCGGGATAAACTAATATTTGCGCTATTTGAAAAATTGGCTTTGTTAATCTTAATTTTACTAACAATATTATTCAAGTCTCTGAACTTTTTTATAACTATTGGAATCATTAGAGGAAAGTTGGACTTTTCCTTGCTTTTGTGGTATTGAACAATACGCCAAATGTTCTCATCGATTCAAGTGCCGCTACAGGTCAGGGATGGAATTCCAAAATTTTAAAATGTGCCTAATGGACTGCAAAAATAGTGCCAAAAAGGAGATGAAAGTGCCACAAAATTAAAATTGCTTTCTTTTAAGGCTTTTTAAGAACCGCATATGTATTTTTAAAAACAGTATCTATTTTTAATGTACTGTAATTGAATTATTAGAGTAAAATCATATTAAAATAACACAATATTCGAATTACGATGGGGAAAACACTTAAATATAACTATTCCGACCTAATAGCAGTGCGACATTTTGACCAGTTTTGACTATTCTTTACACTGAATAATTTTTATAAATTTTGTAAACGGTCATTCTGCAAAACCGCGTAACTTACCACGCTGCCAAAAATTGGATTTACTCACACAAGCTCTTGGCCCAATCCTTATCCGTTCGTTCTGAAATATACTAGCCAGAAATGCGACTGCTTTATAAAAAAGAGAACCATTTTGAAAAATGAGTGCGTTTACTCTCTAGAAAATAATTTATGCAACCTCACATACGCGGTTTTGCATTATCTTGATACGCGGTTTTGCATTTTGTTGACACGCGGTTTTGTACTTTAAACGACGATATGATTGTGATATACTGGCTAAACTTCTGTAATTTATGATTGTGCCAAAACTGAATGAATTGTGGCAAAGTGTCCTTGTGAATGAATGTGCCAAAAATGGCACTATTGTGCCTACTTTTCCATCACTGTTAGACGTGCCACGAGTAGGGTTGCTAACATTTTCTAAGAAATTTATAGTACTTTTTCAAAAAACCAGAAAAAATATACTACACTTCAAATATATATAGTATTCTTTTTTTAAGAAAGAGTAAATATGCTTTTTAAGTGTACATCTTTTTTCTTTTTTATGCATTTCCTCTATAAAAAATATATTTCTTTGAAAGTATGATATGCTTTACCGCTGTCAATATTTAAATTAATATAAATCAAAAGTACATTTTTTATTAGTGAGATATTCGCTTTTTTCTCACCATTTTAAAATCTTAATAGCAAAAAATCTTTCTGTGAACGGCGAAGCTAATTTGGTAAATCTTTCTAAGTATTTTTAAAAATGTTGCCATTTTTGATCTGTTTATTTTAAAGTATATATATTTTAATATTGATATTTCAGTATAGATGTCATCCATTTTAAAACATTTCTTTCTTACAAGTGACTGAAATATATTTATATTTATAATTGAAGAAATATAGAATTTTTCCGTACTATATTTTTTCTAATAGTATATAGTACGCAGACCCAAAAAATAGTACAATACTATATATTATAGTACGGTTGGCAACCCTAGCTAGGAGTGATAAAATGTCACAGAAAAGATTTGTTACGAAAATCCTTTTTACGGTCACGTTTACGAAATAATGGGGCTTTCCCCTGGTGGAATAATAACAAGGTGTTGTCAGTAGAGACGTGTTTTTTTTAATTTTGACAAGATCGGCATGCTTATTTTCAGTGCTGCCGATCATAATTTTTATACCACTATTCTTTGGGAAATAGTATCTAATATATTCTACTTTAGTAATTTGTTTTATCGCGATTTTTTAAGAACTTGGTGTTTTCAGAACGATATTAATATTTAAAATTGCTGGATTTGTATAATTTGTATCCTCAAAATGTAAAAAAAGATATTGTTATCAATGGAAAAAGACGTACACAAAAACCGTATGGAAAGAGGATTTTTTATAGTAATTAACTTTTGCGGCATTGTCATAATATTGAGCGAAATGGACTACTAATACACTAGAATAGCGCTGCATGTTATAATTAGGAATTCACTTGTACTTGCGATATTTATGTGTTTTAATCTATTTAAAAATCATTTCCATTCTTATAGGAAATCGCTTTATTTCACCAAGCCGTATGGAGCTGCTGATACAAACATATATTCAGACTTATAAGCCTGTAAATATATTTTTGTCAATATTTATTTTGAAAAAGTATGCAGAAACGGATTAAAAGTAGTAAATAATTAGTTATCACTTTAAAATGCGTGACCGGAATAGAGCTGCCGAAAAAGTGAGGTTAAGTTACTGACAACACCTTGTTATTAGGAGTGTTCACTATGCAAAAAATTTGTACAAGTTGGTACCAATTGTTACCAAATCGTGTTCGTTTTGCTAAAAACCCAGTAAAACTTGCAAGGAGAGAGCACAATTTTGACATTTCATTTGGAGGGGAATTTGCAATTCGTACTGGGAAAATTTTTACCAGTAAGAATTTGCAAGCAGGATTGTGGCACACGGTTGCATTTTTGTCAACATTAATTCGAACCAAAAAGTTCGTTAAATTTAAAAATGAAGAATCTTGTTGCGATTTACTAATGAAAGAAGTATGTAAACATTCGTTTATTCAATTAATTTAATTAATTCCAACCATTTGAAAGGTACTCGGCTGAATAAGCTGTATTCATAATCGGAACGCAGTCGACACCACTGTCGATATAGGAAATCCGACAGTGACTTCCACGAAGAAATTGAAGCATATGATAAGGAAAGTCAGAATGAGAAGAAATATACGTATTGGTCCTGTTTTGGTTTCCACCTGAAATAATTTAAAAAATTTATTAAGCTCGAAATGCAACCGTGGACGCTGGCTGGCAGTGAAGCTTGCAAATGTTTGCTAATTCCTGTTCGCGCAAAACTTAGTAAGTTTCTCTCTTTGGGAGAGTAAGGTACCTTATTCTCTGAATTTTGTTACTGGCTAATTCTTACTGGCAGTTGCATAGCGAACACTCCTATTATTACACCAGGGGTTTTGCAAAAAACTTAAGTCAAATATTGTGAAAGTTTAAAAGCTCATTTCCACAAAGCGTTAACTGCAGTTTATGCCTATTGGAAAATGTAGTAGGTAATCGCTTGTATTAAGCACAAACGAAAGTAAAAAAGCAATAATTACGAAATAAACCTTGCTGATTAAAACTTGTTGAAATTCCTGTAATTTATCTGAGCTCTTAACTGCAATTAAGAAGGCCTTGGTGTAAATGGGCTATACAAGTTTGTATGTTTTCTCCAAATTAGATGGGGTATTCAGAGTGGTGTGGTAAGTGTCGTATTGTAGTATGTCGTAAACTTCAAATGCCTAAAAAAATTATCAAGCGGGCTCGCAAAGTACCATAAAAGTCATATTATGAATTTTCGCAGTGTTAAAAAATAGATGGTCGTGGTTTCAAGTTCACTAAACATTTTATTAAGCTTTTAAAGTTTACGACGTACAACAATACGACACCAATGCCCCGTTGTTAATCTCTCCCTGAAAGTGTATACAAAAGTATATCGCCACCAGAGAACGCATGAAAACAATAGCAAACGTATTGGTATCGTTTAGTTTCGCGCATACAAGGTAACGAAACAAAACCGATTCAAGTGACTCGGAAACATTTTGCGAGCGGTAACTTTACTCTGCTAGCGTACGCAATAGCTAACGCAAATAAAACAATTGAATGCAAAGAAATAGGAAAACAAACAAATATAAAGTTAGTGCTTACCATTCGTATCTATAAATTGTGCATATCATATGCAACCGAAATTAAGCAGAAAATAGCTTTCGTATAGTTGTAAACGGACTGCTTTTAAATGATTCCCTTGTTTTGTGTTCATGTCATCTTTATAACAATAAAAACATGCTCGGGAGCAAAAGAAGAAACAATTCGTTTGGTTTGTGCTCAGATGCAATTGAAACATATCGTTTATTGTTAGTGCTCGGGAACAGTAAGACAAAAGGAACACAAACTTTTCGTACTTGTTGTGTGAATGGGTAGTGATTAAGGCATCCAAAACCGGACCATTTTGTGAATCCCGGGATTTCGGGATCTTAAATTTGTAACCCCGGAATCCCGGGATATTTCGGGATATTATTATCATTATTTAAAATATGCTAACAAACTAATTTTGTGGTCTTGCTTCGCACTAAAGCTTATTAGAAACAAAAATATATTTGTGTTTTTAAGCAAGGAAATATAAATGTCTTTGTTTTTTATCAGTTTAAAAAGCTAATTACAAACTGAATAAACTAAAAACTATGGAATTGAAATTCATTCATATTGCAGTCGCTTTAAATTTTGTATGGGATCTATACATGAAATAAGTTAACACGTACTCGAGGAATTTTTTTTTCTTTTTTTTCTACGGAGATATGATCTGTCAAAGTTCGAATCTTCGCGAGATTCTGACCATTCATGTACTTCTCCAAATCGTTATATCTCAGCCTCTACTCAACGTAGAGACTTTATCTTAACGTCGTTTTGAGGATAATGAAGCGGGCTTAACATTTCTGCATATATGATGGTTATGATTGTCCTAAAGTTAACTTAGCTATTAACAGTTGAACTTTTTTAAATTAATTTGCATAGTAAAGACTATTTTTTAAATATTTTTTTTTATGACGAGATGGTTTATTTTGTGAGAATCAACAATGAAGTCTCTGCGATGAACAGAACCCGAGATATAAAAATATGAATAAGTGCATGATTATTTAGTCAGAATCACGAAGAAATCCAAAATTTGATCCGATATCCGAAAAAAAGGAAAAATGTGAAGCCAGTCGAAATTGTGATACCAAATTTGGTGTCCTATATGAAAAACAATGCCTAATATATGTGATATATAAATTATAACATAGAATAATAGTAGTGTTAGAGTTGTAATATATTGTTTGATTATTTGTAGGGTTGCATTTTAAAATTGTTTTATGTCATTACAGTGTCTGAATTTAATTTTATTTTAATTTGCTCATAAATTAAATTATGTCTCGGAATCCGGAGGGCTTTATCCCTTTATTAAAGTTCTCGGGACTCCCGGGATTTGGGATTTAGGAGTAATATTGGACGCCCACCGTATATTAGGTATGCGCACCTAGTACGTAGCTCAGTGGTTTACTCTGACTACCCAATCGTTGTCTCTCTTACAACAAATACATTACTTTTGGAAGGACAACAATCAAAATGATTACAACCATTCATTCAGCTAAAGGTTTCTTGTTAATTTATTACCAAACAAGTTTTGGGTCGAAATATTTTTTGCTATTTCGAGAAGGATGGCTTTGCAAATTTATTAATGTTGTTGTAGTTTGGCTCAGTAAATTAACATTGTTGAGCACCCCTGCTGTAATATTATATTCTACATTTAAGAATTATCTATCACCCACCTATCACCTATCACCTCACTTCCGCAATAAACTCACCTTCTTATTTTCGAAAGAACTTCGAATGTTATAATCCTGTACATCAGCGCTTTAAATTGTTTTTGCTTTAGTTTTTCATAATTACTGTTTTTTCGTTGCTGCCAACGCAATTTTTCGTTGGCTGATGATAATGAACCATTTTTTCTCAAAATGTTTGTTGGTTTTTGTTAACGCTCTTTTCTTCCCTGCTTAAAATTGTGTCACATCAAAGAAAAACGAATTTTAAGTGAGCTTGAAATTTAAAAACAGCTTTTTGTACATTCAAATTTATTACAAGACAAATTGAATTTACACGAAAAGAGGTTCGCACATATTTTCAAAGTTAATGAAATCAACGACCCACAGTAGATGGAGCAGAAAGAGCGAAGAGGAGGAGAAAGAGGTGGGAAAAATGTGTCATGGCAAGTGGATACAAGAATACTGAAAGTAAGTACGTACTTTTACATATGCAAATATTGGTGCAACATTTTGAAACATTCCTTTCAGTGAAAAAGACATGCACAAGCCTGTGAAATTTAACTTTTTTCTCCCTTCCAATAACTGTTATTTTTTTTAAATAAATTCGTATGTTAAATTAAAATTAAGCACTGTTTTTTCTGGCATATCGAGATTTATTTTTGTTGATGATTTTAACTACCTCGGCTGGAATCCAGTGTTGCCAGAAACAATTTCGGTTGGAGCTTAAACGGTCGCAAAAAAGCAAAATAATACTAACAGTTGAAAAAAGTAAAGTTAAAAATTAATTGAGGTAAAGTTCTTTCTACATTTGCTGCAGTTTTGATAAATTTTATGAATTTAAGCGCTGAAAAAAAACGTTTAAAACCAAAATAAGGTGCATATATTTCGAATTCATTGCTATGGAACTTATATGTATGCTTATACTTATATAACCAAGACCATGAACTAAAAATACTTTACAAACTGTTAAAATCTGCAATTTCAGATGATTGAATTGACCATAAAAACTCGGGTTACGAATAATTTTTTCGCAAAATTTGTCTCAAAAGTTTTATTTCTTCTCTCTTAAAGGTAAAAACAAAATTCGCGTATTCAGAAAAAGTATTTTGTTCCAATTATTTTTGAATTCTTTAACCAAGATCCAAGAGTTTATGGTTAAGTCTGTATTTTCACGTGGAATCGACTTACTTGTCTATTTTCCATTGACTTACGCGCCAGTTGTATTAGGAATGTAACTCTTTTAATTAATCGAAATAATAACGTGAAAGTATCGAAAATAGTCTGAGATCACCAAAGCCAAATAAATTTTAGTCAGCACTTGTATAGTGAAATTACAGGTTTTTAATTTTAATATGTTAACAAACACAACTGAAACTTTCTGGAGTTAAAAAGAAGCTAAAGCCCAACTTTCAGAGCGACTTAATTCCGCGGACTTAATTTCTGTTTTGAAAGGGAAATAAAGTCTATGGAATTTATTTCCCAAAAAAGAGGAAATATTAACAGCGGGCGGTATTGCACCCCACCCATCAAATACTTCTACATAAAGAAAGTAAGTACACCTGGGCCACACTGGAGATGTGAAACTTACGTTGCATACCCTGCAGTATGAGGGAGTGACCACAAGACTGCTGAATCGGTAGCTACCTAATAAACACCGTCAATTACCGACCGACTACTTGCAGTGTATTTCATCGATTACTATTCCAAGGCAATGTCCTAGGTGGTAGTCACCATCGGCTCTCTCCGCACTACCGGGAGTTACTAAAACAGTCACTTGCGTGGTTTATGGGCGCCCTCTATCGTCGTTTTTCGCTATTCTGCTTACGACTGGTTCGACTCTGCACTACCACGGGTTAATAGAGGAGCTACTTACCTAGGAGTCGGTGCATTAGCGGTTCACAAGTAGCGATTGACTCCAGCAGTACTGGAGGGTACATATCTATTTTGTCTCATAACCAATATATGTACATACAAATGCTGCTTTTGTTTAAGGTTATATTTTTTTGTCTGTTTTCTATCTAGATCCCTACCTCTCCCCCTGTTCGTTCTAATTATATTTATGTTATTCTGTTTTCCTTTATCTTCATCTTTATCTTTATACTCTATGGCTAACAAAATCGATAATAACAATCAATAAAACATCGATAACAAAATCGATGAAAACTTTTATAAAAATTTCGATAGCAAAATCGATAATAATGGTAGCAAAATCTATTAGAAACTTGTAAAAATATCGATAAAAATACCCACCACAAAATCGATAAAAATATTGATAAACATATCCGTAATAAAATATCGATATCAAAATCGATAACAAAATCGATAAATATTGGTAACAATTTCTATAAAATACCGATAACAAAATCGATATATATCGATGACAAAATCGATATAAAGGTCGGTGAAAAAATCGATAAAAATATCTATAAAAATATCTATTAAAAATCCATAACAAACTCGATAAAAATATCTATAATAAAATCGATAAAAATAGTCATAACAAATCGATAACAAAATCGATAAATATCGATAAAAAAATGTATTACAAAATCGATAAATATCGATAACAAAACCGATAAATATCAATAAAAAATCGATAAATTTCGATAACAAAATCGATAAATATCGATCACAAATTTGATAAAATCGATGACAAAATCGATAAATATCGATAACAAAATCGATAAATATTGATAACAAAATCGATAAATATCGATAACAAGATCTATAAATGGCGATAACAAAATAGATAACTATCGATAACAAAATCGATAAAAATATCGATATCAAAATCGACAAAAAGTATCGCTAACAAAATAGTAAAAAATATCGATTACAAAATCGACAAAAAGCGATAATAATATCGATAAGTTCCGAAAATATCGACAACAAAATTGATAACAATGTCGATAAAAATTTGGAAAAAAAATCGATAAAATTATCGATAACAAAACCGATAAAAGTATCGATTATTTTATCGATAAGTCCCAAGAATCCCGAAAATCTCTAAAATTCCAAAACAGTTTCCAGATTTACTGTCTGTGTCTCTCTCTATATCCTTTCCTCTTTAATTACCTTTATTTTAATATTTCTTCCCCTATCTTCATCTTTACTTTTATCGATATCCTCATCTTGACTTTACTTTTTATGTTTATCATTTCCTTCATCTACATATTCCTCTTTACTTTTGCCCTTGTATATATAAGTAAAGTGTTTAAATTTATCTTGGTCTTAATTTTTGCCTGTATCTTTACGCATCTTTGTTTTTGTATTTATTTTTACCTCTGCCTTTATCCTTTTCTTTATCTATTTACGTAGTCACCTTTAATTTCATTCTTGTATTGCTCTTTTTTTAAGTGTTATTCTTTAACCTTTTATTAGCTAATTTTTGTTAAATTAATACTTACCATATGCATACACACATGAAGCACTTGTTTCAGCCCCAACCATTTCCGTTTCACCATTTCCGTGTGCAATTTCCGTTGAATTTGCCAGTTTACTCCCAACCAACCAACCGCCGCTAAAGAAGTTTCACTTCAATAAATCATTTCATAGAAACTCGAATTTTCGCATATTTTTAGGCGCACTGAGTCAGCATTAAAGCCCATCATTACTGTACCCAGTTTTAAGATTATGTTCAGATTTATGCATTTGTTTATTTCACACGATATTTTGAGTGGTAATAAATCGTGAATATATGCAGGCTATAAGTTTATTCCATGCACTTTTTATCTTCTTTTTCATCAGTGGAGATCTGTGAGCTTAATATCATAAATATCACTTTTCATATTTTGTGCGCCATACATCTCTGCCAGTTTCCAAGAGGCTAGGGCAAACATGCAATTACCATGCAATTGCATCCTGCCATCAATTTTATTTCGCCGTCTGCTCTCTCGCTTTACACCATTTCGACATTCGTTGCTTGCGCGTCCGTGAGTTAACGTCATCACCATGTCAAGTGGCCATGGGTCAGTTGCAGGGCCAGCACTTTCCAACCATAACACTTGGTCATCGACGACAGCGCGCTTGCATTCTTAGTCGCGCTCCCTATTTTCGTTTTACACGCTCTTTAATTTTTTGTATCGGAAGGCGCGAAAACTGCCGTACAGTGTGTTGAAAGTAAAGAAATAGGCGACAAACTTTATATGCGCTTATGAATAATTGTCGATAAAATCAAAATTACTTGTTTTCAAATGGAAATTGTCGATGCTTGTTTTTTTCAAACGTTAAGCGTAGATGTAACTATATGCGTGTAAAAAAAAACACAGCTAATGTATCCAGAAATCAAACGAGTTTTGTAACCAAATGCCAGAAAATTTAGAAAAGGTGATACATACATACATATATGTACATATCTATGTAGAATACCGGGAAATTATTGGGAAGACACTGGTTGCTTGACTTTATTACCTTGCAAAATGACTGTAAGTTAGAAAATGTGAAAAAGGGCGTTTTTGTGATGTTCAAATAACTTTTGTAATAGAAGGTGCAGAAAAATTCCTACGATTGCATTAGAATGATGAAACCATATTGAATACTTTAAGATGTTATTTTGAATTTATGACAATATGAAAATGTAAAAACATTTATCTTTGTAATTGTATTGGCACCACTATACGGTTAGTCTTATTTTGGGGCGTCTATAAATACCAATATTTATATTTCACATAACAAAGGATTATTGTAAAGTTCAATTTCCGGATTTTTCCTCTGAAATATACATTAGTAGAGTTCACTCTTTAATGCGAAAGGCTGAAATTAGCGTTTGTTTTGTTGCTTTGCTGTGCTTTTGTGCGAAACTACGCCATGACGGTGCCATATGTTTGTTGTAAAAACTGCCGATTTTCGCACTTTCGCTCAAACCCACACAGTTTCGCATCAAAGAATGAAATCTAGTATTAAATGACGATATCACAAAACCGCCAATAAAATCACAAAAACGCAGTTTTCCACATTTTCCAACTTACAGTAATTCTTTACATAATTGAATACATTCAGAGCTGGCGCATTTCTGTCCATTCGTACGGCATGACCAAGCCAGCGTAGCCACTGTATTTAAATTTGCCGCACTATATCTATGTTGTAAAGTTCATACAGCTCATTTTTACGCCTCTGCCAAACTCGGTAGACGCATTGCTTTCGATAAAAGTTTAAAATGCGTATTAGGGAAATATATCTAAACTTAAAACTAGGTACATATACAATTGGCATTATGTTGTAGTAATGATTCACGCATGATTATACGTACAGTAAAACCCGCTTAAGTACCTCATGAAAAATGTCAGCTTTTTGAGGTACTTAGGCGGGTTGGGTACTTAAAAGAACCAGCTTAGGTACCTGGATGCGGGTACTTAAGCGAACATAATTATTGATGTAGCTACATCTTTTTGTTAACATACATAAATATGTAAATCCTTGAATAAAACATGAATATTTAATAAAGTATACGTAGTTAAAAACCAAGACCAAACCAAACACATAAACAAATAAAAAAAACTTTATTAAGAAAATAGATAGAGGATTGGTATGTCATTTTTACAAGAATTTACATACAAACAGAGTTGGACGTATCATTTTGGACCAAATTCAAAATGATATTGTTTGTCACTATGTTTATTTCTTAATTTGTAAGCTTTTCAATTAAAATAAGCTTTTTTCTCAGAAGTGTTTTTTGAGTATACAGTTACCATTTCAATTTTAGTGTAATAATATGCAAGTTTCAAGTGGCTAAAAATTACCGCGGATTTTTCATATTTTTTTTTGTAGAAAGTGTGTAGCGCTGCCAGTAAATTTCAAAATATGTAAGTATTTTAAGGAAATTTTAAAGAGCACTTAAAAAGGGAAAATTATAGGTAAATAGGATAAATTATAGGCGGGTTGGGTAAATAAGCGGGGAGGTACTTAAGACAAGAGCAATTGGTCGCTTTATAGGTATAAATACAAACAAATCTCAAAGATGGGAAATAATATCAAAAAATACACTTTTTTCTCTATGTGGAAAAATTGTAAATTTTGAAAGTTATATTTTCGTAATCACTGGAAAATTCTTTATTAGATACATATTTACGTATAGTCACTTACAGGTCTATTCTGCGCTGGTAATAAAAAGTTTGTAACCGGTAAATAAAGTATACTCTACTTCTGTATACTCTTGTAACCGGTAAATTTTGTTACCATCTCATAAGCTGGTAACAAATTATTGTCCCGTGAAATATGCAATGCCAGGATTTGCACAATTCTTCATAGCTGAATTGCTGAATATTTTAACTGCATTACCAACGTACCTAGAATCGCGGTGACAAGAACTGGTAACATTTTTTGGTAATACAATTTTCCGGTTACAAAATCTTCGGTAACGTGCAGAATAGACCTGTTAATCGAAATTACATGATTTTTACGACGTTTTTGCTGCAGACGCTCCATAGTGCGTCGGTTAACGGCGATAACTGTGGCCCTCGTTTCATTTATTTATTTATGTAGACTTGTATTTTTTTAGATTTTTATTGCTAATGCACTTCAGCCAATGGTTTGGCCGCTGTGTGTTTTTGTAACTGTCACGGCTGCCGACATTATTGCCGTTGTTGCTTAGCATAATTTTTTTAGTAGTTTACTATGGCGGCGGAGCGGCGAGAACTTCACTCGCCAAAGTCAGCAACACAAATTATCTTGTTTCACTTCGCTGAATAATTGTTGCTGTTGCTGTTGTAGTTGTTGCTGTGGCCATTATCCATTTTGTTTTCGCATTGTTGCTCATGTTATTGCTTATTTTTCTGAAAGTTTAAGTCTTGCAACACAGTTTACAATATTTTGCACACACTTTCTGCTTCCTCCCTCTTTAGCAACACTTCGGTCAGTATCTTGCAGTTATTTTTGCAGTCACCAACAATTTGTTCATACAAAAGTGTATAGCACCCCACTACAAACGCATAAAGTACCACATTTTGGTGCAATATTTCAGTTTTCTCCTTTGTTTAACTTTTATGACACTTTATTATGCTATTTGGCCCCTTTTTGCCATTTTTTCGGTGCACGTTCTAGGGGTGCTGAATGAGGTCATAAACTTTGCTAAGACTGTGCGCACATATTAAGGTTATTTAGAGTTTAACGCGCAATCGTCTGTCCGCTCTGTGCCAATTTCTATTTCAGCTTCTTGAATTGCAGAACTCATGAATTGTGACAGTTTCTAGAGTTGCAATTGTTGAAGACGAAAGGCTACCAACATTAAAATAGGAGTGCGAATAATATTTGGTTTTGTTTATCACCCCCGACCCATATGCTAGGGTGCTAAACCGAATCAGTGGCCAAAGGTTGAAAAGGGTTGCATGTAGACAATAGTACGCATATCTCCGCATACATATGTACATAAGCTAAGAAAAAAGCAACATGGTTTTTTCACAAAACATAATTTTCGGTTTTCACATGTTAGCGATTCGAAATACATATGTAACAAAAATAAATTTGTTCAAATGTGCCAGTCGCGTTGATTCAAATTGAATATTTGAGAGCGCACTTACATGTTGTGGCTGTAACTGAGTGCGAATAGATGCTTGCTACAATTGGTTGCTGCCAGAAGTGTCCAGGTTCAAATCTCATTAGGCGGAACGTGAAATTTAAATTTTTTTCTCGGTTTTTCTTAATTACAAATAACGCCATAAGCAAAGTGAAATAACGCCATACGCAAAAATTTTACATATGAGAAATAAAGCCATACGATCTTATTTCAATACAAAAAGTAAAAGTAAAATTAGCGCACCGCGCACCGCGCCCCACGGCCGAACGCGCCACGATTGCGCCGCGCGGTCCTCGTTAAAATTTTTGCTTCGTTCATTATTCTTGCTTTTGATGTATGTACATATGTGCATATATGAGGGTTTCTTTTAAATCAGTAAGATATATTTGTATATCTATACATGCAACTGAATTATTACGAGATATAAATAAAACGGCGGCACTATATGCCATTTTGCATTTTCTCGTTTCAGTTCGGGAACATTGTTTACTTGTTTTTAATCACAAAATAAACAATCTTTAGTTGTAAAATTTATATACTTTTTAAAAAACTTTTTTCAAATGTACATATACTTTACTAGTGGTTCGAAAGAGAATATTGGTGTCTAAAATGAATTTGGAGTTTCGCAAACTGCGTTAATAGGTTTCGAAGAAAATGTGAAAATTTGCACTGTTGCACATAGGGATAAAACGATATTGATACCTGTACTTGGATGTAGCATCGAAAAAAAGTATCGATACCTACTTATATCGATATTTGTACCTATGTATATAAGAATTGTTTGTATAAAAAAAGGCTATGACATATCTATGAGTTTTTGTCAAAATAACTTATATGATCGAACATTTTTTTGAAAATCCTACTTCATAAAGCTACTTTTTTTTTATGAATGAAGCCTTAGGAGTTTTTGGAGGAAGTAATAACATAAACATACTTTTAAGGCGCAGTGAAGCACCCCGGTTATTTGCCAGTCACCAATAAATTTCCTCAATCATTTGAACAAGAACTTATGTGTCTATTTACACATATCTGTGTGGTACTAGCGCCTTGTAAGTTCAGCATCAGTATCAATAAGCACCGATGTCCGTTCTCCGTATTCCTCTGTCTTTTCTGTTTGGAAATCAATATTTTCTTTCGTATCTCTTTCATCAAAAAATTAGTTTATAAGTCCCTCTGCATATTTTAAGAGTAAAATTTGGTTTGAAGAGTATCAACATTTGTTATTGTTTTTTCTTTAGATATTTTTTGTAATTATCTTTAATATTATTCCATCTCAAAATTCAAATGTAAACCTGAACAAAACTCAGCAAGAACATGAACGTGCCAATGCAGGGCGGAAATGAAACCAATGAGAGCAATGGTTTAAAAAGTACTTTACTTTCGCAAGTGGGCGTGTGCTATGGCTAAACGAAAAGTATTTAATTAAATAGTTGTGTATTTATGAAAAAAAAATTACATGACATATATACACACTGATTGTCTTTTTTTTAATTCAATAGTAAATATTAAACACTACTTCTTCTCAGTAATTCTGTACTAACTCGATCAATTTTTCCTCCATATCAACCACAACTTGCACTGGAATAACGTGAGCTCGTTAGTGAAATACATAAAAATACCGTTGTCGACGTATTTAAAAATCACAGAACGGATACTCAGGCAGCACTGAGGGTGAAAAATGGCACAGGGCCGCACGTGTTTGAACACCTCTAATTGAGGCTGAGGCAACGATATTTTATTTTTCACTGACACTGTTACTGAACGGCATTGATGTGTGTAAATTGAGCTTAACTGCTCCTTCGCAATGCTATTCATACGCCTTGTATGACTTAATTTACTACTACTTCAGCACAACTGTGAAGAAATGATGTAAAAACAGCTGTGTATAGAGCAAAGTAAATTCAATGCACATGAACAACAGCATAAATTACAAAAACAAACAACTAAGCTGCTCACCGGCGGTGCAAGCTGCTTGGACCGAAAAAGCACAGTATGTACAGTGCTCATGGCCTATTGGCTCTTTTGCTACTTTTGTGTGCAACAATTGTTGCATTGCCACATGAACAAAACAGAATAAACACTGCGAGCAAATGTTCATAAGTGCAAACAATTGTGGCTCAACTCCACTCAAGCGTATGCGGATCTCATTGAATTTGCATTTCTCGCACTTGAGGTGATATTTTCCATCAAAACTATGTTCAATAGCAGGATGCACTGCATGTCCAAACAAATACATTTTAACGCGTACATATGCATGTCCTTGTTTGTATTTGACGATACATACCAGCCCTGCAGAAAAAATTATCAATTGATAACAAATAACGTACTTATATATAACTTGTAGTTAGCCACTAAAAGCTAACTTGAAACCAGTTGAAAAGTAATGCAAATTAAATACAAATTCTACCTTCAATACATTTTTTCTGCACTTGTTAAGTGCAGAGATCTCAAATTGTTAAGCTACAGAACTAAATTCATCAGCTGATTTTATGTCTATATGTTAATAATTCATTCATTCATTCATTTCTTAATGCTGAAAAGCGAATCAGATATATCAAATGTGCTGGAATGAGAGTTAGAATCCTGGCATAAGCAACGGAGTGGTTCGTGTAATTCAAAATTAGTTTTACAAGTTTTCAAAAATAGGGGATAAAAGTGTCTTGATACACGGGAGACACAAACACTTTTTCGAATTCAAGACAAATAAAAGGAAGATCGAAATAACATTTTGAATTTATGTATGTTTGACGTAGTTCGAATATGGGACCGCTTACAGCAGAATATGTAAACATAAACATATAAAAGAATTAAAAAAATATTTTGTTTTTCTTATTGATATTTTAGGTCCAAAAGTAATTAGTTGCAAGTTAGTTGAGATCAAATACAGACTATTTCGCGGCCATCGCTATATAGTTAGATACATTTCTTGCAGGGAGGGATTGGCAATTCTGAAAGTGAGAGTGTGTTGGTAAGTGCAGAATAAATCGTTCTACAGTGGTGTAAACAGCGACATGTAACGAATAAATGGTGCGCAGGAATGGTTGCGACGAATAAAATTTTTTCCAAAAAGTATATATTGATTTTGGTTATTTTCTTCATCACAAAATAATCGCTGTTTTATTATTTTCGATTTCTTATTAAATGAGTAACCTTACTTACTATAAAAGGAGTAAAAATATGAAAAGAGCTGGTATAAAAGAATTATTATCCTAGCATTTGGATAAAAAAAAAAACAAAAACAAAAAAAAACAAGTAAGAGCAGCGCTGTCTTCGGCTATGCCGAAGGCTTCATACCTTTCATGAACATCTGCAAATTTTAGTTTGACAGATTACTGATTTTGAATACATCTGCATACATCGATAGAGGAGTTACATACTTATATAAAAAATCGCATCTAAACAATCAGAGGTATGGAAGATATACTTTATATGGCACCAATCTAAGTGATTTTCACTGCTATGTGATCGGTATGTAAACCGGTAACACAATTTATTGGGTTTAGTTTCCTACATAAAGGAGATATATCGCAAAAACTGGTATCTGAACAATCAGTGCTATAGGAGATAAAGCTTATACAGCATAGATTTTGACGATTTTCTCAGTATACTTTGTATTATTATTTATAAAATATCTTACGAAATTTATCGGTTTTAGCTGTTCAAATAAAGGAGTTTTACAGTAAAATCCCATATCTGAACAATCAGATGTATGGAAGATATATGTTGTAGTCACCCGATCCTTGTTATTTTCACTGTACGTATTCTGTTAATAATGAGTGAAAATGGTGCGAAATTTCATATTCCTAGCTGCATAAATGGAGGAGATATGATAAAAGACCTCATATCTGAACAATCAGTTGTATGGGGGCTGCAGGTTATAGTGACCCGATCTTCGTTATTTTCACTGTAAGTCTTCTGCTGATAATGAGTGAAAACAGCGCGAAATTTCATGGTCCTAGCTAAATAAATGGATGAATTATAGCGAAAAATCTCATATCTGAACAATCAGTTGTATGGGAGCTATAGGTTATAGTTATCCGATCTTTTTAATTTTCACTGTAAGTTTTCTGTTGATAATTATTGAAAACAGTGCGGAATTTCCTGTTCCCAGCTTTATAAATGGAGGAGTTATAACGGAAAATTTTATATCTGAACAATCAGTTGTATGGGAGCTATAGGTTATAGTGACCCGATCTTTGTAATTTTCACTGTAAGCATTCTGTTGATAATGGGTGCAAGTGCTGCAAAATTTCCTGTTCGTAGCGGCATAAATGGAGAAGTTATAACGAAAAATCTCATATCTGAACAATCAGTTGTATGGAAGCTATATGTTATAGTGGTCCGATTCTTCCGGTTCCGACAAATGATTAATACATTATAAAAATACACCCACCTACCAAATTTGATCCGGATATCTCGAAAACTGAGAGACTAGATTGCATACAAACAGACGGACAGACGGACAGACGGACATGGATAAATCAACTCAGCTCGACGTTCTGATCATATAAGTATACATTTTAATGGGTCTATCTCTTTTTGTTCTGGTACTTACAAACATCGGACCAAAGTTATAATACCATTTCATGCTCATGAAAGGTATAAATATTCCGACGAACTGATAACCTCCTCCTTTTTTGGAAGTCGGTTAAAAATGAAAAGTTAACTCTGACCAAACTAAAAGTGAAATTGCATCTCTATTCTTGTTTATGTAAATATTTTTCGTGTGCAATACGTTTGCGTGGGAGACTGTCAACGAATAGTTTGCAAGCTTCAAGCATTTAAAATCTTTTTGATGAAACAATTTCGTAGTGGTGAGTAATTGCTTGAGCCTCTGCAAAATTAATAAGGGAGCGAATCACGGCATTTGTGATCGAATTAATTTCGATTCGAAATTTCTTTTCGATAGAGAATTAGCTTTTTAACCGACTTACAAAAAAGGAGGAGGTTATCAGTTCGTCGGAATATTTTTAATTTTTTTTTTATGTATGTTACCGCATAACTTTGGACCACGTCAACTGATTTCGATGATTCTTTTTGCATCGGAAAGGTAGTGTCTCAGAGGTGGTTCCATACTAATCTGGTTAAGATCCGATCAGTGGATCATGAGATATATATATATATATATATATATATATATTTTATATGAGAGTTGAAGTCGGTTTTTTTTTTTGCTAAAAATTACTTGTTCAATTTGAATTTTATTGAAGAGAAAACAGTTGCCATATTATTTTGTTTCGAGTCGAATTTCATTGAGTCACAGATGCCGCGATTGTGTTATTTGTTGTTTTTTTTTATAAAAAAAAATACAATTTATTCCAGGGCGAATTAATATAACGTGATAAGAGGAGTACAAAAACAAAAATTACAACTTCACGACAAAAGTTCTGATAACACTAACTTATATGAATTCGCCTTGATCGACCTTATATGATAAAACACTACATAATTTAGCTGTAAATTCTCCAGAATTGCAGCGAGAGCGTAAAAGAAATATAGAGCGTAAAATTGAGAAGAAGAGAAAACTAGCAGAAAAAGTTATTGAACACAAAACTAGTAAAAACTTGCAAGTGAACTGTTGTTGTACTGTTTTGACATTCTGCTGTAAACATTTTACTATTTAAAATCAGTTTTAAAGTTTTCGCTTTACACGCAACCACTTGCACCATCCAGTACATCATTAATATTTTGATTTCCACTCATTCTACTTTTGTTTATGCTTAACCAAATCAACAAATTGTTACCTCACTAATGGTCCCATATTAATTTAATCCAATCATCGGATCATGAAGAAATTAACGATAACCTTAAGTTTTTATATGAGAATTGAAGCTGGCTTTGTTTTTTGCTTTAAAATTACTTGTGGTACGTAAAATCTCCCACTACTAATTTTTTAGAAGTTTTAAAAGTCCGTGCACTGGACCACTATTCCATTTTTTTTACAGCGCCGAATTAATTTGACATATTTTTCATTGTGGATGAAAACGTGTTTTATGCATATATGTGTGCGTACATACCCAGCATAAAACACGATTACCACAGAAATTAAAATGGAATCGAATTAGGCTATGGGAATCGCTTACCATTTCGCTTCAAGATGGCATTACCTTCGAACGAAGGATAAACAAAATCCAGAGAAGCGAACATAGAATGCCTTACAGAGAAACTAATGTAGACTGCCTAGATAAGTACTTACTTATGTATGTATATACAATTGAAGACAGAAAGTACAGATTGCCTTAAAATTTAAAATTAATTAAAAATGTTATAAATCAGTTTTTATTTAAGTATTTAGATCTTACTTAAAAACCTGTATTTAATTACTTAATTATTTTAGTTTTAATTATTATATGATTAACTTATTATTTTAATTCATTAACTTACTTAAACTTCGCCGTAAATTAAACAAAGCAAAACATGATTTTTTCTGATGGAATTTTCCACAGAAAGTGAAGATAGTAAAGAATTTTTGGGTATTCATTCTATTTTTCAGCTGACTACGGTAGAGCATCTACTTTGCATTCCCCGTACTGAATAAAAGCAGCGTAATAATAAAATATTGTAGAACATTCTACTATACATTACCGGCGATGCCTAAAAGAATCGAAAAATTTTGAAAACATTATAAGGCATGCGTTCTAGAACACGCTACCACCAAAGGCGATTACCGATTTTTTGCTGGGTAGTATCTACGAATAACTGAATGTGTTTTCTATCTACTAGCAGCGTTGTATGGTCGTATGTTCACTGGCTCTGCTGGAGCTTGTTTGCTCGGTAAACAAAGTCGGACATCAATGTTGCCAATACACGTTGAAAATGCATACGAAATGAGCGATGAGCTGCAGCAAAAAGAAATAGTACGACGGGCAGTCATCAACTCCATCATCATTGTAGCTAACATACTCACAGTCATTTTCGAATGGTTGAATAGTTGTTATCAGCGGCAGAACAGACGTGTATAGCAGAATCTATTCATTCATATTCCGCACGCCTTCGTGCTTCTGGTAACCGCACACGTGACACTCGTTGATATTTTTTATTTCGCATTGTTTTGAAGCTGATTTGATTTTCATTCTGTTTGCAGTCCTCATTCTCAGACCAACCGGTCAGTTTATCTGTTCGCTCACCTGGCATTCATCTGCCCAATTACATGTGAAAATCGCTGTTAAGAGGTGGCCTTTGGCATTTCCAATTACCCCATTCCTTAACTAAAGTTCGGTACTTTCAGCATCTATAGAAGAGTTTTTACATATTTGGATGTGAATGTGCCTTTCTTCGCTAAGTGGATAGCTTTATAGCATAGACAGAGCGCAACGTTAGTCCGGATTAACGGCGCAGTTGATGATCAAAATGTTTTCCCTGAAAGACGCCAATATGGCGGATTAACGACCTACAGGTTCGTGGGCTCGAGGCAAACGGCCATTAGAATTTTCATTTCTTGTTTAATTCATTCAATTATTTTTTAATTTTGTCGTTAGTTAATTGTTGCAGATTTTTTAATAAAATTAAACTCTAAAAATGTAGATTAACTAATAATAAAATATGACACAAAATAAAGCGAAATAAAATAAATAAATAATAAAAATATTAAAACGAAAAACTGTTGGCAATCGCTTGCACCGAGAAGCGAATCAGAAAGAACTAGTTGTCTTGGCCAGTGTTATCGTAGACAATTTCCCTGATCTGCATTAATTTTGAGAATTAGCTGCAGGACTTAATCCGGATCAACTCCAGTCAATTCCCGAGATAGTTCCAAATTTACGAGTTGATGCGGATCAACGCTGCCGTCTGCTTAAAATTTTAAGTAGTGTTCAAATTAATTCTGTTCTTATCTCAGCAAGCCAAACTACAGCGCGACCAGATTTGGATTTTTTCTATTCATATGCACATACTTGTATGTAGGTAATTCAAACATTTTATTTATTTATTTTTTTTTTTCTAATGGTTTGCATCCCTTACTTATTACAATGTATGTATAAACTATACATATGTACATATAATTTAAATTATTTGATATTGAAGTTTTTTTAAAATAAATTCAAATATGTACACATGTCCATCTTACTAATAATTTAAAATTAACGAATAAAAAGTTCATCGCGTTTAATGATAAAAAATAATTAATAGTATTCTTGAATGCTATTACTGGCGCACAGTGCTTCGCCCCATAGAGTGAAAAGGCAAAATTAGGGGTCATCGCAGAAAAATAAAAATTAGTGTGCTGCTTCAGAATATGCAAATTAAGAAAAACTCGAAGTTTCGGCAATAAATAAATAAAGAAAATTATGTCGGTGCAAGGACATCGTATACATCTTTAATTTTTAAAGTTTAATTTTAGCAACTATTATAAATAGAATAAAGCGAAAACTGGCAACTGTCTGTGGAATTATGTCCTTAAGCTCTGCGGAAAATTTTGTTTTGTTCGTTGCAATATCCTTTTTCTCTAAAACTAGACTTTAGCTACATTTGTGATCAGAATATACTAAAAACTAATAATAACTTATGAAGGTAAACTTTTTAACACTTTGGCAAAATTTTCTTTCATTTCCTATCAGGAAATGACTACCCCCCTTATGAATTTTAGTTATTGAAAAAATTTATAATTTAATATTTTCTTTGCAAAGGATCATAAATAACAATTTTTCTAAATTTGCTCAATAAATAAGATACTTTATTTCAAATGCAATTTATAATGTTGTCTTTTATAGTGTATATGTGAATTTCTCGAAAGTACTTAGTACTCAGTATTAAGTGTCGAATAAGTACTTAAACGTACAGAGTTTACATTTACTGCTAATCAGAAATGAGCAATTTCATGTTTTGAAAAATACTATAGTTGTTAGCCAAAACTTAGTACTACGAAGATACATATAAAAGAATTAATACGAGATAATTACACATATGTATATAGATATGTACTGTCATTACAAAATAACTGATTATTTATTTGATGTAAGTAGAGATTAATTTATTAAATTTAATAAAGTGCTGTCAGCTTGTGTATATTTAAAAAAAATTACTCGAAAATACCCGATCCTTAAAAGTATATATGCCGAAGAACTCGATCCTCAAAAGTACTCGATACTCCCATCACTAAATATTTTTTAATAGTAATTAGAATTTAATAAAACACCATTTATCATAAATTTGTTTATATTTGTTGCTTATAAAAATCTCGAAATGTATAAAAATAGTTATAGTGCATAAACTGGGAGCTTTTACAACCAAGCGCACACATGTACAGGGATAATAAAGCCTAGATTTTTTAACCTCTACATATTTGCAACAGATCGCAATAAAAATGCACACACAATTCTTAGAGCGATTGGGGAAATAGATTTACAAATACCTGATTAACTGACTGTGTGTGGACAATCATAAAATCTGCTTAATCAAATTAAAATTTTACGAATAAAAATGTATTCGTTATCATGATTACGATAACCAATCTCTTGAAAATAAAATTAATCAGGATTAAAACTATTTCGAAAAAAGCAATCGATTTAAGCCAGCATTGGTACATATATATGTCTACGTTCCATACCAAGAAATATATTTTGTATACAAAAACGTAAATACTTATAGTGTTATCTCGGTATCCGGGCTGCCTGAATCTGAGGCCGTGAGAAATAAATTAAAAAAAAAAAACAAAAACAAAACAAATTTGAGTCAATACCCTTTTCTATTTCAACGCGCATTGTAATTTTGTTTATGCATCCGTTTTGAACTGATGTGAGCGAACTAGGTCAAAGCGCTTTACGTGTCGGTTAAACAAGGCATATTTTGAATAAAATCGGTTTTTTGTTAATGCGGTTCTTGCGTAGGTATAAACAAGGTACCTGTGTCTATTCATGCAGGGTGAATGGGTTCAAAATTCGAAATCAAGTTTAATACGACTTTTCATGTTTTTAGGACAAATAAAGAGAAACGTAATTTTTTGTTTTGCAAACAAAGAACATCGCTGAGTTACGAGCATCTGAAAATTTTAGGGCAAAGTGTGGTTTTAGAGAAAAACGGCTGACAATTTTTTTTTTCAAATCTTTCTAGTTGTTTTTTTTTAAATCAATATATTTCAAATCGGTTTTTGATTGTAGATGTGTTTTAGATGCTCTAAATTTGCGCACTGAAAAATTTTTAAAATTAACAAAATGGCTGCCGTTTTTAGAAAAATCAAAAGATTCAATTTTCTCAAAAACGTTGTTTTTAATTTTCTTGAAAGTTTGTTTATGGTTACTAGATAAAATAGAGAACTTTTCCAATAGGTCCGACGCCCGATAAAACGCCTCGAAAATCGTAAGTTTTTTTCTGAAAATAAGGGGACTCAGTATTTTGGGTAATGTATCGCCATATATAATGCTTATATACATTCTGTTTTTTTGATCTCAGTAGTATTTTTCACGGTTCATGAATAGAAACAGAATCAGCCATTAGTTTTTTCACACGCTCTCTTGACAAACTATATGAAATTCTTGTGTTGAAATTCGAATGCTGTTGAAAATTGCAAAATTACACCCCTTTTAGGGTTAAACTATAATTCATGTATGGACATGAATAGATTAAGACTCATACAAGGAGTAAGGTAAAACTGAGTATGTAGAAGAAGAAAGGGATAAAGCAAAGATTAAAATAAAAGTAAAGAAACCGAAACATAAAGACAAAGAGAAAATACTTAATAATAGCAAAGATGTGGGTGAATATGCAGATAAAGATACAGATCTGGTTGAAAGTCAAGGAAGTGATCTATATAAAAATGAAAAGATAAAAAGGATAGAGCAAATAATAGAGATAAAGGTAGAGACAAAGAGTGTTGTGTTTTGTAGGGTTGGGTTGCGTTGTGTTGTATTGTGGGGGCTATTCGTAAATGCAGCAAAACAAAGCATCAGTCTCTTTTATTTCTAAACTATAATTGATGTTTCAAAAAGTAAGTTCCACTTAAATAAAGGCAGAAAATTGAAATGTATATCCTGATATGGATGTCGGACGGAAGAGGTTGTGGTTTGCAAATATTTTGAATAAGGTTTCCACCTTTTTCGAAATTAGAATTTAAACAAAATATGCATGAGTTAAATGAAATACTACAATAATACGTGACACGAAGGTGGTAAGATATCCTTAGTTTAAATATTTCGGTTATTAAAGAGGGTTGCCACCTGGTAAAAACGTAAACTCAAATTATTTAATAAGTTAAAGCCTTTATTAAAAATATGGGTATCAAATGAAATGGGTTTAAAAATGCTTTATTTCTGAACTGCATTTAGGAGCGTTGTCACGTATTTACAAAATCAAATTTAACTTAATTCACCAGGCACATGAAATATTTATTTAGGTATCACAATACCAGATGCTAGAGATTTGTTTATTTCTCAACTATATTTAGGAGAGTTGCCAGCTGTTTTAGAAGTCTTCGCCAACTTATCAAACAAATCTGAAGACGAAGATAATGCGAAGACGAGCATGTACTCGAAGAAGAATACTAATACGGGGACCAAGGCTAATATAAAAAGTAATTAAAATTTCTGAAGTATGAAAGGAAATAAAAATGAATCCAAGTAGTGATACATGTCATGACATATGTATGCCTATTTATAAGCTGATGGTACATATGACTAAAGTTAATGTGGATCCACTTCTCTATTGCTAAGTATTAATATTTTGCAATTCATATTGATTTATTAAATTCAACTCAATACAATCAAAACGAATATTTCGTGTACCGTTTTTAACTTGAATGTGATCTTAATAATATCACGTATTCTACGTTTAAGTTTAGCGGCTGTGACTCCGACACAGCCTCCAGGTCAAGACGAAGGCGCTGGACTGATCCTTTTTTTGCATATTTTAAATGTCCCCATTAATATTGATAACCTTTTTTTTTTTTGAATGAATCAAAGAATTTTGAATGTATGCCAAAAAACCACTTCTACATAGACCTTAGTGCATTGACCGTTTTGTAACGGACTAACCCAGATATATTGCTCAAACAACCAGATCGGTGATACCAAAAATAAAGTTTTATTTGAAGCAATATATGAACACATGTATAAATGCATTTACCTACAAATGTATGTAAGTTAAGCGCTGCTCCAAAAACAAGCGCATTCAATTAAAAATTCCCAAACGGTGTAACTGTGACATGAAAAAGGTTGTAAAATATCATTACACAAAAGTATGGGTAGGTACGTAGGGGCTTACATACATACACATGTTTTACATCTGTGCACTACATATGTTACGCACTAACAACATTACTTACAGCTGGGACGTGGTGGCGTATACGCAACAAATGCATTGCCTCGTGTTGGTTTTCATTGGGAAAAAGTTTTCTGAGAGCGCTACTATGGGCTAATCACGCTACACATGTATGGATATTGGTAAAAGGCTGTGTGCATAAGTTCATTGCCTAGTCGGACGTTGCCGGTTGCATTGACTTTTTATTGGTTGCAATTGGATCGCCCCCAGGGGGAATCACTGCTAAGTGGACTTTGTGTTCATGTAATATAGACGACTCATTGGTGGATTGGAATGCATTCGCTTGAAGTGTTGCCATGATAACCACTGGCTGAGCAGTTTTTTGGTTTTGGATTGTTCGCCATAGCAAATACGTATGTATGTACACAAATATCTATGTATACTTAACATCCATATTACATACACCAAAAAACCCAGAATTGAGTAACTACTGTAATAATTGAATTACTAACGAGCAGATTTTATTTTTTTAAGCTTCTATACATAACATTTAAAGCCAAGTTATAACAATTCTGTTTTTTAACGTTTTTTAGCGCTAATGGCATTTGCTTTGCTTCAGCTTGCTTTAAGTTATCTAGTAATGTGATCAATAACTAGCTTAAAACCCCAGATTTTCTTTAATGTATACATTTTTTAATAACCTTTTCAGAAAGCGTATGAGCATGTTAATTAAAAATATAATAGGATTTAAGAGCAGAAATTTAATGCAGATGGTCGTATAATCCAAGGTCGGCACTCTTGCTTCTTTCAGTATAGAGCTCCCATCTAACCACGGGAGATTGTTCCTTTTCCAATCCAAAATGAAGTAGGCGCACAACAGACAAAGATTTTCTGAAGTTCCCGTTTCAGTCTTTCTTAATAAAATATAGTATATTAATTATTAAAGTCAAACAATATCAATTTAGAAATTTTAGATTTAATAACTAACAGCTATGTGCAACAAAATGAGCCTCACTTTTGTCATTTATTCAACCCTTCTGCTAAGGAAATCAATATTTTTTTCAAAAAGGGTTTTAAACCGAAAAAGCCAAAGTTTTGAACTATAAAAATGCTCCTAAGAACAATTATTATTTTAGTTTAAAAAAGTACTTAGCAGATAATTTTGGTAGGAAAATTGAAAAATTTGTAACAGCGATTTTTTGATGCAGTTTACTTTTATTTGACATGCTCCATGCTCCCTAAATTTCATTTGGCAACATTCCGCCATCTTGGATTTGCAAGCTTATTTTGCATTTTTCGTAAAAAATGGTAGATACAAATATGTAGAGAATTTAATTTCCCACATTTTATATATAGAAGGTTAAAAAAAAAATTTTTTATTGTAAAAAAATTAGAAAAAAAAAATTTTATATTGTCACAGTTTTCGCCATTTTTTGACAATTTCTGTTGAAACCACATTGCATATTGAAATTCCAAAGTTCTAGAGAATTTTGTTCTTCACAACTCTTATATCTAAATTTTTTTTTGTCCAACGCTTTGATCACGGACGGGAACGCGATAAACATAGCGATGTACGGAATGCGACGAAAACTCATTTTCACACACCACCGCTGAAGTAGAGTTATTCGGCGCGTTTTTTTAAGGTGGTTCCTCCAGTACGCCTAATCTACGGGCAACGTTTTTTACTTGAGTGGAAGCAGGTGAATGTGTGGAAATGAGTTTTACGGCGCATCCCGTACATCGCTATGCTAATCGCGTTCCCGGCCGTGATCTAAGGGTCGTGCAAAAAAAATGTTGGTACAAAAGTTGTGGGGAATGAAATTCTCAACAACTTTGGAATTTTAATATGCTATGTATTTTGAAGAGAAATTGTCAAGAAATGGTGAAAACCGAGACAATGTAAAATTTTTTCAAAGTCTTTGCTATTTTTTACAATAAAAAATGCTAATTCTATGTAAATTAAAATCTCTACATATTTGTACTTAACCATTTTTTACGAAAAATTCAAAATAAGCTTGCAAATCGCAAAAAGCCCAAAAAAACCTGAATCCAAGATGGCAGAATGTTTCCAAATTGCAGAAAATTTGCAATAAAAAATTCTTATTGCGTTTTTTAAACAATGTACCATTTCTCTTTTTCCGCAAATTGCTTATTTCGATAGCTTATTTTCTAAGCTCTCCAACGATATATAATTTGTATTGGGCGTGGCAAAAGAACTACACGTCTTTTATCATAGTACGCACTCGGGTCCGCCTTGCAATTTTGTCGGCAATAACACAAGTTTACAGAAATGAAAAATTGCCCGACCAGCGACATTTTTATGTGCATTCCCATGTAAAATTTCCCGCTGAATCCGAATACGAAATTAAAATGTAATAGCTTGGAACAGTTTTTGAGATATAGTCGAATTTCGGGTTTTTGAGATCTGAAATTACATTTTTTTAAGATAACTTAGTTTGCCAGCCGCGACATTTTTATATAAGTTTATATGAGAAATTTCGTGTTGAATCCGAATACGAAATTGGAATACAAAAAAGTAGAACAGTTTTTGAGATTTAGTCAAATTTTTGGCTTCTGGGATCTGAAAAAAGTGCACTGACTTAAATTAAATTTTCTTTGGTTGTAGTTGGCCAATCTTAAATTTCTTTTCGTATTATTAAAGGCTATTGAATTTGCTATCACATGCGTTAACAAGATTATCTAACTGGATACGCAATTTAGAAGCTATACACATGTGTGTAGAGAAAGAATTTTGTTTTTAAACTTTTGTTAAAGTTATGCAAACTTGTCGCTTAATCAATGTATAGCTCTTTAATTTCTTGTCTATGTAGTTGGATAATCCTGTTGACGCATATGATAGCAAATTTAAGATTGGCCAACTAGATCCAAAGAAAATCGCAATTAAGTGAGTGCACTTTTTTCAGATCTCAAAAACCAGAAATTGGACTATATCTCAAAAACTGTTCTACTCTCTTACATTTTAATTTCGTATTGGGGTTCAGCGGGAAATTTTACTTTAGGATGGATATAAAATCGTCGCTGGTCGGGCAATTCTTTCATTTTTGTAAACTTGTGTTATTGCCGACAAAAATGATAGGCGGACCCGAGTGCGTACTATGATGAAAGCCGTGTAGTCCTTTTGCCACGCCCAATACAAATTATACATCGTTGGAAAGCTTAGAAAGAAAACTATCGGAATAAGCCATTTGCGAAAAACAAGAAATGGTACATTGTTAAAAAATTAAAATTTTTTATTTTTTTTGCATTTTTGCAAAAAAAAAAATCAGCAACTATCATCAGAGGGACATGTGATAAGAATTTTACGAAAACTTGCGATTCTAAGTAAAAGGGATTTAATTTGCCTGTTTAAACTCGTATAACTGGACAAAAAACCACGGTAAAAAAAAAAAATATTTTACATATTGGTTATCAGTAACCATAGCAACAACGTGGTGGAGCTTGAACAAAATGATGCCATAAAATGTTTTTCCTGGTACACTTGACGAATTTTGACCCATATATGTATAATATCAAAATTTTTGTGTTCACTAAATGCTTTTAAGATATAGGTTGCTAACTTTCTTAAACACTTATTCGTACGCTTTTACATTAAAATTCAGTTGAACTGTAAAAAAATATTGGTTTACTACGCTTTAATTTTTATATTTGCTGTTTGCCCAAAATCAGCAACGGATAAACTTTCTAATGATGCCATATTTTCTAAAATCATCTATAATAAGAAACAACGATGTTAAAAAAAGGAACAGTCCAGCGCCTTCGTCTTGGTCTGCGGGCTGTATCGGAGATACCGCCGCTAAATTCAAACGTAGAATACGTGGTATGGTCAAGAGCATATCCAATTCCAAAATGAAAGCATGATATCGATAACAAAAGCGTAGTAATATCGATAGCAAAATCGAAAAAACAGCGATAAAACAATCGATGAAAACATCGATATCAAAATCGACAATAATATCGATTGCAAAATCAATAACAAAGTCGATAAAAAAAATCTATAACAAAATCGATAGTAAAATCGATAACAAAATCGATTCCAAAATCGACAACAAAATCGATAAAAATATCGATGGCAAAAGCGATAACAATTCCGATGGAAAAATCAATAAAAATACCGATAATAAAACCGATAAAAATATCGATAAAAAAGCGATAACAGTATCGTTGGGAAAATTGATAAAAATATCGGTAACAAAACTGATAAAAATAACGATGACAAAATCGATAAAATATCGGCAACAAAATCAATAAATATATGGATAATAATACCTATAGCAAAATCGATAACAAAAGCGATAACAAAATCAATAAAACAACCGATAACAAAATCGATAAAAATATCGATCATTATACCAATAAGTTCCGAAAATATCGATAGCAAACTCAGTATCAATATCGATAATAAAAACGATGAAACTATCGACATCGAAAGCGATAAAAATATCGATAACAAAATCGATAAAAATATCAATGACAAATTCGATTAAAATAACGACAACAAAATCGATAAAAATGTCGATAGCAAAATCGATAGTAAACTCGATAACAAAGTCGATAAAAATATCGATAACAAAACCGATAAAAATATCGATAACAAAATCGATAAAAATTACGATAACAAAATCGATAACTAAGCGATAATAAAGTCGACAACAAAATCGGTTAAGAAATCCATAAAAAAATCAATAGAAATATCGATAACAAAACCGGTAAAAAATATCGATAAAAAATCTATAAATAATCAATAATAAAGTCGACAACAAAATCGATTAAAAATGGATAATAAAATCAATAAAACAATATCGATAAAAATTTCGATAAAAATATCGATAACAAAACCGACAAAGTATCGATTATTATATCGATAAGTCCCGAAAAACGCGAAAATTTCTAAAATCCCGAAGTAGTTCTCAGATTGAGTCTCTGTGCCTCTATCATATCCTTTTCTGTACAACTACCTTTATTTTAATTTTCCTTCTTCTATCTTCATCTATACTTTTATCGGTATCCTCATCCCCATCTTTTTCTTTATATTTATCTTTGATTTTATTTTTATGTTTATCATATTCTTGACATACATATTCCCCTTCACTTTTGCCCATATATAGGGAAGTGTTTAGATATATCTTGGTCTTCGTTTTGTATGTGTACATAGATTACTAAAAAAATAGAAACAGATCCACATTAACTGCAATCAACATATCGTCGTTTAAAGTACAAAACCGCGTATCGTCATTCTCACACAAGCTCTTGGCTCAACCCTTATCCATTCGTCCTGAAATATACTAGCCAGAAATGCGATTGCTTTATAAAAAAGAGAACCATTTTGAGATATGAGTGTTTTTACGCTCTAGAAAAAAATTTCCACTACATCATATAAGCGGTTTTGCATTTTGCTCATACGCGATTTTACACTTTAAACGACGATATGTATGTACACAAGTATATATATTTATTAAATATTGCGCCATCTGTTTATCAAAAGCCGAAATATGTACTTACGCACAGATACATAATTTTTGTGTCCTTCACTCACTTCCAACGCATGTACGCGGTTGCAAAACGATGACGAAGTGATTTTGTAGGGAAAATCATTTATTATATATATTTGAATCAAATAAACATACTTAGAAGATATCAACCAATACTTCCATATACCAAACGAAAGCAAACTCTTGGGTTTTTGATTAAAAAAACAAAATCATTCGAGAGGTTTTCGAGCATTTTGGAAATAAAAAAATTTGCAAATTTTTTCAAACATTTCTTGCCTTTAAATGCTCAATATTTGTTGAATTTATATAAATTTATATAATCGATTATCGATAGGTTTGGAACTTTATCTTTGAAACGCCACACTTTTCTTTGAAATCGCTGCTTTAGTTCTCGTGCAATAAGCGCTTTCGTGAAGCTCTAAAAATTACCACTACAACATTTCAGCATAGCCTCCATATCGAAACGTAAGACGTATTCTACGTCAAAAACTATTAAAACATCGGTAATTTGACAGTGCTCCTACGTTTTTGCAGCTCTACGTCTCAAACAAACCTTACACCCTCTGGGAGTTCAAAAAAGTCGATGAGAGGAAAATTTAAAAGTTAACAACCAATAGCGATGAACTATGCATACTTTGAAATGTGCTTTAAAATGTTACCTTAGAAAGCATCAGAAATGTACACTCAATATTACGAGTATAAACTTACTGCCCGCATCAAGTCCCAGGTATAATCCCTTGGTAAATCTTACCTGTAAATAACAGAAAAAGTTTAAGTAAAAGATTAATTCAACTTAAAATTACTGCATTATGTATGGTATTACTAAACATACTTATATAATTAGATAGACTGAAGTCATAATGATTTCAACATATATACATATCAGCACTTCAATGAATTTAATCGCTATAAATATTTCAATTTGCATATTTGAACGCATGAAATAATATGTTAGTGTTTGGTCGAGCTTCTCCTCCGATTTGTGGCGTGCGCTTTGATGTTGTCCCACAGTTTTACCGACTGCGAACGGCGATTGTACTTTTATGAGAAGCTGTTTATCTTGGCAAAAATGCATTAGAAGGTTTGCCACTGCCTGTCGAGGGACGGCCGCTAATATAAAAAATAAGTTTTTATTTTATTTTTTTTTGATGTTAGTCGGAACTTGCGCTTGAACCCAGGCCCTGCGGAATGGCACAGCGCACTGCTAACCATTTTGCATGTATGTATGTATGCTTAATTTCAGAGTTAGACAAATCCTACCTAATGAATACGAAGAATCCAAACATCTGCTTATGGGGTGAATAACGGATCTAGACCAGTATCGGGCACACTCGCACTATCACACAATGCGAAGCGTATGTTGCAGCGCGGTCTTGATTAATAGCATTACTCGATTTGCTTCGCCAAACGTGTTGTGCTTATATTTAGTATATAGGTACATGAGTTTTAATATAGACTTAGATAAAATCACGAATAGGCTCGGTAAAAAATCCCTAGAAACAAAAACTGACATCAATTTGAGGCTTGGTACTTGGGTAATTTTGGATTCTTCAGATCTATCGACAGCAAAGGCGATTTAGAAGTTGCAAATAACCACTTAAAAAGTACCTTAGTAGAAGCGTTCAATAAAGAGTGTACCCTAAATCCAAAGAACCCTTAGATAGAAGTTAAGCAGCTCTTCAAGCTTGGCAAAACAGCTGAGACAACAGAATACTGAGATGCATATAAATATCTGTTTAGGATATAAAATATACAATTTAAAAATTAAAAAATTTTTTAGTGATCTTGCCTCGATCGATTTCAATTTTATTCTGCCATTTCCAAATTTTCATTTCATATTTTTTCTATAAGAAAAATCATAAATTCCAAGAACATTCGTTTTGTTTGAAGAACAGTTAAAGATATTACAGTATATCGAAAAGCCTCCAAGCCCAGTACTTAAATAATTAAAAACTATTTGCACGGAAAGATAGTAATCCTTAACTTATATAAGTCCGAAATAAGGGTTGAAAGAAGGATTTCATCGAAGAAATTTTTTGGAAAGCACTTCGGAAACAGCTAGGCGTAACAAGACACTCGCGAAAAAAGTCTATTTGTGGTCTTTTAATGAAGAGTTAGGGAGTGTGGACTCAAAGTTATGACGAAACATTGGAAGAACTGCTGAAAGTACATTTCCCACACTGTATACCAATAAATGATATGAACGGGGATACTTTTGAATACGGGGTTACACAAGTACAAAACAATAGTACGGATTACCTATTATCTATTATCTATATCTATATAAATCACCTATTTATTGTTATACTAGCAAATGCCTGGATTTCTTCACGACGCCTTATAAAAACTTTTGCGTTGAACAACACAAAAATGGTGTTGCTATGAGTGAAAATCTCTGAAGTGGCCGACCCAAAATTGGACGGTCAAAATTTTTTCGCACTAATCACTTTATTCGCTTATCAGAACCTCATAGGCCAAGAATAATTGCGCTCGGAAAACATTTGGGTTAAGCACTAATCTCCTTCGATGCTTTGACCTCTTATTTACACCTGTGAGATATCTGCAAGTATTGCAAGGTTTACCGAAAGAGCGTAATCTTCTTCTATAATCCTGCTGTTCTACAGGATGAAAGAGTTTCCCCGTTAAAACGTGGTTATTGATATCCCCACCGTCTTCTCTTTAATTCAGCACACTTCTTCTTGATATACTGATGACCGGTTGATGTGCCTAGGATATCTGTGGAGCTCAAACAATTCTGCGCTTCTTTGTATGCATATTTAAAAAATGGGGCTTTATTAAGCCATCTAAAATGTAAATTTGTAGAGGGGCATCTAAATATCGTGATGTCAGCGCCATCTATGAATTGGGTACATTTTTTGCAGAAGCACTTCTTATCATAAAGTTATTACTCGTTAATCAAGGCCATACGATAAAGACGGTTTCTCTATAGCACAGCATAGCATAACTTCAAAGTCATGTGACGTGCGATTCCGAAGTTATGGCTAATTAAAAATTTCACTCCTATAGAATGTGCCACGACCCCTTTACAAAAGTATATGTACTTAACAATACGCATCTACCATAGATATGTATGTCAATACACCAAATTTCAAAGTCATGTGACTGACGGTTTCGAAGTTATAGCATTAAAAATGTCACGACTATGGGAGGTGCCCATATATCCCTAGGTTACGTCCGAAGTCACTCTCTATATACCAGTTAAAGCCCCATGAAAATCCATTCAATAGTTCCGGAGATTAGTGAGTTCAAGCCGACAAACAGACAAATAATCTAATTTTCTTATAGTATAGATAGTTAGATATGTAAGCCTGCATTTTTAATATCAACATAGTAAAGTTTTGTAAATATATTAACAACCTGAGTTCCACTCCATCGGTTGTACTATAAAATACTCAAAATCATACTGTACTAATTTTCTTGTTTAATAAATGACAAATGACAAATATGGATACTTTGCTTTAAACATCTATCAAAGATTTGCGTTCCCACCAAATTTCAAAGTCATGTGACCTACGGTTCCGTAGTTATTGCTGATTAAAAATTTCAGGCCTATGAGATGTGCCACGCCCCTTGTACGCCTATATGCCTTACTATAACCGCCTAGCATAGACATGTCTTCATACCAAATTTCAAATTAATGTGGCGAAGTTATGGCTGATTAAAAATGTCACGCCTATGGGAGGTGCCACGCCTCCTTGTCAGATCTATTTTTTTTGTACCCTAAGTTACGTCCGAGATCACTCTCTATATACGAGTTAAAGCCCCATCAAAATCCATTCAGTAGTTCCGGAGATTAGTGGGTTCAAACAGACAAACAACAATCTACAGTTTTTTGTAGTAAAAATTTTATCAATAAATTTCATTCACGTATTTTAAAAAGTAATTAGCACGATTCCCGAACTGGTTCACTTTTCACGTTTGGATTCCATGTATTTACTATGGGAGGAATACAAATTTTCGGGTGAAATTTTTTTCTAGGGGAACTCAAGATAAGGCAGAATATATTTTTCCATTTGTTCATGAAATTTGGTATCGTATGGTTTTTTCACTAAAGGAATAGCTGATTTTATGGGTTGCACTAACTTGCACCAGATAACTATGAAGCTAGCGTAGCTTAGTGAAGAAATATGTTAATTGGTACTTACTCAAAAAACACAGTTCAGAACAGTTTAGTGCAAAAAAGGTTTATGGAACGCTCTTTCCTGCACGAGAGTACTCTAGTCGAAAGCAGCTTTGAAATCGACATCGACATTATCGGTAAAAACATAAGTTACGTATGTTCTGCCTTCTCGGGATTAGAGAGAGAAGCAAAGCGAATGGGTCTGGAGGTAAACAAGGAGAAAACGAAGTATCTCCTGTCATCACACATACAGTCATAGCATACGCGTCTTGGCACCTAAGTCACTCACTCATTCTTGTAAGTCACTGCAGACATTTACAAGTTTGAAAAAGTATACGATTTCGTATATTTGGGAACCAGCATTAAAACCAATAATAATGTGAGCCTTGAAATCCAATGGAGAATCACTCTTGCCAACAAGTGATACTTTGGACTTAGTAGGCAAATGAGAACTAAAGTCCTCTCTCTTCGTACAAAAATCACGCTCTTATAAGTCACTCATCATACCGGTGCTGGTGTATGGCGCTGAAGCATGGACAATGAAAACATCTGATGAAGTGGCTCTTGGAGTTTTCGAGAGAAAGATTCTGCGCAAGATTTATGGGCCTTTGCGCGTTAGCGATGGCGAATACGGTAGACGATTTAACGATGAGCTGTATGAGCTTTACAACGACATAGACGTGGTGCAGTGAATTAAAATTCAGCGGCTCCGCTGGCTTGGCCATGTCATTCGAATGGACCGAAACGCTGGAAGGCCTCCACTGCGTTGGAAAGACCAGGTAGAGAAGGACTTGGCTTCACTTGGCATTTCCAATTGGCGTCAGTTGGCACAGAAGAGAAATGACTGGCGTGCTGTTTTGGATTCGGGCGAATTCGCTTAGACAGTTACAGCCTAGAAGAAGAAGAGTACTCTAGAAGAAGATGAGTACTCGTGTGCGTTCATCGAACAGACCTACTATTGGCTTAAACGCTTGCTTAAGCTTTTCGCATGTGCCCATTTCTTGGAGTAGGGCGAATGAAGTAATTCTTACAAAATCGAGTAAAATGAATCAAGGAAATTTCATGCTTAGGTCACACGATCTCAAATTAACAAAACTGTACTGGTGGGTTTCATAACTGGTCCAAATTTGTTAGCTAACCATGCACCTAAAATGGGTTCGGACAGTAATGATAAGAAGTGTGAAATGGAAAAAGAAACGGTGGAGCGTGAACTTACGTCTGAACTGCTTTGGGGAGGCGTTCTTCACTAGCCTAGAGCAAGTAACAAGATGGATTCTACAAAATATTAAAATTCGTTAAGGAGGTTTCAAGAATTCTTGATATATTGCCCACCTACTCATCATGAACGGCTTTTACTAACCAGCTAGTCCTACCTACCTACATACCTGTCTACCTTCGCTTTTGCATTACGCAAATTCAGGTTTATGTACACATACTCGTGTACGGCGCTTTGTCAAGGAAATCACTGCGGATGTTAGAGGATCAGGTGCTTTTCGGCTAACCGCCAACTAATGCTGGCGGCACTTCCGTGGCTTGGTAGTGACTTTCTGTTCACTCTGCAACATTTTACTTCTAAATTCTAGTGGTACTCTAGCTGCAACAGAATACCAAAAAGGTATTCAAAAAGTATACGACATGAGTCAACGCCGTCGGCAACAATGGCAACAGAAACACTTAGGACTTACAAGAACACGAATCTCAGTGTCTGCAGTATCTCCGCCAGCGCTGTAGCCATCGCTATTATTCCAACATTTTAAACAATAACTACCATTCTACTCGTGCGCATGCAGTACTTATATATGTATTAATATATGTACATGTGTACATATTTGCAACATCGTTTGGACAAGCATATGCCTCTCATGAATAAATGGAAATAAAAAAGCAGAAGAAATATGGCAGCTGTTGTGGCTGTCACTGTTGTGGCCGTCACTGTTGCTGTTTCTGCTTTCTTCTTCATTGGTTCCTTAGTTGGTGGCTATTGAAGCCACGAAGGCTCGAGGGCCAGCTAATAAAAAAAAATTTGAAGCAGCAACACACTTTGCACGGCTGAACGCCTCTCGTCTTGCTGCATTCTGCCTGTGCGTCTCGCTCAAGCCCATGTGCAATTATTAAGACAACGTTGACTCGCCTACTTAAAGAGCACTTCTGTATCTTCGTGTCCTCCTTTTGTCGCTTGCGCTACTCAGTGTTGCTTCAGCGCCACTTGAGTATATTCATTGCATATTTTTAGGTCCACTTGTCGTGGTTTCTTTCCTATGCGACTTTTATTTTGCTGGTGATTTGCTTGATTCAAACTGCCTAGCCACGCGGCTGTTAGCATTTAATGCATCCCTTTGCTTCGTTCGGGCTTGCTTTGCCTTCCATTCTTTGAGATTTACCAAGTTTAGCTTTTAGTTTAACACAGGTACTGGCACCCTCCACTTTTCCCTTTAGCGGTGTGTCGACTCTTATAAAATATTCTTCTTTCTTAGTAAAATTTGCGGAAAATAGCAATTGAACACGTTCAAGCGTGCAGCACTTGCATACGTACATATATATAAGTGAGTAAGTTGCTATGTTGTGGGTGCAGGCGGAATTCCGCCTACTGCAATGTACCTTCTCATATTAGTTTTTATTGCTGTCGATTTCTTCCAAATATGCTGTGTTCTTGCGTTGCTTCTTTAATTCAAGTACGCTCAAACTTTTTTTTGCCAATATGTTTAAGGTCCATACACACGTATGTATATTCTTCGTAGCCGTGTCCTGAGTTTTGGTGGTATTTTTACTTTTAAGGCTACGAAAATTATATGTAGGTAGCTTTTACTGAGATTACCGAGGGTAATATGCGGCCAGCGATAAAGTGTGAATGTGAACACTTTACATTCGGTATTCGTTTAGGTGGATTTTATACTATGTCCCCACGAGCACTGCAAATTACGTAGTTCGCTTCTGAATTACCCCGTTTACACGACTCTTTTCTAATTCGATTTGACAATTCATTGTGTTTTTCCTTCATTTCCTCCCCTTCTTTGTTTTAACTTTTTTCTACTCTCTCTTACTCTGACAGCCGAGTTCGATAAATTTCCGATTAAATTTAGAGACGGCAGCGATTTGTTCGTAATTCGCATAATAATTGTATCTGAATTATGTACCTACAAATGAGATAATTCGCTCTTTATTCGCGCCAATCACGAATGGGAGAGCCAATTGCGTGTCGTGGAAACTTTGCATTAAGCAACTTTATTCACTATATATCTACAAGCACCAGTATGTACATATATATATATATATATATATATATATATATATGAATATTACACGCTGGGAACTGGGAAATGAGAAGCTATTATGAGAAGCTTTCTCTTATCAGAAATACACTCGGAGGCTTGCCATTGCCTGCCGAGGGCCGACCGCTTTTAGAAAAAAGACTTTTTATAATTTAGATGGCTGTCGGACGAGGGATTGATCTCGAGTCCTACTGAGTGGCAGTATGCATCTCTAACCACTCACCCCAGCGGTCGTCCTTCTATGGACGGGAAAACATGAAGCTCACTGAGTGTGTGAATAAAGTCATCGAACAAAGGGGAAAACAGGTCTTAGTTAAAAAAGTGCGTTAAAGAATATACTAGAAATGCACAATATTAATAAAGCCGAGTGGTAAAGTTCAGTGCAAAAATTCCTAGCTCAGAAACATAAAACAAGTGTTTTTTATACCCGAGCGCACTTGTGCACAAGGGTATATTAATTTTGTTCACATAACGGTTGTTTGTAACAGCCAACACGAATCGGGATAGATATAGACAAATGTATACATAAATGATCAGAATGAAAAGAGAAATCGATTAAGCGCCTACTCTCTGTCCGTCCGTCCGTGTACACAATAACTCGAGCAAAAATTGAGATATCTCAACGAAATTTGGTATGTAGGCTTCCCTTAATCCAATGTAGGTTAGTATTGAAAATGGGCGAAATCGGACTGTAACCACTCCCACTTCCCATATAACGGTAATTTACAGAAATACGAAAACTGCGATATTTTAGTAACTACTGAAGATTATGCACTCAAAATTGATATTTGCAACAATTTTTAGACGAAAAATAAGAATATTATAAATTTTTTGGAAAATGGGCGTAGCCACGCCCACTTATGGTTACATGTGTATATCTTGGTAACCGCTGCACCAATTTCTTCAAAACTTGGCACAGTTGTTGACCTTCGCACAACATACAAAATCGTCGAAAATTTTTAAAATCGGACGATAACCACGCCCACATCCCATTTAATGGTAATTTAGAGAAATACAAAATCTTCGATAAATCAGTAAATATTGAAGCTAATTTATTCAAAATTGATGCTTGCAACAATTCTTTAATAAGAAATACGTTTATGGTAAAATTTTCGAAAATGGGCGTGGCACCGCCCACTTATGATCACGTATATGTATATCGGTAACCGTTCTACCAATTTGTACCAAACTCGGTATGGTTATTGTGCTTGCCACGTAAAAGCAAAACGTTTAAAATTATTGAAATCGGACTAAAATTACGGCCGCTTTTCATATAACAGTAAATTTCGGAAATGCTTGAAACTTCAATATTTCGAAATTGAAGGACGCTAATGTACTCAAAATTGATACTCCCCGGCTTACCATCTAGCGGTAGGTTTCGGAAAGGTGAAAAAACATATATTTAATACTTGCGCCGGGTATTTAATGTTCGGCTCCGCCCGAACTTAGACTTTCTTACTTGTTCTAATATCGGTAGCTTCTCAGCAGGCAATGGAAAACTTCCGAGTGTATTTAAGCCACTAAAAGGCTTCTGATAAAAAATGCCATTCGGAGTCGGTACAAGGCTGTAGGTCCCTCTATTTGTGATGCAAAACTCGACTTGGCAAAGAAGATCAGCCATGCGCGTACAAAAATATGTTAGCGTTTAATATTAAGTTATGTATTTACTAGTTTTTGATATAAAAATATATCATAATTCGACACCTGTTCGGCTGTAAATACATTTACGTATTATACACTATTATTATTATACATTTATTTTTCATATATTTATTACTAGCTGACCCGGCGAACTTCGCCCAAAATTTATTTTTTATTGAAATATTTGGTCCAAGGTTTTCACCACAATTCATGTTGAATGTGGCATATCCCCCATTGCCTTCTTAAATAATCTAACGAAATCGTTATGTCCGGTACGAACCGTCTTTGAATCTGTATAGTGTAGTTGGTGGCAATTTCAAAATGGGGGAGTATCATTTCATTAAAATCATTTCGTTCGTTAGGAGGAGCTCACCTACAAACACACGTACTGAAGGATTATGTATGTATTTACAGCTAGGTAAAAGTTTCAGTATTTTTCGAAGGCGCCACGCCCCCACTTTTCTCCATTAGTGTGGCATTGATACCATACCAAGTTCCAAGACTCTACCACAAATACTTCCAGAGGTATGCGGTATGAAAAATTCGATTTGTATGAGAGATGCCACGCTCCCTTGATATAACGAAATTATCATCATCCTTTAACTAAAGGTATCCAAAAGTAAAAAAAAAATCGATACAGCCGTTTGCGGGATCACTTCTTATAAAAATATAGGACTTCTCTTCATATAGGCCGAAGAAAATAAGCACGAAAAAATCCATTTTAAGTGGTTAGATAAGCCTACATTGGTAAATATGCTTGCGAAACAAAAAAAGTACAGTTTAATATTTATTTTTTTATTCAGTTTATTAAAAGCAGAGGTTCCCAAACTTTTTTTTCCACGGAGACCCCTTTCAAAAGCTGCTACATTTCTAAAATATTCTCAAAGCTCATCAAAAAATGTGAAGATTACTTCTAACGATGTAAATTTGCATCGCGGGTGAGTTCCCAAACTAAATTCAGAGTGGCAAAAATACAAATTAAATATTTTCTTGTGTTCTATTTATAAAAACAATGTGATTATACACTTTCCAGTTTCAACCAGAGCTCGTAAAGCGATCAAAGTACTCTCTCGCTCTGAGGAGTTATATTTTTCTTTACCATAACCTCCTCACATGTTCGGCTCACTCATGAATTTGCATGTGGTGTATTCGTAAAATAGTTTATTTGTGGTGATGGCATCATTTTCATTTTTATCGCTCCGAGTTTTAAAGTGATGCGAATTCCTGGTTTGAGCCAGCTCTGGCCAAATGGTTAAATGTGTCATTACCAGGTACTACCGAGTGACCTGGTACTCAGAGTAAAGCAAGCTCGTTATATTTACCAACATAAAATAATAACATAAGTCGAGACTTGCATCGCCGAACTAGTTTGGAGGTACTTAGATAGAGGGCTGGCCAATGCCTTAATTACAGCCTGGCTGCCACTTCAGATATGTAAATTCCTTCCCCTCTACCTATTTTCTACCACATTGTCCATTGCTTTGCGGATTGCAAATACCTCAGCTGAGTCAGTTTTGGAGCCATCAGTGAAGATTCGACAATGTGTGAGTCCGGTCTCAGTGATGGAATTAAACCAGCATTCAGCCTCAGGGAACTCAACATTATAGAATCTCTTCAACAAGGGTAATGGTGGTGTACTATTCTATAGCATTGAAAAGACACAAGTGCTCAAATCTCTGACGCCAGCAATTTTCGCCTCGCACCACTCAGTGTTATAAGAATATCCGTTTCTTTTTAGTTTGAAAGTGGCTTTTAAGGCTTCCTCACGTATGAAGACAGAAAGTGACGGTAAGTGCAGCAGTGCATCAAGAGCACTACACATCACTTAAAAAAATTAACGATAAATAAAGAGGATATCAAGCAACCATTTGGTTCTTTTTTTTTTTTTTTTGATTGGCGCTTATCCATATGTTAGTGTTTGGTCGAGCTTATCCTCCTATTTGTGGTGTGCGCCTTGATATTGTCACACAAAGCGGAGGGACATACACTGGGAGGTTTGCCATTGCCTGCCGAGGGTTTTGGTTCTTTACTATCGATAAATTTTCGTGGACCCCCACTTACAACTCGTGAACCCCCATATTTTTTTCACGCCAACGTAGACCCCCGTCGAGTCTCTCGTGGACCCTTGGGGGGTCCACCTGGACCACTTTAGCGAATCACTGATTTAAAGGATTGAAAAATTTCATTGTACACCCAAGTGTTGCTTAATATTCACAAATAATGCAGATCTGCGTTTTAAATTATTTTAACTGATCGTTATTCTCCATTTGAGATAAATTATGTAAATCTATTCAATAATACAATGCCTTCCCGTAGTTGGTTTTAAATTTTTGGATCCAAGCAGAAATGCAATTTAAGTTACGGATTAAAAAAAACCAAATCTGTTTTGTTATAATTTGTAAACAATTCTTTGGCTCGACGAACAAAAAAAAGGTAAAGAAATGGTTAAGAAAAAGTTATTGAGCCAAATTTTCTTAACAACCTTTTGCTTAAAAGGTCTGTACTTAGCGTTATACATTGAAATAAGCAAAATAAACATGATCGTTAAAATTGTGCTTGGAAACACCGAATAAGCAAAATAAGCAATTTTAAGCAAAAGCTAAGTATATGTAAATAGCCAATACCCGATTGCTTTGCGGCACCTTAACACACCTTTCCAACTGTAAAACAATCATTCAATACTATTCTATGTACATATATCTATAATACGTGTACCGAATTCCAAGCAAATCGGATCATGTGTACTATTTTTTCAAATAGATCGGTCCCTGGTTTACTTCCCGGAAAACAAGGATCCTATATGCTAACCTAGGCAAAGGGCTACCTACATACCGAATTTTAAGCAAATCGGACCACAATAAGCTTTTTTTCGAATAGATCGGTCCCTGGTCCACCTACCGAAATTTTTTATTTTTTTTGCCTATGACATTGTGGTTGCTGAAAGCTATTTATGTAGAGATTACCTGTTACAAAAACAAGGGATTTCTCTTTATATAATTAGTATGGATAAGAATTTCAATTATAGTTTAAAATAAAGGGAAAAACATTTCTTAGGTATCCCGCCGACGTCTTAGTTATTTCACGGCAATCAGAGTGTGACGAAGTAGTTAATTAACGCTATTGCGTAAAATAAGGCAACAGAAGAGTATTTTAAATCTGGTGGGGAGCATCTTAAGAGCAATTAGTGAATAGCTTATATGCGGGAGCAAAGCCAATTCGAATGAAACGTGCCCACGTTTCGCACCACCAAATCGTTTAGCTTTAGTTAGAAAGCAGGGCGATACAAATAAACATCCTACATACATGCTATATGTTTGTGCAATGTTTTGCCGGTAAAGAAAGTGCTGAATGCGTCGTTGCGGTTTTGCAGCCGCGTGCAATGAACTAACCAGAAAACAAAACCTAGCAAATGTAAACATTGTACACCTACTATGTACGTGCAACATTCTTGGCTAATCACGATCAACCAAAGCAACGGCGGGATTGTGTGTGTGCGACAAGTAACGACCGACGGGCTCATGTTTCTGTCAGTAACAGCGTTAATAGCACCAACACTCTTCGCAACGAAACCAATTTCAAATTCACGAAAAACAACTGTTGAAGGAGAATTGCTTTTCAACGAATTTTGTTGCGATTTGGCTTTGTGGTAACTACTGTTTGTAAGTACGTGGTAGGTGCACATACACGTACATGCGTATATATTTGTGCACCCTGTTTGGAAATTAGGAATGCTTTCACTTAAAAGTAAGATGGAAACATTCCTTATCACTTCTCGCGGAAGCCCCGAAGAAGTTCTGACATTTACACAGAAATAAAGTTTGAAGTTTCTATATCGCTTATCGTGCAAACTCTGTAAAAAGCAATAGCAATTCACCGACGTAATTTTAATTGAAAAATAATGAAAACAAAAATTAAATGAAACAACATTTTAAAACTTATCAGACCGTTAAAATTTAAAATGACAAATTTTCCGAACAAAAGGGTGTAATTTTAAATTTTAGCATGCTGATAAATTTAAATTTGATGGGTGCAACCGGGGACTAGACTTATAGAACTTATCAGGGTTGGAACTACGGCAAGCCTAAATCGGAGTAAATGAAGTGAAAAAGCGTACCAGAAAATAAAACGCCGTAGTAAATATTTTTAATGTATATCGTCTCGTTATGACTTGCCCTTTTTAGTTAAAAAAAAAAATTTAAATAATGTGTAAAACTGGCATTTATTCGCGTTCTGCAACCATACTATTTAGCATCTATAAAATAATAGCAACGTAAAAATTTTCCATATTTCTTATATAACATTCTAAGCTCTTTTCTATACCCGAGCGCACTTGTGCACATGGGTATTATAACCTTGTTCGCATAACGGTTGTTTGTAACAACCAAAACGAATCGAGATAGATATAGACAAATGTATACATAAATGATCAGAATGAAGAGAGAAATCGATTAAGCCATGTCTGTCCGTCCGTCCATCTGTCCGTCTGTCCGTGAACACGATAACTCGAGAAAAAATTGAGATATTTCAACAAAATTTGGTAAGTAGGTTTCCCTTTATCCAAGGTAGGTTGGGATTGAAAATGGGCAAAACCGGGCAATAACCACGCCCAACTCCCATATAACGGTGTTTTCGAAATACAATGCAAAAGCTACGATATTTCCGCAAATACTGGATTCAAATTGTTGAAAGTTAGTATGCAAAGTATAATTTTGGCATAAGATAAGACAGTTATGAAATTTTTGGAAAAAGGGCGTGCCTCCGACCACTTATGATAAAATTCTGTATGTCTGTAGTCTCTTTACCAATCCCCACCAAGCTCTGTGCGAATATTACTTAGGGCTTGACTTAGAAACCACCTCCCATATAAAGGTAATTTACAGAGATACGAAAACTTCGATAAATTAGTAACTATTTAAGCTAATTTGCTCCAAATCGATATATGTCATGACGTTTTAGCAGGAAATCATACTTAGGGGACTTTTTGAAAATGGGCGTGGCACCGATCAGGTACGCATGCATATGTGTATATATGTCAAACTCGGAACATTTATCAACCTTGGCGCAAAAAAGCAATATGTTGAAAATTTTTGTGATCGGACTAAATTTAGTGCCACTTACCATATAACGGTAAATTTCAGAAATACGAAAACTCCGATTTTTCAATAACTTAAGATGCCAACTTACAAAAATCACTTAACAAGACACAAGATGATTAATTTTTGTTAAATAGGCGTCGCACCACCCACTTATGACTACATAAGTGTATATCGATAACCGCCTTACCGATTTTTACCAAACTTGGTTCAATTATTTCAATAAATCATAGTATATTATCGAACTGTTTGGCAGAATACTCCTGCTTATCATGCAGTTTGCTGATAGGTGAAAAAACGATAATTTATATGTGCGCCGGAAATATAATGTTCGGTTTCGCCCGAACTTATACTTTATTACTTGTTTTTTTCGTGAACGTAGTTCATTTTTTAATTATTTTTTGACTCCTGAAGGGATCTTCGAATAAGTGAAGTACCAAAAAATAAATTCTAAGTCAATAAAAATCAAAAACTTAGTTATAAAATTACATACGCACAGTGTAATTGAAAGCCAATCACTCGTTGACCTCTTCAATAAAAAAGTAGTATTTTTAGCGAAAAGTTTATAAATTTTAAAAGCTACTTGAAAAAACGGCCATAAGACAATCTTTTGAATTCAGATACTGCAATAAGTGCTCTTTATTATTTGGAAAAGAAAACCAAAGTAGATCGTGGGTAAAGCGGAGTAGCGTAGTAGCTTTCTAATTTTCGTCGAAAATCGTAGCTAATCTACTACGATCGTAGTGAAATTTTAACGCTGGAACCTATCTTGATAAGTTTTGATTTTAATATTTTAGCAACAGTCATTATAAACAATTTATGAAATTTAAAATGAAAAACGTGGGACGCATGTAGGGTGGCCAGACTCTGAAACGGAGAAAGGAGTACATTTCTATTTTCGATAGGAAAAAAGCAGTACAAACATAAAAAAGGAGTGCAATTTTTTTATTAATGTTTTGTGCAATTTATTGTTACAAATTACAAAAAAGTAAATATATGTATTATCACATATGTGAGGTCGTTTAAAGTAATTATTTATAGAAAGATATCTTAGATATCTTTTTCAAAGCAACTCTCTAGACTCTGTCATTTTTTCATTAAAGGTCTTATAATTAATATAAAATTTTTATGATTTTTATACCCGAGCATCCTGCACCTACCTGGCTCCGATTATGCTTACACCTTTTTACTATCACACTTAACTTTACTTAGTAAGTAGTGTTCGCCACAATATGAATGACAAAGACCAGGGGGTAAATAATAACAGTCTCACAGGTTTTTTGAAAAATAAAAGGGTTTTTTATGTTAACTTTGTAAATATTTTACTGTGATTTTATTAATTGGTTTTAAAATTGTAATCCTTATTTGCATTTGCCGCTTTGGGACATAAGCATATGTCTTTTTCAGGTATATTTTTTCTTAAACTTTGTACAAAACAAAAAAAAAACTGTATAGGGTTGGTCGAATGAATGGCTTCCTAAGTACAAGTTCCGAGTCTATTCGATTGCTGAGGTACCATGACAAGTGGCATAACTCCAATTTTAAAATTTGGAATTATGTCACTCCTTATACAGTGACAGAAAGCCATTCTTTTTTCTTGGGGTTATGTTTTTTATAAGGTGTCATAACCCTAATTGGGATAATGCCACTTTGAGAATAAAACATATTTTGCAGCTCTCAATAAAAACAAGAAAAGCGTATTAAACACGCTCAATAAATGAAAAAGATATGTTCTATTAAACTTTCTTCTGCGCAAAAATATTTCCGCCACTCTTTCCGGCAACACAGAAAAGATAATTCTACTTAGTGAGAGTCACACGGAACATGGAAAGGAGAATTCTACTTAGTGAGGGTTATAATCCAAAATTAAATGAAGGATTTGGAATTTTGTCGCATTTCGTTTGGAAATATATTACTCCTTATATAGTGGCATAACCCCAAGTAAAAAAAATTGGGTTTAATCCCAAATTTTAAAATTGGAGTTATGCCACTTGGGGCAATGTCACGGCACCGATTACTGAGTATGAGGCCTTATGTTGGACAAAAGGGGGAGTATAAAGGAATCAAATGGAGGAAATTGGCCTATGGTTACAGAAGATATGTTATAGATTAATCGACGAAGACTTGCGTGTCGCTTGCGCTTTTCTGTCAAAGGTTTACCGTTGTAAACCCTAATAAAGGTTAAAATTTAAAAAGTAATTAAAAAAATTTGAGTAAAATCTGTGGAAAATTAACAATAAACTATTTTTTTCGCAAACTCTGTTAAGGACCCTTTTCTTTTTCAAAAAGACCTGTGCGACCGTTTTTATTTATTATATGATAAAAAAATGAATAGCTGGAAAAAAGGTACAAAAGAAGTACAAAACTGAAAAGGGAGTACATTTCCAGATTTTTTCTTTTGGGAGTACAAGGGAGTACATTGCAATAAAAAAGAGTACGTTTACTCCCAAAAGCAGTACGTCTGGCAACCCTAGACGAATGCAAGGGAATTGAAGTGATAAACGTACATAATTCATTAATTCTCACTCAAGATTCAAACTAAATAACACGCATTAAAATTTTATATCGCCTACTTAGACATGAAATTTCTGCAGCATAAGCAAAAATTTTAGATCGATTTTAAACGACCGATTTAATAAAATTGAAAAAAATCGGGGATTGTGTATATACATATGTATGTATAGGTCGACCACTTTTCCAAAAACTCATTTACGTACACAAAAGATTGTAGCAACACAAAAATTTAAAGAACAATTTTGGAAACGATTTTATTGCTGTTTATTAGTCGATATCCAAACACATTTTTGACGTACAAACTTCAGCATATTTATTTGCGAATTGAGAAATATTTAGGTACATACATACATTCAAAACTGAAATAATGCAATTGCTGGTAAATTACAAAAATTGTTTTCGTGAGCGCGTATATTCCATCTGATGCAATTTCTTTCAGCATTTGAGGCTGCTTCTTTACGAATTCGAAAAATTCCGTACAAGTAATTTGTTCAATGTTGTACCGAACAAACAAAAGTTCTCGCATGTCTCGATTTTCAGTTGTGATTTCTCATCGCTCCATATCTGATTGATCAAAGAAAATACGCGTTCAATACGCCGCTATACCGCACTTATGCCTCAAAACGAGTCTACGATACGAATCAGTTTAACATACAAAGACTCAAATGAGTTAGTTGAATGAACTGACTCCCTAAAATGAGTTGGAGTCATTGAGTAAACTCCTATAAATTTGCTGAGTTACTCACCCTAACGGACACAAGAAAACCACAAATTAAGTATTCAGCAGACATCGTTGCCAGTGTTGGGGATTTTATCGTCGATTTTTTAATGAGGCGTTTACACTTTCCATCAAATGATTCATTATGATATTTTCATTTTTTATTAGTCAAAATTTGCATGTTCGTATGTACATATGTTGGGTGCTCCTATCGATAAAATTTACGTACAACAATATTTCTTCGATTCAATTTACGTACATTTTCGTAATTTTTGGTTAGCTTCGGTACACGGTACATGGCTACAAATTTACGTACTGTACGTGTCATTTACGTACAGTTGGTCACAGTACAGTATGTACATACATATATCACTTTTCATATCAAATGAAGTTTACTACGTGCATTTTTCATTTTAGATATTATAAATTGGCTATAATAGCTATTGCGGCAACTGCACTGCAACAGAACTAGACGACACTACACGAAATTTTTGCCTAGTTTGTCAACTTTGCTGTGCCGTGGCGTGTCGTGTTGTTCCGTTGCAGCGTAGTGCAGTATGCTCCAGGAGAACACATGCAAAGAATATTTAGCTGTTTAGTGTAATGCCTTTACAGCTGCATCAACTGAAAGTGTTTTGTAGCACACATAGCACAATGTGCCGCCAATAATCGCAAAACGCAGAGAAATGGCAAATTCAAGCGATATGGAGTAATGTATCAACATTTCATGCTGTGCCAGTGTTGCCAACAAGCACGATTTCGCCCATAATTTGGGATTTTCGTACCATAAAAGAGCGCATGGGATTTTGTCTCTCATTATGGGATTTCTAGCTTAATACAATTTGTGGTTTAATTGTTTTCTTTTCATACGCAGTACTGTCATTCTTACATCTTTTCAATCAAACATATGTACATATATGGTTTATTCCAACATGACGGGTGGGACATTTAAGCTCGTTTTTCAATTTCAATTTCAATTTATTTGATATCGTATACTTATGCATTAGTACATTAAGATTAAATCTTTTATTGCAAGGAAAACAAGAAGCTATAACAAGAAATTAAAAAATTTTTTATTAGTTATATTTATACAGAGTTATTACAATAACCAACATAGAAAATTTATAACTATTTTAAATTGTTTTACTAGAAAAATAGTCGTTGATAAAACCCTTCAAGTTGTGCTTACGTAAAGAGTTCTTCAAAGATGGTGGCAGAGAGTTCCAAAGTTTTACTACATTAACAAAAACATAATCTCGACGTGTTAAGATAATTATATTTCGGTAAAATAAAATTGGAAGAGCGTACACATCTAGGGAATTTTAGTTTTTCATATAGGTATTCCGGTTTATTAAACATAATCAGTTTGAATATAAAAATGCAATTCGAGGTTTTAAGAAATATTTTAGGTCGCATCCCAGTATCGAGTTTCTGATGGTATTTAAATGATCAAATTTCTTTAACCCATGTACATATCTGGTGGCAAAATTAAAAGCAACATTAAGTTTTTGAAATGAACACTATTGATTTGATATGAATATTTATTAAAAGGACCTTCAATAAGCAATCCAATAAGCATTTATTTGAACGCTGACAACTTTTCCATAAATAAAGTTTTCCGATAACTAACCACCTTTTTAAAATCCATGAGCTTTACCTTCTTTCTGGATAATTATTTTTTGCATTGTCAATGACAGGAAAGTGAAAACGGCAGAACTGAAGATGGCTGTTATAAATACCCTTTATGTGTACTTATATTAAAATCTTTTAATATTTAATATTCATAAATGGTATTTTCAAAATGGGATAAACAGAGCTTTTTTCAGAGGACAATGGGATTTTCGCACCATTTGAGTTGGCAGCACTGTGTCAACACACGAAATATTGTGCCATACTGCTAATTTAGCCAGTATACAATATACACTCTATTCTCACACCAATGGCATAGCTCATGCAATTTTATTGTAGCAAATACTTTTACTGTACTGCAATCTTTATAAAAAAATCGGGACAAGAATGAAAGTTGATATAAACGTGGTAATAATAAAAAATATTTTTTACTTCGCCGATGAGGGTCATAACCAGGTCTGAAAAGTTTAGCTTTTGATTAAAATTGCTTATTTTGCTTATGCAGGGTTTCCAAGTTTAATTTTAATGATCGTGTTTGTTTTGCTTATTTCAATGTATAAAGCTAAGTACAGACCTTTTAAGTAAATGGTCAAGAAATAAATTGCTATTATTTCGTGTGTGTGAATAGTAGTGTCCAAGGAGTTTTGACATCTGATAGTTTATAGCCTGCTGTCTCTTTTTTCCTTAAGAAATAATGAAGTTGAAAACAAGGATGCCTTATACGCTTCATAAACAAACCATAGTAGAATGCGTAGAATATTTCTTAGGAACCTCGTACTGCTTAAGAAAATTTGGCTCAATAAATTTTTCTTGACCATTTCTTGGGCTTTATTTAATTCGTCGAACTAAAGAAATGCTTACAAATAGCAACATAAAAACAGATATGGTTTTTATTAACCCGTAACTTCAGTTGCATTTCTGCTTGGATACAAATTTTGTAAAACCAATGGTTCGCCTCTACGGGAAGGGATTGGTGTTATTGAAGAGATTTACATAATTTATTTCAAATGGAGAATAAGGAATATTTAAAAAAATTCAAACGATCAACGTAGCTTGCAGCATGTATGACCATTGGAATATTTCAATCCTTGAAATAAACTTAATAAAAAGCAAAACATTAAATTGCAGTTATTTTTTTTTTGTTTTGCGAGCATATTTACCAATGTTTTACCGCTTATCTGAGCGCTTAAAATGGATTTTTTCATGCTTATTTTTTCGGCCCTGGTTATAATGAAATTTGGCTTTTTACGCTGTTTGATAGCAGTTATTGCCCAACGTTTATTTTTTACGTTGTCTTAAATTCTCATCTCGGCTGGGTAACCAATATGTACGTTTAATTTTAACTTTCGCGTGATAAATGGTAGATAATCAGCGACCTTAAAACCCCCTTATGGTAAATCTTTAAGCGAATCCAATTGGTTTTGATGCCTTTCCTTCATATTGGGTCCACCGTTTCTAATTTTTCCAATCTGGCTTAAGATTCGTAATCAGCGACCCTGAAAGCCCCCGCGTAACGAGAACTGAGTGAGTCCGCTAAATTTTCAAAAATCTTTGGCCATTTTTAAATGAAAACAAGTAAGAAAGTCTAAGTTCGGGCGGAGCCGAACATTAAATACCCGGCGCAAGTATTAAATATATGTTTTTTCACCCTTCCGAAACCTTCCGCTAGATGGTAAGCCGAGGTGTATCAATTTTGAGTAAATTAGCGTCCTTCAATTTCGAAATATTGAAGTTTCAAGAATTTCTTAAATTTACCGTTATATGAGAAGCGGCCGTTATTTTAGTCCGATTTCAATAATTTTCAACGTTTTCCTTACACGTGGCAAGTACAATAACCATACCGAGTTTGGTACAAATTGGTAGAACGGTTACCGATATACTTATATGTGATCATAAGTGGGCGGTGCCACGCCCATTTTCCAAAATTTTACCATAAACGTATTTCTTGGTAAAGAATTGTTGCAAGCATCAATTTTGAATAAATTAGCTTCAATATTTAATGATTTATCGAAGATTTTGTATTTCTCTAAATTACCGTTATATGGGATGTGGGCGTGGTTATTGTCCGATTTTAAAAAGTTTCGGCGGTTTTTTTATGCTGTTCCAAGGCCAACAACTGTGCCAAGTTTGGAAGAAATTGGTGCAGCGGTTACCAAGATATACACATGTAACCATAAGTGGGCGTGGCTACGCCCATTTTGCAAAAATTTATAATATTCTTATTTTTCGTCTAAAACTTATTATAAATATCAATTTTGAGTGAATAATCTCCAGTAGTTACTAAAATATCGCAGTTTTCGTATTTCTGAAAATTACCGTTATATGGGAAGTAGGCGTGGTTATTGAGGGATTTTAAAAATTTTCGGCCATTTGGTATGTTATGTGAAGGCCAACAACTGTGCCAAGTTTGGAAGAAATTGGTGCAGCGGTTACCAAGATATACACATGTAACCATATGTTGGCGTGGCTACGCCCATTTTCCAAAAATTTATAATATTCTTATTTTTCGTCTAAAAATTATTGTAAGTATCAATTTTGAGTGAATTATCTTCAGTAGTTACTAAAATATCGCAGTTTTCGTATTTCTGGAAATTACCGTTATATGGGAAGTGGGCGTGGTTAAAGTCCGATTTCGCCCATTTTCAATACCAACCTACCTTGGATTAAGGGAAAGCTACATACCAAATTTCGTTGAGATATCTCAATTTTTGCTCGAGTTATCGTGTACACGGACAGACGGACAGACGGACGGACGGACGGACAGACAGACATGGCTTAATCGATTTCTTTTTTCATCCTGATCATTTATGTATACATTTGTCTATATCTATCTCGATTCGTTTTGGCTGTTACAAACAACCGTTATGTGAACAAAATTAATATACCCTTGTGCACAAGTGCGCTCGGGTATAAAAAAAAAATACTTCAGATTCGTAATCTGCGATCCCGAAAACTATAGACTAAGTCGTGTTTTAGCTTTCTGTAATCATTTGCAGTTGCAAGTGTATTAGTTTACAAGTATTTTTACATACTGCATGATAATTTTCGGTGATTGAAATTTTGGGAAGTGCTCTGGGCCGGTTGACCTGATTCGCCCCATATGCATTTTTATAACCTGTAACCACTAACAATTCGCTGTATCCTTTTGTATCAATGGCTGATAAATTTATACTAATTCTGTGCATTAAAAAATGTAGGTAAATAAAGTATTTTTCGTATAAATGAATAATTCTGAAAAGACAGTAGTACATATTCATATATGGAACCCCAAAAAAGGTAATACACTGGCTACCTATGGCTTATAAATGTAGAGGCATTTTATATATGTATGTATGTACATAAATATAAATACAAAAACAATGTAATCAAAAGCATAAACATAGAAAAAGAGCAAATCACTACCAAATTTCCTTAAGTGGTTGCATTGTCAATTAAGAACTCCTTCGTTAATTTGTTCCGAAATTCCACTTCGTTGATTGATTGAGTTGCAAACACGAAATGGATTAGGGTAAATCAGGAAGTGTGTGTTTGTATGTACATATATACTAGCGATTTTCCTGTTGCTTTCAAATGGCAAAATTTCTTTACGCGTAAAAATTTCTTACTTAACTTAAAGAATATTATCTAACATACTCACATACATACGCATGTTTGTACATTAGGGTGGCGAAAAATTGTGTTTTTCCAGTTAACCCCCACCTTCAGCAATTCCCGCCATATTTCAGCCAATTTACATAAAACATTAATGAATTATTTACGAAAGCCGTAAAACTATCCGATAAGTTGTTCTTAAGTATATCCCATTCAGGCAGACAACAGACACTTCATTTTATAATATGCATAGATAATGCTTCAGCAATGCAACGAAAAAATGTATTTTCCCCATGTAAAATATATGAAAAACTTCAAACCCCCGGCGTATATAGGGGTATTTGACCAATTCAGGCGGTCAAAATTATTTTTATGAAAAAATTTACTTCAAAATGTTTACAAAATACTTGTTACGACATTTAAAATTGTAAACGTTTAAAATCAAGTAAATAAAGTGGGAGGAAAAAGAAGCTCCTTGAAGGGGTCCAATTGTAGAAACATGCACATGTTCGTCCCGGCGCGGATTATGTTTATGGCTAGGTTAGAACATAAGCTGCCATCTGTTAAGAAAAAAATACAATTAAGTTAAAAGAATTCCTACAATAAGGGTATCAATCGAAATGGTTTTGAAAAGGTTTTATTTCTAAACAACAAGTGGGAGGGTTACCACCTGTTTAAAAACGAAATTCAACTTTAAGGAAGTAAGACACAAATTTGTATTACAAAAAGAAAACGTGGCAACCCACATCAAAAACAATTTTGGCAGGCATGAATAGTAATATTGTATTTTATTTAAAAACAATAAACTAAATAAATATAAGATGGCAAAAAGGAGGCAACTTTATAAATAATATCTCTGAATTGGGGATTTTTAAACTAGTTTCACTTGATAGCCAATATGACATTTTTTTAACTTATAAATAATTTCTAATAGGTGGCAATTTTGAACGAATATCTCCAGAGTTAACAACTGTCTAACAGTGCGTTTGTAAAATTCGACTTTTGGCCGCTTAGATTAGACGAAAACCCCTCTGTGCCGCAGCACGCTTCAAAATTAACGGATTTCAAAATAAACAAGTAAGAAAGTCTAAGTTCGGGCGGAGGCGAACATTAAATACCCAGCGCAAGTATTAAGTATATGTTTTCCACCTTTCCGAAAGCTACCGCTACATGATAAGACGGGGTTTATAAATTTTAAGTAAAGTAGCGTCCTTAAATTTCGAAATATTGAAATTTCAAGCATTTCTGAAATTTACCGTTTTATGAAAAGCGGCCGTAATTTTAGTCCGATCTCAACAATTTTACCGAGATACATATATGTGATCATAAGTGGGCGGTGCCACGCCCATTTTCCAAAATTTTATCACAAACATATTTCTTTGTTAAGAATTGTTGCAACCATCAATTTTGAAAAAATTAGCTTTAATATTTACTGATTTATCGAGGATTTCGTATTTTTCTAAATTACCGTTCTATGGGATGTGGGCGTGGTTATTGTCCGATTTTAAAAATTTTCGGCCGTTTGGTATGCTTTACCAGGACCAACAACTGTGCCAAGTTTGGAAGAAATAGGTGCAGCGGTTACCAAGATATACACATGTAACCATAAGTGGGCGTGGCTACGCCCATTTTCCAAAAATTTATAATATTCTTATTTTTCGTCTAAAACTTATCGTAAATATCAATTTTGAGTGAATACTCTTCAGTAGTTACTAAAACATCGCACTTTTCGTATTTCTGAAAATTACCGTTATATGGGAGGTAGGCGTGGTTATTGTCCGATTTCGCCCATTTTCAATACCATCCGTTCTACGCCCAAAAGAAGTCCACGTACCAAGTTTCGTTAAGATATCTCAATTTTTACTCGAGTTATCGTGTGCACAGACGGACGGACGGACGGACAGACAGTCACCGCTTAATCGATTTCTCTTTTCGTTCTGATCATTTATGTATACATTTGTCTATATCTATCTCGATTCGTTTTGCCTGTTACAAACAACCGTTGTGTGAACAAAGTTGTAATACCCTTGTGCACAAGTGCGCTCGGGTATAAAAATACGTGTCTCCTTACTTTCGATATTCTTCTTTTATGTAGGGTGGCAGTACGAAAATTACAAAAAAGTTGATTTTCCTGTGCATTTTTGGACAACCTTATTGTACATACATACAAAAGTTTGTCTGCGTCCAGTCCAAATATTTTAAGAGAACCAAATAAATCCTCCAATTTTTCTGGGAGACCTCTCAGAAACGATGGGTGAGCGCAACAGTTACAAAGCACAAACACTAAAAAAAAGCGATGGCTTAAATAACGCAAAGCAGTGGCAGTTTTAAATAACGAAATAGCCCGAAAACTTGACAAACTGGACTACAACTCCATCGGTAATAGGCTAGTAGTTGGAAAAGTTTAAACAATGTAGAGTCAGTGGCAGACATAGAGCAGACGGTATGCCAACAACAAATTGCTTAAAGCAAATGAAGTGTGCAGCAGCAACACCAGCTTGCTCTCAGGGACTTGGGCACAATAGCAAAAACAAAAACGTTAAAATTTCAACAAGCAAACAGGCGCAAAACGTGCAATCTCTTCAAAATGTCTAGTCGATTCCGCTGCATTATTTGCGATGGCGAAATGTGCAGCACATTCCGATGGCGGAGTGAAGTCGAGCTGGCTGGCTCTAAGGTTTAACTAAAAGTTTTAGCTGGAGAAAAACACATTTCTATTTACATACACATACAGATATACTGTGTGGAATAAAATTGTCCGCCATAAAATTGATGAAAAGTTTTGAACCAGCTGTAAGATTTTCAAAAACTTAAGCATTCTATTTTTAAATTAGATCCCATGAATGATGGAATACAAGATTGCGCATTCACGCTGGCGATGACATTTCTAAAGTAAAAGTAATTAAAGCCTAATACGATAAAAAAAAACTGTGAAAACAGTATATTTTCTTAATGTTCAATAGAAAACGTGTTTTAATTGTGTTAGATTGAAAAAATTTATGATTTATAAAAATAATTAACTAAGAAAATGTTAAAAAAACGGTGATTTTTATCAATGTATTGGTGAATTAAGTGCATTTAAAGTTTTTGAGGTGATGTTGGCTTTCACTTAATAATTGTCAAAATCAGCTTCCGCTGTTGGTAGTACGCGTATGTATTGGTGGACCAAACAGCGTGCGTTCATATATGTACCCTGCAGGAAATTGCGCTAGTTCAGAACAAGCCCATTAAGAGGCGGTACTGGTTCTCGATCTATCCCAACGCAATGCTTTCAACTGTCTCGTTTTACATGGCGATGTCCTACGAAGTGGAATTTGTCACCTCTGCAGAACTTTGGAACTAGTTCTGAACTGGTTCCATTTTCGACAGTTCTGGGCCAATAAGTTTTCTATGAGAAAACATTTTTAAACCAAATTACTGGATATTTTTTCTTTTCTGAACTTTTTTCGTTTTAGACAGATCTGCGACAAAGGTTTTTTATGAAAAAAATTTTGATTATCAGATTTTTTGATATTTTTTAATATTTTCTGTTCTTTTACAGTTTGCATTTTATTTAGCTTATTTATTCTTTTATATTATTTATATTAAATTTGATCATTTTCTCTTAAGCGGAACTCAACAATTTAAATTTATTAAATCTGACAATTACAACTCCCTCCACCGTGATTTGAACTCGCGACCAACGATGTTGGAGTCGGAGGTCTTCCCGCTGAGATATTTCAGTATTGTACGAGTTGTGAGAATTTGTGCATTTACTTCTAAACAGAGCGCAACTACCACACCAAAAGTTTCAATTGTCCCTCCCTGCAGCCGTTTTGCACTAGTTCGGAGATAGTTCTGAAATGTATAGAGCGGAACTAGCGCTTTAACAGACTGTCTCTAAATTTTACTGCAGGGTAGCTATAAGTGGCAGCGATGCCTTCAATTGATAAGAAATAACCCACTTGTAGTTATCTTTTTTGCGGGATTTCTATAAAATATATAACTTTTCGTTAGCTACAAAAAGCTAACATGAAACTAGTTGACAAGTAATGCAGGAGTAATGAAGGAGATGATTTTCTTCAAACGCGTTTCTATTTAAATATCATGCAGTTCGCAAATACTTTTTCGAATTGAGCACAAATAAAAGGAAGATCGAAATTTCATATTATCATTTTGAAGTTATGTCTGACGGAGTTCGAATATGGGACCACCTACAGCAGAATATGTAAACAAATATGAAATGTAATAAAATAAATAAAGTAAATAAATAAAAAAAAATATTTTGTTTTTCCTATTGATATTTTATGTCCAAAAGCAGTTAGTTACAAGTTAGTTACATCAAATGCAGAGGTAACCAGCCTTAACAATTTCGCGGCCATCGCCATAGAAATGAAGTTAGATTTCGGCAAAGTGACTTTTACCTCCTTCCTATTGACTACTGCTGGGAAACGTACTGTGATTGCTTCACTGCCCCTTATTTTCGAAAAGGCGCTAATAACAAAGCTTTAAAGTACATAATAATCTAATAAATGCAGTTTTTAATGCGAATCTGTATTAATGAAAATATGGAAAACTAAAAATAGCAGATACATTTTTTTTCAATTTATATAATCAGCGTAAGGTCCAAGTTCAAAAGGAATTATAGTTCCATGGCACCAAAACCACTGCTGGCTGGTGCAATAGAACACTTTATTAATATACAAACAATTTTTATTTTTAGATTCGGATTTTTTAATCAAATATTCGAATTCATATCCGGAGTGTTAAAAATCCGGATAGAACTCACACCCTAGTTTTAATATTAAAACTAGTGTGCAAAGTATTGTTGCTGTTGCTGCAACACTAACGAGTCAATCGACTGGCGCTACTGCAATAAAGGCACAAAAAAAGAGTGTGCTGGATGCCTCGTAATTTGGGCACGCGCAGAGAAAAAGCCAAAGATATTCTACAATGTATGCAATGAGGTTAGCAGAATTGGCATTTTCTCGACAACAACAACAACAGTTACATACATACATACATATGATGCATTAGAAAGCCTTGTTGAGATGTTATTTACTTAGTACTCACGCCAGTATACGAGAATAAACTTTGCTGCTACTTTAGCCGTTGTCGGTTGCAGTTGAGGCTTCGGTCACTGCAGCAAAAGTTGGAATTCTACATAATTACTTTTACTAACTGCGCTACTGGAAGTTGAAGTCAAGTAACAAAGCGATGCAAATGACTTCCAACTTCATCTCGTTTGGTAAGCAATGATAAAATTAGGCGAATACGAGTACGTAAAGTGTGCGAATTGACCGAAAATGTAAATTGCAACTGGGATTTGATAAATACATATTGTATTCGTATATCTGTGCACGTAAAATTAGGAATATGAGTAAACCAAGATTTTTACCGTATTGAGTATTTAAATAAGTTTCGGATTATTTAAATGGCTGAGCAGGATGGGGTTAGTTTGCCTTACTCGATTAGCCAGCACAAAAATGTGTTGCCGTATGTTTGAGAGCGATTTTAGAAACCTATAACCTTAAAGAAGATTGTGTGAATATATTTTAGAAAAGATAAGAGGAACATTTTGTTTTTAAAGCTTTGGCCATTCACATTTAATCTTGCGTAAGTTTTTTGATATATCGCACACCGTCTGCAAAAGAGGCACAACTAAAACTCTGGAATTTTTGAAGTTATGTGCCAAAAATGTGCACAGAGCTTTTATTTACTTTTCAGCAAAAGCTGGAGAAAATTTTTGTTATAATTTGTTAAAAAACCCTAAGGGAAAATCTCCCTTGCCCCTATGATAATCATGTGCTAAGAAATAGTTTTTCGTATTTTCTGACAAACGTGTAATTTTGAGTTGAGCCCCTTTTGAAGACGATATGCGGTATACATTTACATATTTGTGTTGAAATTTTATAGCCACCCGACCAAGTCTTTTTATAAGATCTAGAACTAAAAACTGAGAATATTTTACTATTGGAGCTTCAAAAGACTGCTTCTCTCATCAAACTTCAAGCATTTCGGTAAATTTGCCATTCTTGCTCTACTCACCAGCCTCTTAAATCATACTCCGCGCATATCTTTTAGGTGCATATAAAAAATTCGTATGTTAGTTCTCTCATTAATTTACCAACTCAGCAAGCGTGGCTCCTAGGAATTGAGTATTCTTTAAATACATATAATAATGTTGGCGGTGATTGTGGTGGTGGTGAATAGCGGCATGACAAGGTAATTTGTACGCAATGCGTTATTATTATTATTATCAGCGCGGCTCATTAAAAAGCGCAATTTGATATGCGTGGCATACATTTACGACGGTTGTCGTAGTTGCACAGCACTCAACTGAGCGACCCATCACCCCAGCACATCGCAACGATGGTTAAATGCCACAAAAATAAAATTGAAGAAAAAATGCAAAGTTCTACGCCATCATACTGTCCACCCATTTCACACTTTTAGCTATAGCAAACGCTGGGAAAAATTGTCAGCGCAGCATTTTCAAGCGGTCGCGCACACATCCCACACCAGCAGTGGAGGCAGTAGCAAACGAAGTCTGTAGCGATCCACTTTCTGCTCCGAAGTGTGTTTGCGGTTTCATCAAGGAATCTTTTCCAGCTACAACAATGACGGAGAGGCGCTAAAAAGTTCATAAACACAGCTGTGCGGAGGCGGCACTACCCACATCCATCCATGGCGCTACCCCAAGAATAACGGTGACAACACATCCGTGAAATGCATGGCTTGTGCTGTGGCAGCGAAAAATAGCAAAGCATGAAAATGATGGTGTTAAATTTAAATAGCTGCCTCATATGTTCGTTTTCGGCAGTTTTAGCGCTGCCCACACATACTGGCTTATATGCGGTTCTCCATCTCCGCAATCTTTTTTTTTTTTTTTTCTTGTTTCGTTTTTCGTTTTGTTCGTGTCTTGGCAGTAGATTTTATAAATTTTTCTTCTCCTGCGCCAAAATCATCCCTTGAAAACACTTTTTGCAACGTTTCGTTGCTACGTATTGTGAAAGCAGTGTGAGTATCCGTTGTTTTTAGTCCTTTCTGTCTGGGCAAACGAGTCCAACTTTGAGAAAATGCAATTAATTTTTTATGAGGTTTACTTATAGCTATTACGCTTTATGTGGTGGAGAGGTGGAAAGTGGCGTTGTGGCCGAATTCCATCAAGGCCGCAGAAAATTTTATACTCTCATAAATGCCAAAGTTTAAAGACAATAGGAATGATAAAATCTCGTTGCCTTTTAATGGTTATAATTTTTGATTTTCCCATTTCTCTCTTATTCGCCTGGCTTGAAGTTTACATGCAAACAAACATGAAAAACTGTCGAAAATGATTACTATGCAGATAAATCCGAGTTTAAGATATACTGGTTAATGTTTTATTAAATAAATTAGGAGATATGATATTTGATTAACTTAGAATATAAAATTAAGTCCAGGTGCTTTTTGCCCCTCAAATCTAACGTGTTTCTGTCCAAATTTGTTTGTTTTTTACAAAATACACTACCTATGTGGGCAGGAACATTTTTGCGAAAAATTATCGCGCTAGGGTCAAGGTATTTTGAAAAACCGTATTTAAGGTCCGATTTGGTTCAAATTTGGCGTATGCAGTTTAGGGCGGCCATAACCTGAGCCATCGACCAGGACAACAAGGTCCTAAGTAGTGGTAGATCACACCGCTAACCACTCAACCACAGTGACCGCCATGAAACGCTCGAAATTTCAGGTTTTTATTATGTATAAAATAACAAAATTCTCTTGAATGTTTAGCGCCCTTAACGTCGTCTTCAGTGCTTGCCTTACCACCATTAGCAAATTTCCACATTTCCAACAATGCGCTTTGTGATCATAATTTTCCACTTTGTGCATGCATAACCAGAAGATAATTTAAGTAGGCTAGTTAAGTAAAGCCATTCTAAAAGGCTTACCTAAAAGGGCTGAAAAAAGTATTTCTCTGCATGCCTCCTAGAAAATGTTTTCCTATTTATTATTAACGCGAATGTACTTAAGTATATGTTCATGTTATTTAGCATTACAAATGAAATTCGACAAGCATTTTGTCTCAATAAAAAAAAGTTTATATGAACTTTAGACAAATTCCCTAAAGAATTATGATTTTTTATGAATCATAAAAACAGCTTTAAAAGAACTTTTCCAAAACGCCTTCCGAAGTACACCCCACAAAAGACCTTCTGGAAGCTCTTATTTATTCAACATTAAACGGTGAAAATGTTTCAAAACGGACTAATCTAGAATAATAAGACTAGTGTTTCACCAAAGGAAAAAAATTACACTGAGTAAAAGATGACTATGATTTGAGAAACTAAAATTCCATTATTTTTTTAATTTTTATTGGTGCACTCGAAATTCAATCTAAAACTGTTATATACATGAAGAAAGAAGTATATATGTGCATAAGGAATACTGTGTAAAAATTTTAAACGCCAATATTTAATCACTTTTAAATAATATATGGCTTTTAAGTTAAGGCGTGCAAGTGAACATTTTAGCTGAATGCGTATTGGGTTACGGAGCGTATACGTTACATATGCAACTATGGGTATGAGTAATGAGACCAAACGAACTTCTTTCAGAAGTACAGAACTTCTTATTTCGCTCTTGTACTTCGTACTTCGAAGTACAGTCAAATGTATTTCTTTGCGATATTTTTTACTTCAGGCGGGACATTCTGGAACCAGTTAGCGAAAATTTTCGGATCGCTTCGACGCAAAAACATTTATATCATGTGTCAAAAAGTGCGATACATTATTTTATCTGTATTTATGTATACTAAAATATTTACGTAAACATGAAATTCAAGAACAGTCTTGGCAATTTTTTTAGAAAAACCTATAAATTTCTGGATAAAAAACTGGACTTTCGTTTAAAAACCCGTAACCTTCAAAACCAAAGAGAGTTTTTAAAAAGCTACGGTTTTTTAATTTCATTAACCATAAATAACAAAAAACGATTTACATAAAATAAAATAACATAAATCGTGATGGAAGATGTAAATTCAATTTTGTTTTAATGAACTTCAATTTCATTGTGGTTGTTCACGCTTGTCAGGTTATCAGGTTATCTGGTTATGTGGTTATAGTTTTTTATTCAGTTTACAACAATAAAATACACTGCAGAGTAATTATTTTTAACCAGATAATCTGATAGCCGGGCAAGTGTGAACAACCAAAATATTTATAGTAAATTGATTCTTTTAATTTTCTCGAGCATTTGACTCGATACCTCAAATTTAGTACGTCCTGAATCATTTTTTTTAAGCAATCTTTAGTTCTTAAAGCTAAGTATCTATTTCGCAAGAAAAGCTAAAACTGTAGAACTAGAAATATATGCCCGTTCCATTATCGTGAGAGAAGAAGTGAAATATTGGATGAAATATCGTTTTTTAATAACTGGATACTAAGCGTAAAACACCAGAGAGTGATGGAATTTCTTGTTAATTATTATTTTTTATTAAAATTGATTTGGGTGTATATTTTTCCATATTTGCTGCGCCGACTGGAAAGCAAAGTACAGCTGAAAACGATCAAACGCTGCTCCTATATCGATTCCATTTTATCATAAAAATTAACTTCCAAAAAAACTGAAAGAAAAGAGTTCAATTTAGTCATTCAAATCGGGAACTTCGAAAAAAACTGTAATTTGTACTACGAGGTAATTTAAGCAACTGAAAAAAAACTAAAAAACTGTTGTTCACATTGGAATCCTTATACTTTATTAACCACTAGTTTTGAAACAGGTCAACAGTGGCAGGGATAAGCCAGTAGTTCGTTCGAATAACTATGTTATGGGGATTCCTTTAACAGCATATGTACCCAGTGGGAAAATGTAATGTATAGTAATCTAAAAAATAATCAGTAAAAAAACCCTTTTCACATTCGAAAATGCATTTTTTTCTCCAGGGCGATGTCCTAAGAAAAGTGGGACATTCAATTTTGCATTACCTGTTATCAAGAAATGAATGTGATTTAATATGAAATTTTCGGGACTTTTTGAATACATTAGAATTCTGATTACATATTAAACAGTAATTGGATGCAAAATTCATTAGAAATACATTCGATTATTTATCACGCATGGAATGCATTACTACTTTTCCCACTGGGTATGTAAATACATAGCAATCTTTAACTACTATTTAGAGGAGAACATTAAAATTAGTGTATATGTATGTACGTACAAACATACAAATACATTCTTACAAGCACGTCAAAATGTGTACGTACGTTAGAAATTTTCTGCAATTTTTTCTATTGACGCATTATGTCGCCAACGCCCTCCTAATTCATAAAACAGTTGTGAAGTAAAATATGTTGTTCGCTTTTAAGCGCCGTGCACGAGCAGGTAAACAATTGACAATTACACGAAATTAAATGGTAACAACGGACAGCCATTAAAATAAAGCACAATGAATAAATGTATACACATGAGTACATAGTTAGAATGAGAAGTGAAGGAGAGGTATGCAGAAATATGTACGTG
>NW_023458561.1:18714400-18719151 GCF_013731165.1 Rhagoletis pomonella
TAAGACCCCATATGTATGAATTTTCAGGTTTTTTCAATGAATTTTTCGTGATGGAGTATAACGGACCTTGGATTCGCAGTCAGTGTGTGGAATAACATAGGGATATATAGGTTTGGTTTAATATGCATAAAGATTTTTTTTTGTAAACCTTTGTTATTGTAAGTATGTATCCTTGTAGTTAGCTGATTAAGTTAAGTGACATGGTGACAAGTTTTGGCTATTTTTCTTTTATCTCTTTAATGCTTCTTTATACAAATTTAGAAAACTTCGTACAAAATGTATTCAAATTAAACATACTACAGCAAATACACCCAGAAATTTTTGATACAAATTTTTAGAAAAATGTTAGGTATGCAGTTTTGTAGCCACTAAGTAGGTTAAAGTGCAAATTTCAAGACGCTAGATAATCGCGTTGATTCTTAATAATATTTTTGGCTGACGGTGTTGAGCATTTTCTCCCATAAAAAGTGTGCTCGGCAATTACTTTTATATGGAGGAAAATGCCTTTTCTTAAAGGACTCTCCCATGTATTTTATGATTTCAGAGTAGTTCCGTGGCTTATACTTATTTTCCTAGAAAGTTTTTGGTAACTTCAATAAGTGAAGCCCACGCAGGACGCTATAAACCATTCAATGAGCTTATGATCGCATCATTTGATAATATTCATAATTTGGGGCTATCGAAAATTCCCACTATTTTGTGGTTAGAAAAGCTTTGCAAATTAATTTGGCTGGTATTTCGAAAGATCCGTTTCTACAACAAGGCCTGTACATCTGAACAAAAAAATGCCATTTTCCGAATGTCACTTTTTCCTCATGGCAACCATTATTTTTCTTTTGGTCTATGTAAAAGCCAATACTTCTGACGATTCGTTAAATTATTCCAGATCCCTGATTAGGTCATTTAATTCTTCTTGGTGCAAAGGTATTTGGCTATTCCTTTGAAATCACTGTCCCCACTCACTTTATTGAAGATTTATTCGAATGATGGTTCACGGATGGAATTAGATGTTTGTATAGGTGCTTCCTTTTTTAACGTTAACACCACGCAAATTATCACAGCAGAAGCAACAAACATAAAAGTGATTTTTCACCATCTCCAGAGTTCAGAGCACAGTTTAAAAACCATCTGGGTATGTTAGTGTTTGGCCGAGCTTCTCCTCCGATTTCTGGCGTGCGCCTTGTTGTTGTCAGACAACGTCACACAACGCACAGGATCCTAAATTTTTACGCCAACTCAGAACGGTGATTGTATTTTTATGAGAAGCTGGTTTTCATAGCAGAAATACACTCGGATGTTTGCCATTGGCTGCCGAGGGGATGACCGCTATTAGAAAATAAGATTTTTTTTATGTTGGGTTGAACCGTTATCGAACCCAGGCCCTGCGGAATGGTTTCGCGCACTGCTAGCGACTACACCACAGTCTGTGTTATATATTGTTTTAAATGTGAATGCGCATTTTTACGTACACATGCAAATGTATTATGATCATTTCCTTTCTGCGCAAAACATGGCAAAGCGTAATATTTATATAGTGAAAATAACCGCCAATCTGACTTGGGTTAAAGAAAATATATTTAGTTCCGTGCCGGCGTTTTCTGTAGGCGGCCCTGCGAACAAAAAATGGTCTGCTGCACACTTGGTAGCCCACACGTTCGTTACGTGAGCACGTTGATCAGATAGACAAGTGATTGTAACAGTTGCACTCGCGGTTATGGCCCAGCCCATTTACGCAACATTTGTAACAGTGCTGAAAGATTGACTGGCTAACCAAGCGAAGTATGCTAATGCTTCAAGAAGCGCGAAAAATGGAGCTAGCCCGCTTTGTTTGTGTTGTATTGCTTTCGTTTGGTTTCTTTCTTTTCTATTTTGAATACCCCCTGACTGGAAAACTTATGGCAGTCACTTAGTCAGTCACTGTGTTAACAAAAAATCGAAAAGGATGTGAAATCCGCTTAGAAGGATAAATATATGTAAATATGGGAAAACTCAAGGGTATGAAACACAAAAAAAAAAAATCCCAAAATAAAAAACTACTTACAAATTACAATGATTTTTATAGCTGGAATTCACAACTCGGCAACATTCATTTCAACACAATATTGGTTTACTTGACCGTTCAGGCAATCCGTTAGTGGTTTATGTGCTCAATTGCAAGCAAACGAATAGCAAACGGTTAAGAAAATGATGAGCGAAAGTGCAGAAAATAATCGCTTCTGACTATAATTTAACATGAATTAAAGAAAATATAGAATGATAAAAAAATTGTATCTTCCAGACACTTTAAGTAAGCATCGTACGTACATACCTACATTCCATTTTAAGCCCAGTTGTATACTTTTCCGTATCTTTTAACCTTGAAAGTTCTTTAAGCCCTACTTTGGTATTTTGGGTACAATTTAAGTCAGTAGCCATCTGCCTACGTATTTGTACATACATACACACCTATATATTTAATATCTGCAAAAATGTAACACACACGGCAAATTTTAGAACAATTAACATAACGTTCATTGATTTAGAATGTGAGGAACTTTCATCGGGTTAACCTGAAAACCTCCTATTACACTATGCGTCACTTTAGAATACCTGGAAAATGTCGGTATTTTTCTTGTAGGCCTTGTTGAGTTAAACAAGAATCGAAATATGAAATTTTCCGAACACATCCATAGTCTTCAATTTCAGTTTCAATTTATTTCAATTTGAAGCATTAGTCTTGACTTACGTTTAAAAAACATATTTGTGTACCTTTCCGCATTTCAAGGTCTATAATTAAATTGACTATATACCGATGTTCTAGAAAGAAGAAACTTAAACCTTTCGAACAATTTATAGGACTTAAGAGATCTGTATGTATACGCCTAACAAACATAATTTTGGTTCAAAATCTCTGCTTTTTGAGTTTTTTACACATTTTTTAAAGCAACCATACTAGCCCGGAAAATGATGCATATAGTCTGTTTTTTTAGCGAACAAAACAAATATCTGTTGAAAGTCGGTTGAAAACTGTCTGAGTTGTATGTATTTACAATGGCTCTTTAGCAAAAAAAAGCAAAAAAGCTTATCACCACGAAAACCAAATCAAGTTGCTAATAAGCGCACACCCTAATATAAATTTATAAATTTTAATGCTATATTTATTTTTGGTTTGCACTCCTTCCTTCCAATTAGAAACCTTCAAACCATGCATTCATTTTTCCACACCACTGCATTCGCAGTGATATTAAATATCTCTCGTGATTTTTTTGGCGGTGAGCTGCAGCCCTAATATGCCTCGTAGGATACGTCAAATTGATAATAAGCAATAAAAATACAATCTAAGAAAAACATAACCCATCAAAAACAATCGATTATATTGAAATCTGTTGATGGTAGTACGATAGTCAAAAACCATCGATAGTATCGATAGTGCCATCGATAGTTTCAAACCACTAGTCATACGCTAAAGATTCAAGCTACTATTTGCTATTCATCAGCATCGCAGAATCCGTCATCAAAGGCTTCTTTATCCCCTCAAATTCTTCATTAATTACTTACCGTTAAAGGTTTTAGTTTTGGCGTCTGGATTTAAATCGATTTATTGACCTAAATAAATGGATGATATGGAAAGGTAAATCAAGCCACGCGATTCAATAAGGCTTTGTTGCATTGAGATTTTTCTGAAACAAATTGGTGAACACTAGATAAAAATTAGAAGAAACAAGCGACATCACATGAAACTTGAATTTTTTTATTTTTTTGCTCTTTTCTCGACTATCCTGTTTTGGTTTTCCTACTTATGTTGTTTATATTCAGTGTTGCCAACTTTTGATTTTTAAAAAGCACCAACAACTTGGAAAAAAGCGTTTTACCACACTAAAAGCACCAAATGGTTTTGAATCAATTGATGCTTGTTTCATAACAGTTTGTATGTATTTAATAAAAACAAAAAATTAACAATATTTACAAGAATGCATACATAAATCAACAAATACAACTTTTTCGCTCATAACGATTGAAAAGCCACATGCAATAATGACTCATGCTTACGACGTAATACCGAAGTACTGCACATTAAAACTGATATATCTCAAGAAAGAAAAATCGAATCTCAGCAAACAAAAAATCATGCCCTAAGTAGAAATGACCAAACAAAATTTTTGTTTTCATTATATAACCTCAAATATCGCCAAAAACCGTAATTTTGGCACTTTGAGGTTAGCATATCTCAAAATTCTAGTGCTAGAGCAATTGTGCGGCCAGATTTGGATTCAGCACCAAGAAACGATGTGTTTTACTCAGGAGGTACAAAAATAAAAAATTTTACAAATAACTAGAAAAGAAAAAAAGAAATACTTAACTTACTCGCATATCTACTAGCATTTTCAACGCGAATAGAATTGAACAAGGTGAATTTGCAAGTTCAGCTTTTTATCAATCATTTTTGTATTTATGTGCATTTAGATCTTTGTAAATTCAGTGCTGCCACAGCTTTAAATATTTAAAAATTATTTCAGGTTTTAACTATATCGGAGTAATTTTAGTTCAGAAAAAAAGCACTAAAAAAGGCACTAAGCACTAAAAAATTTTTTTTTGGCGTTTTAATTTTCAAAAAGCACTAAATCTAATGCTTAAAGCACCAAGTTGGCAACTATGTTTATATTCGCACTACACCTTCAACTGTTTGAAAATACTTGGTTTGATTTCTTGTGTATATTTCAGTATATCTCTCCTTGTGAATGTAAGCGCAACATACAAGCACTCTTATGTCG
>NW_023458561.1:18719161-18721777 GCF_013731165.1 Rhagoletis pomonella
TTATTTACAGACTTAACGAAATTTATCGAGGTGTCTTTCAACTTACATAGTTATCGATAATTATCGATCTACTGAAAATGGTTGGTTCAACGAAGCGAAGTTTATGGAATTTTCAAAATGTATCAATTTATCGAAAATTCAAGCGTATATAAGCTTATCGATTTATCACTGCTTATTGAATTTAATCGTCTTAACAGAGTGTAACGAGTTATCAAAATGTTTAGATAGTTTTCGAAAAATGTGGAGATGTCAAAAGTAAAAATTTATAAAGGTATCCAAAGTTTTTACATTTTTGAGTTATCGAAAGTTGAGATTCATCGAACTATCGATATGTATCAAATCATTGAAATGTATAGATAAACTTGAATGACCTCCAAATCCTCTCAGATAAAAAAAAAATATTATTTACGTTTTAGCAGAAGATTTTCCGGTTAGTTAATTTGTACCGCGTAAGTTTTGCTACGTGTTAAGTTAGAAAACCTCTCCAAGGTTCTAAAACTAGAAAAATTGTCGAATTTCGACAGTAACTGGCACTCTAGTCTGCATAAAAAGTCTGTCCGATAATTCGATAGCGCTCCAAGTGAACTTTTGAACGTACGCTTTACCAAGAGTACATTATTCAATAGGTTTGAAAAAGTGTTGTAAGCTGTTGGGATCGATACATCCAAAGCAACCCATGACAAAATAACATTATCTGAAATAACACCAGCTGGGTTGATGCAAGTTAAGAGTAACGTGGGTGAGTTTTTTATGTTATTGCACATATTTGTGTATTCACGTAAGATGTGATATTTGTGACTAAATAGTGTTGTTGTTTGGGCGACTTACATCACCTAGTTCCTAAATGTATGCTACACCCCAACCAACTGGTACCAAACCGGATACAAAGCACTTGAGAACATGGCTACCTTTAGCCTATACTTACTATATACTTACTTTTTATTTACAGCTAGTTTTACGCAGGTGATGAGTAAATACAATCTTGTCCATTCTTTAGTACAATATTATAAGTAGTAGGTTATTTGGGGAACAGTTTATCATATTTGATTCAAATAAACGAATGATTGGCGCTTAAAGGTTTTCTACGTATTTGGCCGAGCTTATCCACCAGTTCATGTTCTTGTTCTTGACCTTGTGACACAAATGGAGAGGACTACACTTTTACTCCACCTCCGAAGAAACTTTTTTATGTTTTTTCTGGAACAGAAATTGAACCATGGCCGTCCTGAGTAGCAGTAGGCATATCTAAGCACTCGGTTACGACGGCAAGACACTACTCAAAACCAAGAAGGTAAAGAAATGTAATAAAGTACGTTCGATGGAAGTTACTTTATCTCAGGAAGTGTTGCGCCTATCTGGAAGAATCGGTATACCTTTGAATTCCCAAAACCTATTAAATGGGCGTACTCTCCTAAAATAATAATGAGTAGTTTTGACATTGTAAACAACTTGTATGCATATGTATGTACATATGTATATAAGAGGATTGAAGATTTATATTAGACTAACGATCTACATATTTCGAATTCGAAAATCTTCTAATTTAGAAACAACGTTACCTCAACCTACATATGTCAAATGTATTTTTAAGATAGTACTCGTGTTTTGTTATGTAAAGTGTAAGGCGATATATATATACGAGTTTTCTTTTTTTAAATTTTATAAGGGATGGTGAGGGAGACTTGAAAGGCCAATCGTATGCAAGAATGATAGAATACAAGATTGCGCCGATCAGAGAGTGTTTTGGAGAATAACCTTTGTGTGACGTCACACTGGTGCAATTGCGAGAGAGAAATGCCAAAACGTGAGCAAGAATGGAAGAAGAAGAAAAAATTTTGCAAGGGAAACGTAAACAAGCTGCACAAGTATGACGTCATGCAAACAACGATTCTGTCAAATTCATTAAGAGAGGAATAGCGGTCCGAGATCGGCGCAACCTTTGTATTCTCTCAATCGTGGTTAGAACCAAGAAACTCAGATTTCTGGCAAAACATACATATATTGGGAACGATCATAAATGCTCCGGATAATTCTAACTACAAAAGTTTGAAGGTATCCGGAAAATAGTCATTCTGAAATGAAAACTTAAATAAATTGGCCAAAGAGAAGTTGTCACCTCTCGGCATTGTTTATGGCGTCTTTTCACTCGGAATAAAATCACAAAAATTTACAATTATTTCGATTAGAAATTATGGATCATAACTGATATATGATTTTGCTGTAAAGTCAAAGACCGAGAGCAACATATTTTTGCACAATTTGCATAGGTTCTAATAAAATATAATAAATTTTAATCTCTATAAGATCTGATGAGAGAAAAATTTCGCACATGAGTGGAAAAGAGATTTTCCTATAGAAATTTACAAAAAAAGACCCATATATTTTTCGCATCTGCTTTAAGCCTTATGATTTTAATTAGTAAGTCGCAAATCAGAAATTTCCATTTAAATGTCTATAAACAGCTGTCTCAAATTGAATTCTAAAAATAAAATTTTATTTATATTTACATACTTGATTCAAGTGTCTCTATGAATTTAATATCAGTAAAAAAAGTTCGAACTCAGACGTTTAAGGATTGTTGCCACGTTAATAGCTGCCAGTTTCTTCAACTCAAAC
>NW_023458561.1:18721877-18723697 GCF_013731165.1 Rhagoletis pomonella
TAGTTAGAATGAGAAGTGAAGGAGAGGTATGCAGAAATATGTACGTGGAAGAAACACACACCGGCCCTAAGTAAGTGCGAAATAATGGCACTTTCACTGTAAATGGAATTCAAAAGTGGTACACAACGGGAACATAAATGACTTGCAAACTCGGGGTCGCTGGCAGCTGAGGTTGTGCAAACGTTGTATGCGTCCGCACCTTTGCCTTTGCGACTCAATGACGGCACACTCGCTTGTGCGAGGTTGCTGCTTATTTTCGTTCTTCAAGCTTGCCAACATCCCAGTCAGACCGTGGAGAATTTGGTTCCGACAAGAATGGCTTTTTAGGTTCGTCATGAGAAATTTAAGTACATTTAGTTTCTGTGTGTAAAAGTACTCACGTACTTTTTCATCACAATGGAAGGCTAAAAATCTATAGGTCGTGAAAACTTCACTGCTAAAATCAGCGTTTTGCAATACTTTGACTTTCGCAAATGAGTCCGAACGAGAATACGCAACTCTACAAAGCTCTCCAAACCAACAATGCAAAATTGGCTTCTTAAATAACCTTCTTGGTGTGTTTTAGGACTGTGATATAAGTATATTTTGGAAGCAACCTAGTCCGAATGGGCTAGTCGGACTGGGATGTCCCCCACCATTCACACACAAACACACTTTCATAGGGATGTCTGCGTTTACCATGTGGTAATGAATGCGGATTTGAATGACGGATGGGCAGAATAGAGAGCGTTATGGTGTCTACGAGGACTCGCGGCATGAATTCTATAAACAAAAAGAAAATTATCGTTACTTATACTTGTGCATGCATTCAGGTAACATGCATTTATTTACAATATGTTGAGTGTGGGCAAGTTAACAAGCAGTCCCACGTGCACACGAGTTTATAGGTTACACTCGTCAACATGTCATGGATTTTAATAATGTTGTGAATGATACTACTCCACTTGTAAGAATTCTACATATAAATATGCATACGGAGGTAGGCCACTTCAAAATGATATAATTTGGTAAATATATTTTTCTTGTTATTGAAAAACATCAATTCATCGCAAAAACATGTCAAATTTTAAGAAAAGTGTATTATTGTTCGATATAGCGTGGATAATATGTAGCATCGAGTCTATCAGGGAATGCTTCGCCTATTGAAGGGAGATGTACCTATGTGGTGAATAAAAGAGTCGGTTGTGTACTCATTTATTATGTGGGCAATAAAAGAATCCTGCCAGAGGCATTATTTCGGAGCAACGAACGAGATTTGTTGGTTTTATTCTCATTAAGTACTCACTTAATAGCCAAATCGGAGATCTGCTAAGTGAGGAATAAAAGAATTAGCCATGAGACATGATTTCGGGGCAATAAGGTACAAGTAGATTTGTCGGTTTTGAACTCCATTAATATTCGCTTAAAGCTCGTTTAGGCGCTCAGGAAAGATGTGGGCCATATAGGCTGCGTTGGGACTCTCGATTTTCGAGAGCATCATCTCTTGCGTTGCCACCAAAATCCTCATGCCCTGGTACCTACGTGGTGCCTGCTTAATTGGTTCAATAGAGTTTATCAGTTGTGCATAAGCCTAGATGCAATTTTCGAAGAGTCCAGGGATTTTGGTACCGTCCGACACCGGGCCTAGCATTTCCATCCTGGAGCATGCATCCACCAATATACCAGACTCTGCAAGTGTATTTTTTAAGAATTGTTCTTTGTAGGGCTTGTTGAAGGCTAGTTTTGGTAGTATTTCGCAATCTGTGAGTTTAATTCTCAAATAATGGTTTTAAAATCATTGAGTGCTCACGAAAGTCTCGACTTATGGTGCTCACTAAGTT
>NW_023458561.1:18723797-18725817 GCF_013731165.1 Rhagoletis pomonella
AACTTAGTGAGCACCATAAGTCGAGACTTTCGTGAGCACTCAATGATCTTAAAACCATTATTTGAGGATTAAACTCACAGAAGTCGAAATACTACCAAAACTAGCCTTTAACAAGCCCTACAAAGAACAATTCTTAAAAAATACACTTGCAGAGTCTGGTATATTGGTGGATGCATGCTCCAGGATGGAAATGCTAGGCCCGGTGTCGGGCAGCACCAAAATCCCTGGACTCTTCGAAAATTGCATCTAGGCTTATGCACAACTGATAAACTCTATTGAACCAATTAAGCAGGCACCACGTAGGTACCAGGGCATGAGGATTTTGGTGGCAACGCAAGAGATGATGCTCTCGAAAAACGAGAGTCCCAACGCAGCCTATACGGCCCACATCTTTCATGGGCGCCTAAGAGAGCTTTACGCGAATATTAACGGAGTTCAAAACCGACAAATCTACTTGTACCTTATTGCCCCGAAATCAAGTCTCATTGCTGATTCTTTTATTCCTCACTTAGCAGATCTCCGATTTGGCTCTTAAGTGAGTACTTAATGAGAATAAAACCAACAAATCTCGTTCGTTGCTCCGAAATAATGCCTCTGGCAGGATTCTTTTATTGCCCACATAATAAATGAGTACACAACCGACTCTTTTATTCACCACATAGGTACATCTCCCTTCAATAGGCGAAGCATTCCCTGATAGACTCGATGCTACATATTATCCACGCTATATCGAACAATCATACACTTTTCTTAAAATTTGACATGTTTTTATGATGAATTGATATTTTTAAATAACAAAAAAATATATATATACCCATGATTCAATAATAAAAGGTTTGCTCAAAAAGCAGTTCTCCCTCTTGACAAAATTGGCTCCCTTAGCAAAGCATTGTGTGTGGGCTCGTGTGTGTGTGCAAAGCTTTTGTAAGGGAGCTAAGGGAGTGTCAAAACTCTAATGTCAATAATGAGCAAACCTTTAATTATTGAATGAAGATATATACCAAATTATATCATTTTGAAATGGCCTACCTACGTATACATATTTATATTCAGAATTCTTACAAGTGGAGTAGTATCACTCACAACATTATTAAAATCCATGACATGTTGACGAGTGTAACCTATAAACTCGTGTGCACGTGGGACTGCTTGTTAACTTGCCCACACTCACCATATTGTTAAATAAATGCATGTTACCGGAATGCATGCACAAGTATAAGTAACGATAATTTTCTTTTTGTTTATAGAATTCATGCCGCGTGTCCTCGTAGGCACCATAACGCTCTCTATTCTGCCCATCTGTCGTTCAAATCCTCATTCATTACCATATGGTAAACGCAGACATCCCTATGAAAGTGAGTTTATGTGTGTATGGTGAGGGACATCCCAGTCGGACTATCTCACTCGGACTAGGTTGCTTCCAAAATGTACTTATATCACAGGCCTAAAACACACCAAATACGGTTATTTAAGAAGGCAATTCTGCGTGAGGTGATCCTTGTTGGTTTGGAGAGCTTTGCAGAAGTGGTTATTCCCGTTCGGACTTATTTTCCAAAGTCAAAGCATTACAAAATGCTGATTTCAGCAGTGAAGTTTTCACTGTAATGAAAAAGTACGTGAGTACTTTTCCACACAGATATTTATTAGTTTTTCATAGAAAAACTAAATGTACTTCAAATTTCTCATGAAGAACCTAAAAAGCAATTCTTGTCGGAACCAAATTCTCCACGGTCTGACTGGGATGTTGGCAAGCTTGAAGAACGAAAATAAGCAGCAACCTCCCACATGCGAGTGTGCCGTCATTGAGTCGCAAAGGCAAAGGTGCGGACGCATACAACGTTTGCACAACCTCAGCTGCCAGCGACCCCGAGTTTGCAAGGCATTTATGTTCCCGTTGTGTACCACTTTTGAATTCCATTTACAGCGAAAGTGCCATTATTTCGCACTTACTTAGGGCCGGTGTGTGTTTCTTTCACGTACATATTTCTGCATACCTCTCCTTCACTTCTCATTCTAACTA
>NW_023458561.1:18725917-18740652 GCF_013731165.1 Rhagoletis pomonella
ATCATTGAGTGCTCACGAAAGTCTCGACTTATGGTGCTCACTAAGTTGCTGAGACACAAAGGGCCCCCGGAAACCTCATTGTTAATTAGTATAACTAGAAGCGGTATACCATTCATGATTCCCAGTGCTTTTATCGGGTAGGAGGACATGGCTCCTGTAATGGCTACATAGACTCATCAGTGTAACTTGACCAAAATAGTGCCAGAACCAGTTTGCTTGACTTTTGGCCACTAGGTCAGTACTGAATACGTGATAATCGGTTTTATCACTATGACGTCAGTTTGGGGGATACTTCCCATGTTTAACCATTGACTGACAGCCCTGTTGTTAACATCTATGAAATGTGACTTCCCCTAGATAGATTTAAAAAAAAAATCTCGAAAATCAATGGGATTTTTAGCAACTTCAAACATTCACCCTATTATACTACTATTTACTGGGCTATTAAACTTCATACCAAGACTTATTCTAAAAGTTCTGATTAAAATGTTTAAAATTTGGATTCATACGGGCTTTCTTACATAATTAGCTATACTTTGATAAAAAATATTTAACATTAAACAAGCAAAATAAAAATAGCAAAAACGGTAAAAAATGGTGAGGTGCTGTTTTTTTTTTTACCGGCACTGTATATAGTTTACATCTGCTCTAGTATACTTTTCATTAAATTAATAAACTCTGCTCCTTAGTGGCATTCACGAGTTCCGTGGATAATACGTTGCCGACTTCTTCCACTGTTTTTAGCAACGTAGTTTGCTCTTTTGCAAGTTAACCTCCTCACCCACATAATTTCGTTTTCTTGCAGAGGAAGAGGTAGCTGCAACCATGGACGTGGACAGGATATCGTCTGGTGAAAATGGCGCTGACATTGGCGACGGCATTAGAGTTGGCTGTAATTGAGCCCCTGGCGGTGGCGACGGCTGAGGCACTGGGCATGGTGTCGACGGTGCAGGACCCGGCAAAGAAGTCGGAATAGACGCTGGCATTGGTGCCACTGCTGTTGATGATATGTTTTAAAAATAAAAAGTTGTAAACATATTTCCATTTATTAATTTATTTGCTGGTGTGCATCCTTTTATTTCATGGACATCATCGTAGAAACTCGAACGATCAGTGATGACATGATGGCGTTTATTACTAAATAATTATTTCGAATTGAAGTGTTCAACAGAGGGAAACTCTCTTCGAAAAAGTAAAATCAGTTTGCACATCTACAGGCCAAGCGCTTTAATTTGACACTACATTTTTGAGAATCGAACGAACGGTGCAGATCTTATATTCTGTACAAAAAATCCCTTCGCGTATTTTATATATACATAGATGTGTATTTTATATAACAAGTAATGTCGTGTTAGAGGAAAAATATGAATTTAATAACAAGTAATTTTTAAACAAAAAACAAAACCGACTTCAAATCTCATATAAAAATTTAGGAGGAGCGTTAATTTTTTCATGATCCAATGATCGGATCTAAACCAGATTAGTACGGGAGATACTACCTTTCCATTTTCGAAATCGGTTGACGTGGGCAAAGTTATGCTGTAACATAAATAAAAAAATATATATATTGCGACGAATTGATCACCTCCTTTTTTGAAGTCGGTTAAAAAGGAAATACATATTACATATCCCATGTTTTTTTTTTGTAACATACATACAAAAACTTTGCAGGCAACTGTAGCGATTAAATTCGCTACACAGATATCCACATATGCTCTTACGTGGTGCACCGCATTCAGAGAAGCATAGCCGCAAAAAATGCGGTGTTTAAACGCATAGCCGAAGTCGACATGAAAATGCGGTGTCACATGATGCAGTAACGATGCTTTGATCGAACACACTCAAACACAACATCATTTGAGCTTGCGGTGATTGTGGTGGCGGTGAATCTTGTTACTAAGTATTACGCTAGGCGCACATTGCATCCGATAGGCCGACCGACTTCCGTCGAACAATTTGACCATCCGAACTGATGCGCACACTTAACCAGATTATTTGCCGACCGTATTTGTGCACACAAATCTAGTTTTCATTACAATTTGTAAGCAGTGAAACATTTTGATACATTTTAATTGACATACTCTAAACATGTGATTTTGCACCCAATAGTTAATTTTTCGCAGTCCATTTTGGCACTTTTCACCTGACATCGGACGAGAAAAACAAATATGTTTGAATTTATCGTCACTGACGGACGTCAACGGCCGATGTCGGTTCGATTATCGATTTATGTGTGAGAGCGCTCATATTATCACAAGTGTTTATTCATATCGCCCGCATATAGCCGATATCGGCCGAGCACAATTCGGCCGATGTCGGCTGCAGTGTGCACGAAGCGTTATGAGTTTGAGCGGACAGTAATTAAATGTCGTTGCGGTGTATTCGAAAATGTGATACACCGCAACTGACCTCTGATACATATATAAAAAAACAAAAAAAAAATTGATAACGTTCCTCTACGCTGCTAGAAAAACCGTTTGTATCGCATACCAGGAATCAAACTTTGGTCCTACCGGTAGTAAGTACGCACCTCTAAGCAATCGTCTGCGCATATTTAGAGAGAGTGCTCTCATTTAAATCACAACAAAAAAGTTTAAGACGATATTATAGTACTTTCTATGTACATAAAATCTCCGCATTTTTAATACAAATTCACAAGTGAAAATATAACATCCATTGTTTTCGCTAAAAGAAGTTATGGCTTTTTTTACTCTTGCTATTGTGGTAAGAGAGCCCCTAACCAATATCGAGTAACCCATGAATATAGCGCCAAAAAATGTTCCCGCGCAGTTTTAACCCCATAAAGTTCAAGCGTTGTCTTCCAAAAGCTCTAAAACTTTAACTTAAAATATAATGTTATTTTTACGCAGAGTGTATTTATTTTGCCCTTATAAAATAATTCAAATAGACTCATGCCTCACGAAATGGCACGACTGCCCTAAGGTTATGGACAGTAACTTAACCGAAGGGAACGCGCACAGCGTGTAATCCTTGTGCTTATGTATGTATTTAAAGCTTTAATGCTCTTCGTTGACGTTCTTGGTCGATCATCTGTATTTATGTATATATAAGCTGTCATTTGAGGAATTGTTCTGGCAATGCTTAAGTTTTGCAATCCCGTTGTTGCTTGCGAACGCAGACCAAATGAGGAAAGTTTGTTTTCCATTAAAATGCGGTAACTTGAAAAATGGTTGATGGGAGAGTAAGCAAACAGAAGACAAAGAATTCCCGCCAAGATGAATGCGGCAATTGGAAACTTTTTTCATTACGCGGCTTGCAACAAACAGCTTCCGCGAATGCATGATATTCACAACAACGAAAAACAGCAAGCAAATTGGGAACTGGGACAAAGTCATGTCGAATGAAAAGGCAAATCAACAATGCGTTGCACTGCATAGCAAGCTCAGCACATTGTCCTGCTGCCACTGCATCACTTCCAATTCGCCAGCTGCAACTCTGCGTGGAATGTGTGTACTGGCTACCATGTTTGCTGCCTTTCTGGTAGGGAAATCTGGACAAATGTCAATGACAAGAAAAGCGCCAATCGTTCGTGTACCAATGTATCCAACGAGTAAATAAATGTACAAAGCTATACGCGTGGATAGTTGGTGCCTTTTTTCTTGTAGTTCAAAACTATCCTATCTTTTAAGTTGGAACCAACTATATGGGCAAATCTAAAAAATAGGTACACTTTCAAAAAAAAAAATTTAATTTTTAAATTTGTGAGCACACCTATGTTTTATATATCATATTATTCGTAATCTCTTAATAAATCGATTAATATAAGTGTAATTCATTTTCATCAAGTGCTTCAAAAGTTAGATGAGGAAACATGAAATAGAAAACAAAAGAATAAGTGGGTTCAAATTACGCTGTTCAAGTTGTAAACTTTGAGCAAAGATTTTGAAAGTTGAACTCACTTAATTGGGATGTTTTAAATTCAATGGCATGCCCCGTTTTACCAGATTGGCTCCGGTTTTCGAGATAACGGTACTTGAAAATATGATTAAATTTTAACTATTTTATAAATAATTCCCTCAGTTTTGAAGTTATTTTGCACATAACAGTTTTTTAATATTACCTTAATTATTCCTTAAAATTATCGAAATAGGTTCACATTTACATATAGCTCCAATACAACTGATTACTCAGATATGTGTTTTTGCGATATAACTCTAACTTCATATCTGAATAATAAATTGTATGCGTGCTATATGTTAAATTGAACCTATGCTAAATTTTAACCTATTTAATTGGAGGAGATATAACGCAAGACAACGTTTCTGATCAATCAGTTGTATGGGAGCTAGATGTTTTAGTGAACCGATTTCGATGATTTTATGGAATAGTTAAGGTAATATTAAAAAACGGTTATGTGCAAAGTCTTAGTAAAATATCCTTAAAACTCAGGGACTTTTTTATAAAATAGTTAAAATTTAAGCAAAGTTTCAAGTGCCGCTATCTCGAAAAGTGGAGCCAATAGGGTAAAACTGACGACGCCATTGAATTTAGTAGGCTTCAATTAAGTAAGAGCAACTATCAGAACATTTGTCGAAAAAAAGTTGCTTTGATATCACTCTCGAAATTCTAGAGAAAAATTTTTTGAAGCATTTTACAGGTATATGTAATTTTATAAGGACTAGCAGGTATAGAAAGATTTAGATCGTTTCGACGTATTTTCCAAATGTGCCTTTAATTAAGGTGTTTTTGAAATAAAAATTACGCTCATGATCGCAGAATATTTTATCTTTAAATGTTGGTTTATTCTGAAAGCACAGCTCTTGCTCAGGTATCAAATTATTCGTAATTGTTTGTAGTATACAATACATACTTAAAAAGTTCTTAAACTTAAATGCTTCAAAAACTATACGCGTTAAACCGAAAATTTTGAAAATTGTGAAATGTGGAATTACAGACTTTGAGTTACTTGCCATTTCGTTATTTTTTAATTCACACTTTTCTTACCTACTACATATGAAGTTTACACATAAGTACTAATTGCACATTGTATATGGCATTGTATATGGCGTTGCAAATCAGTATATGGTGTGCTTCAAAAGTTATGACATAATTAATTGTGCCCCTCTTAAAAATTACATAAAAAATTCACTTGTTTTCATTATTATTTTTTATTTAAACACCTATAATTCAAAAGTTATGCAGCAAATTGATCCAAATTTTTTTTGAGGCTTCAAGTATACTTCAATGAATTATATCCAAAAGCAACCAGCTTGATTTAGTTTACAACAGTGAAAATAAAGCTAAATAACACAAAGGTTACCTGTTTTTTAGATTTGCCCATATACACAACATTTCCAACTGGTTTTGATAAAATACCACTTCTCAGTACTGTAGCTAAATGCCTTAAGAGGTGTGTATGCATGGTGAGAGCTTTAAATTATAAGCCGAAAATCAAAATGGCGGATCCAATATGGCGGCCGATTTCCTCCAAAATGTGTAGATTGTTATGAGGCTTGGTATCCAGAAATTTTCGTCGTCACTGATTTCGAAATTGACATATTTTCAAAAATTTAAAATGGCGGATCGAATATGGCATTCCGAACAATAGGGGTTTTACTTTTAACTCAATGCATTAGCTGTAGCACCATTTGAAACCAATTTGGGTTTTGAAAATTTAATTTCAATTTCGTAATCAAAGACAACGAGGATCTCTGAATACCAAGTTTCATAACAGAATATAACAAAAAAAATTGGATCCGCCATTTTGATTTTTGAAAATTTAGTACCAATTTCGAAACAGTGACGACGAAAATCTCTGGATACGAAGCTTTATAACTACCTATACATTTTTTAAGATATCTTCCGCCATATTGAATTTTGGAAATTTAATTTAATAGAAGAATTCAGTGATGACGAAAATCCCTAATTACCAAATTTCATTGAAATCTGTCAAATACATATGGAGTAAATACCAAGCTTCATAAAAATGTATACATTTTTGAAGAAATCGTCCGCCATATTGGATCCGCCATTTTGATTTTTGAAAATTGAATATCAATTTCGAAACCAGTGAGGACAAAAATCTCTAGACACCAAACTTCATAGCGATATAGACATTTTTTAAGAAATCGTCCGCCATATTGGATCCGCCATTGTGAATTTTGGAAATTTAATTTAATATTCAAAATCAGTGATGACGAATTCCCTAAATACCAAATTTCATTGAAATCTGTCAAATACATATGGAGTAAACATTTTTGTAGCGATTGTAGGTAGCGATATTAATTTCCCATACAAACAACAAATAATTTTTGGAAGTTTTTTCATAACTCTTACAGATCTTAAAGCCTTCTTCCTACATGTAAGCCCTGAAACAGGATCCTTATAGTAACGTCACAAATGTGTAGGAAGTTTTTTTCGAGATGTTTTCCTCGCAAAGTTTCTTAAAAAAATTTGTGAAATTTTAGTATAATAAAGTACAATTTTGAAGTCGACCGATGTTACCGTTAATTTTTAGCATTTTTTTTTGTTTCCGGTGTTACGCATTTTTTTCATACAAAGTCTGTTCGAAAATTTTTTGAAAAGACAAGCAAAGGAGAAGAACTTTCCACTTGCACTATATTATAATCAATTCTAATGAGCTACAAAACTGGGCATGAATCAAGTATGACGATCATCGTCTGACGATATCGTGTTTTCGATTGTCTTGCTTTATGAAAACCAGAAACTTTTTGATCGTTTGGGCGATATCGTAGTATTAAATACACGTTCGTTCTTGCACGACAGTGAATTAAGTATCGTTTAAAAGAAAAAAACAGGTCATATTATGTATTAACATATTTAATTTTTTTATACGTTTTTTTTAGACTGAAATTGAAGAGATAGCTTTAATCCTTCATCCTCCCAAGAAAACCCGTATACAGAAACATTTTTTTATATTTTTTCTGACAGACAATTCAGCCAATTTGCTCAATCAATGTGGTTGCCTCAACTTAAATTCCGGCTGTATTTGGATTCCTTAACGAAGGTAGTTGACTAAAAATTGCGCTCGCATACCAAACGGAAGTAATTATTCATAATTTTAATGTTTCAATTTACCACCGACCTAAAATCAGAGACTATGTCAGCTGACACGACCTATCTTATGGGATTTTTGTGTTAACTAAAATTCACCACCGCAGGAGGAGATTTTCTCTCTCTCTATCAACAGGACGCTCCGTCAGTGGGTAGCTGAAACATAAGGATAATTTGAATACGAACATAAATGGTCTGTTGTTGATTTTCAAACAGTTGACGACGCTATGATAGTCGAAAGTAAGCAACCAAAATACATTGTGTCAAAGTTACGTGATGCATGCCCTGCAAACCAAACTTTTTTTCTAAAGATTCTTATTAAAAGTATGAAATTTTGGTTAAACATTGCAGAGTTAATTTATATAACAATTTTTTTTGCACAAAGTGGGAAAAGAGCTTTATTTTCATCAAAAAATAATAAACTAAAGAAAAATAGCCAAACCTTGCTAAAATATCGAGTCCTAATTTATAATTTGGTCACTGTATGTATTCCTCACAGGCATTTAGATTAGAAAATAATAACTGTTTATGGCGAAAATTTCAATCATATACCTACCAACATCACTTAAGACTGGTTTATAGGCATGCCATTTTAATGAGCAGTTAAGGCTTCGAAAACCGAACACCGAATACGGGACAAATACAGGACATTAGAAGGAATACAGAACATTTGACGTCCCGTATAAAATGAATAAATTACCAGGGCAATGGGTCAAAAAAGAGGACTGTCCCGTATAATAAAGGACGGATGGTCACCGTACCCATACCCCAAATAAATTCTATTAATTAATTATTTTTTTCCAGCTAAATCGTCACTTTTGCCTTGTTTGTGGTGCATGCCACAAATCGTAGACCTTTAAACGTGAACCGTCATCAAAAGTGGAGGGTATTTTCCCTGAAAGGGTTTTTTACGTGGCCCTTCTCAAACACAGCGCACAACATATTGCCTGGAGGGGGTGGTTCATTATCCGAATTCACATTTACATATGTATATTGCGAGCCGCTTGTTCCAAGGCAGACGCCTACTTGCAGTCGCACTTAATGGTGAACAGAGGCTGCACTGAGCCCCTAAACCGAATAAGTCGGAGTGGCCCCACTGAAGCTCCATCTGTTTCTGATATAAACCAAGGCTTAACTCACAGACATCACATTGCTTCCTGATAATTATGTTGCATGTTTCGCATACATTATACCAGGCAAGCCCGTGGTCCAATTGGTTTTTATGTATTACTAACTTCGCGAATGTTCCGGAGTGTAATTTTGTTGGTCACTAACTAGAAACTGGAAAGCCAAATGTATTTTATAAACATTTTATTTGACGTACTATCTAAAAATAACCCTCATTCAGTAAAAAAATTCTACCAGTTTTGTAGTAACCGTTGGTTGTAAAGGGCTTATGAAGATATTAAAATGTTAATGTAAGAGATCTACATTATAAATCTTTTAACATACTTATTAAAAGTTTTGTATCCGTGCGTTATCGTTTTTCAAAATTAACCACTTGGATTTTTTTTTTTATCAATTTTCATAGAGTACACTGAGGGAAATAATGCATAGTAAAAATGAATACTTTATATTTGATTATCGTTTAAAAATGTTCGTATTTAAAAATAATATTTTCATACAAAATTTATACCGCACGTATTTGACTGTTCACATCTGAGTATGTAAGTGTACATACCCAGCCAGCAGAGAAACGTACTTTTTGCCGAAATTGCAGTTTTTGTACATTTTTCGTATCCGGAAATATTCAGAAAACTATTTTCATATTTGTTCATTTTTCGTATCCGAAAAATGTCATCATTTTATTTCAGAACAATAATTTTAAAATATTTGTTCAAACTGAGCATTTGAAAACTTGTATACGTATTTACCAGTAGCTGAGTGTGCAGAGAGGTGTGGTACTATTTGTTAGCTTTCAGGAGGTCCCAAGTTCGAATTCCGTCAGAAGCAACACATTAAAACTATTCAAATTGAAATAATTGCTGAATCTTAAAATTGTTTTTTGTTTGGTTTCCTGCAACTATGGAAAAGTTTCTGTGAAGTTCATAATGAAATCGTTTTCAACGAAAGATTTAATCAGATAAATTTCAGGAAAATAGCCGAAAGCGCATCCGTTTTACAACCATTTTCGATAGTTTTCTGCATATACGTTTCGGATGAACACTTTAGTGGGAGAATTGATCTGAAAAACGTCCGAAAATGGAATCGGAAAACGGATGAAACATCAGGTTTTTATATGAAATTGTTTCCATTTTCGGATACGTTTCCGGATATTTTGCTGGCTGGGTACGCACCCCAAGCATGCAGAGCGCCGCCGACATGTACAACAGAGTAAATAAACGACTCCGAAATCAAGTTTCCAACTTATCAGTTTATTAGATGCGACTTGTATAGTAGACACACTGGCGGGGTAATTGTAATTTTGAGAGACACAATAGACTTTAAAATAATAATAAATAGATCCACTGATAAAAAGGTCTGGTGTATAGTGGTACAATTGAGAAATATTGAAACCAAATGGAAAATCGGGGTAGTCTATCACTCACCCAGTTCGAGTGATGCAGATTTTCTGACATATATGGAAGCCATTTTGTCCGAAACATGCGCTAACATGGTAAATACCATTATTATTGGGGATTTTAATATAAATATGAATATATCATCGACATATAGTAGGAAACTTAATGAGATATTCTCTCAGCAGGCAATGAAACAGTTAATCAACTTTGATACCAGGGTTACTGCACAGTCCGAAACGCGCATCGACTTGTTATACTCTAACACTAATGAAGTTTCATGTGAAAAAGCTGAGGAACATAGAATAACGGATCATGAAACCATAATATTCAAATGCAATATAAGAAAACAAGGCGAAATCAATAAACTCTCTGAATTAATTTCTTGGGATGAGTACAGCCCAGACAACCTCATAAATCTTTTGAGACAATGCAACTTTGCAAACCTGAATAGTTTCAATATTGATGATATGCTCGAACATATCAACCTTTGTTTGATTTCGAGTATGAATCAACTAACTTCTCGGGTACAAAGGCGGGTTAAACTTAGAAATAAATGGTATGATAGACAACTGACTGACACTAATAAAGAAAAGTTTAGGTTACACCAAAGGGTAGTACTCACAGGTGATTGGGTAGATTACAACAAAATAAAGAAAGAGTATAAGAAAATGATCAAAATTAAGAAAATTCAGTATATGGAACACAAGGTAGAAAATAATAGAGGTGATAGTCGTTTAATGTGGAAATATTTAAAGAATATTCTTAATAATACGGGTAACAGAGACAATATCACAGAAGTTCTCATCAACGGAAAAATATACAGAAATAATATGGTAATCGCCGAAGAACTAAACAAGTACTTTGTGGATAGTATCGTCGACATAAATAGTAATATAGAGAACGTAAATTGTGAACAGTTACGACAGGAACACAGTCGAGGCACCTTTAAATTTGAGAAAATTACTTCAGAGGATGTTATCCTTATAGTGAAGAAATTTAAGACTAAAATTGGTGGAAATAATTTATTATCTGACGGTGTTATAAAGGATTCAGTTGAATACATGGGACACTTTTATGCCTTATTAATAAATAAGAGTCTTGAATCAGGAACAGTACCAAAAGAACGGTAAAAAAAGTGAAAAAAACTGTAAAAGCTGAGGAAATTAGACCAATTAATACACTGCCTAGCATGGAAAAAATCTTGGAAAATGTGGTAAAAAATCAGTTGGCGCGCCACATTGAAAGTAATAACATACTCATTAAGGAGCAATCAGGTTTTAGAGCTAAACACTCTTGCGAGACTGCGCTAAATTTTGTTATATCCCAGTGGAAGGAAGACCTTAACTCGAAGATGAATATCGTTGCGGTTTTTATTGATCTCAAAAGAGCTTTCGAGACCATTGACAGGGCAAGAATGTTGAAAAAGCTCGAATGCATTGGTATTGAAAACACGGAGCTTAACTGGTTTCGAAGCTTTCTCTCAGATCGTATGCAACAAACTGTAATCGAGTCAAGTGTGTCAAATAAAGTGGCAGTCAGTATTGGGTTGCCGCAGGGATCGGTATTGGCCCCAGTACTTTTTAATATTTACATTAACGACATAAATATGGCACTCAAGCACTGTAAGCTAAAACTGTTCGCTGATGATACACTGTTAACGATCAGTGACAGAAACTTACAGACTGCGATGACTAAAATGCAAGAAGACTTGGATTCTTTGTACAAATGGTTGTGTTTAAATAAACTTAAGTTGAATGTAAAAAAGACACAGTTCATGATCCTCACTAGAGCAGTTAATCTTGGAACCACCAGTTACAATTTAAAAATCAAAGAGGAAGAAATTGAGGAAGTTAAACTCATTAAGTACCTGGGTATATACAGTGACGAGCAAAACTGTAACATGGAGTAACACTTTTTATTTCAGCTGTCGCTATATTTCCAAGTTCTAACGACATTCATACTGTTGTTGTATATTTTTATTGGTACATCTTTGCTTCCTCTGTCATATCGATTTGAAGTCAATTCAACAACATTAACAAAACCAGCAGACAAAAATGTAAATTAAGGCAAATGTTACAGTTTTGCACTCATATATTTTTAATAACTTTTTGACAATTTTCACAAAAAAAAAGAATTATTAACACAATGTTCAGTATGCTTTTGCTTTATTTAGTTCCTGGTTGCAATTTGGCATACCTAATGTGTATGTCTGCAAAAATTCTGGAGGTATAGCCTCCCATATATCCTTGGTGTGCTTTCACAGCTCATGTACTCCATTGGACGGACTTGGATACTTAGTAAGATGCGCTTTTAGTTGATTTCGCAAACTCTCTATGAGGTTCATGTCCTCGGATTGTGGAGGTCATTTCAAATTTGCAAATTTTTGCTTTTGTTCCAGTCTTTGCGAACATGTGCAGTGTGTTTTGGTTGCTTTTTCAGCAGAAACTCTAATTTTTTCGACTACATCTTGCAAATTTTGTTGAAATATGAACAGATACTGTTCCTTACGCATAATGTTTACAAACGGATCAACAACGTTTTTGAAATACAACCCCAAACTATTATTGACCGACCACTGTGATTCACAGTTTGCCTTACATGATGCGCGTAGGCTTAATTTGGGCCTTTGATGCAATACCATGCCCGGCCATCTGATTCAAAGCGATTAATTTAGTCTTGTCAGACCAAATAACCCTCAATTAAATCTTAAAAATGTGTTTTATTGCATTCTGTAAGGCCTAACATATCCCAATAGGCAGCGGTCCGGTTTTCGTGCGATGCAGCAAAACGCTGCCACACTCGCACTTGTATTTTGATCAAATTTGCTTTTTTCTTCTTTTATGATCCATTGTGCTCAATTTGGCAATTTTTCGCCTCACTATCTACTGATTTGCATTCAATTTTAATACCTTAAGCGCTTCTGTAGTAGTGCCTGCAGCGCTACTTGCTACTAAGTTCACAAGATATCGGACTGTATATATTTTGACAGACTTCCTTTGTCCTTAGTAACACTTTAGGCTATATTTTTTCTCAGTCTTAACATTTTCATGTGGCAAACTCCAGAATTTTTTGCCACTTTCCCTGCGGTCCCGCCTCTTCGCAGTAACTCTATTATTTACATTTATGTTTCCTGATTAACCATATTATTTACTGGTAACCACTTCTTGAATAAATTACAATACAGGAAAAAGCCATCTGAATAAATTACAATACAGGAAAAAGCCATCTGACTTCCAACTAATGAAAAGATAACTGTAAAATGCAAAACTGAGAGTGAGTGCAAAAGTGTAACATCTGCCTTAATTTACATTTTTGCCTGCTGGTTTTATTATTGCTGTTGGATTGACTTCAAATCTTTGTGAGATAGGGAGTAGGGGTGTACCAATAAGAATATACAACAAAAGTATGAAAGTCGTTAGAACTATGAAAGATAGCGGTGGCTGAAATAAAAAGTGTTTAATCATGTTACAGTTTTGCTCGTCACTGTATATAGATAATAAACTTAAATTTGATGAGCATGTTGAGCATACAGTGAACAAAATTGCGAAAAAAATTGGTCTTATGAAAAGATCTTGTAAGTATCTGAGAAGAAGGTATAAAACCCTGGTCTATAGATCTATAGTAGAACCACATTTTATATACTGCCCAACAATCTTCTTCTTAGCAAGCGACGCAAATATCGAGAAATTGCAAAAAATGCAAAATAGAGCTATAAGGTTCATATTAAATAAGCGTTACGATACACCTACACAGGAGATGATCACAGATATGAGTTGGTTGAGTGTTAAGCAACAGGTTTTCTATCATGCTATGAAATTCGTATACAACATAAAGAACGGTAAACTCCCAGACTATCTGAGCGACAATCTTCTTTATATAAATGAAACTCATTCATATATACTCAGGGAAAACAATTTTTTTAGACTCCCACTTTATAGAACAGAGGTAGACAAAAAAAATATATTTTATAAAGGTTTAAAGTGTTTTAATGAGTTACCGCCACATGTAAAAGACTGTGATAACTTTGTTGCTTTTAAAAGACAACTATTTGATCACTGTAAAACTCTGGCTATTAGGTAGGAGAGCACGAAACGGAATGGAAACCAGGCCTTTCCATCCGACCAAGCAGCAAATGATCTAGCATACGAAAGCTTCCGACTATGCCCAACAGCCCGACCATAACGCGGAGCGGAAACTAAACCTTTCCGCCCGCCTCATATCACGGAATCCAGCGTCAGGGTTTGCATATTAATGACGACGGGAACATGGATCGGAGACTCGGCCTTTCCGACCGTGACTATCAACTCGTGAGCAACGCGGAGCGGAAACAAGGTCTTTCCGCCTGCTGCACATAGTACATAAAGGTAGACTGGAGACTAGGCCTCGCCAGCTACCAAACTAGTTAGACAATATACATTTATATAGGTTAATTGATAGTTTTAGAAACATAAACAGCTTTGTAATTAAAAATTTAAACTTACATATACGCATACTTTGTTATATATTAAAAATACCTATCAGTACTTTTAAGTCGCAAGACTGTAACAAATAAATAAATAAATAAAATAAATTTCTTCGCTAATGACAAAAAGAAGAACTAATCGTAAAATTTGTTTCATTAGTCATAAAGCTGTGTGAGGGGAAATGTACCATTTTTCTCCTAACTGGATCCGCCAATGGTAGAGCTGACAACCGCTGCGGCTACTCAGTGAGCATACGTATGTATGTACATGTGCAAAACAGAGGCAACAGACCGAAAACAATAACATCAACAGCTATAACATAAACAATAACAAGGACTGTCGTGTCCATAAACGAACTAAGATTTTCGTTGTAAGCCTAAGTGAATGAGGATGCGCACTTCATTAACATAAAGCTATGATGGGAAAGGTTCAGCAGCTCCCAAATGCAAAATAAGCATTCGGCCTCGAGGAAGATAAGGATAAAGGATGCCAAGTAGGCATTGAAGTTTGGCCAGCTGTGTAGAGGAGTGATTATACATCTCCGGGGCTTTCCCAGGATGGGGCAAACTTTTGAAATCGCCCACCACGTAAGCTAATATCAGAAATTGAGGTAGCAAGTGGAGAAAGCACACATGAAAGAAAAAAACCAAGCATGAGAAAAAATTGCGTAGAGGGCAAAAAGATTTACGGTTTAGCAGGGCATTGAAGCGTTTTT
>NW_023458561.1:18740752-18746993 GCF_013731165.1 Rhagoletis pomonella
AAACTTAAAACACGTTTTTATTATAATTTGAGATAAAATTTAAAAAAATATTTATATAAAGATATAAAGTTTTCGTTTAAGGGGAGTAGTAGGTACCTAACTTGGTTTAATTTAACTATTTGTAATCTACTCAATCGACGGCTTTTCCCAGAAAATGGTTACACTGGATCGCAAAGTTTTGTTTGTTTTGTTGTTCCACGAATGCCCCTATCCATCACCCATGTAGAATTACTCGCTGATTACGAAAATCTAGTTAATTTTTTATCCTATGGATAAGTTTTCGAGATATTTTCAGTTTACCGTTATTCAGCTTAAAACAAAAAGTGATTTCAGTTAATCACGTATATCTTACCAGCCTATTTAACAATCTTAAAACTAAATACGGCAAATGAAAGCTAACGAAATTCTCCATTTTTTTTTTAATAAAGTAGCAATTTAAACTTAAGTACCACTTTCTATTCATAGTTGCATTTCAGACTTATACTAAATAATTTTTTCTTAGTTTTACGATATAGCAAAACGAGTGTGAGGTTTTATTGATTTTTTACGATATATTAATCTTTATAAATTTTCCTTTTTCGAACCAATTGGAGATCATTCAATATTGTCAAAATCAACTTAATAAACTTCGCGTTTACATATTTCGTATTTTCTTCCATAATTTAATAAAATACTATTATCTAGTTACGACGTGATGGTAGCTGCATCTGAAACTAAATTTTAAGTTGGTACTTAGCCAAAAAAGCCGTAACTAAGCTGCCTATGAATAACGTTAGTAGCAACTTAAAATAGTTGCGACTAAAGTGTGAACTAAATAAAACCATGAATACGCGCCTATATGTTTAAGTTGTATAATTTGTTAGTTTCGTAATAAATAATCTAATATGTGACAATTATTTAAAGTATGAGAAAAGGCAGTTAAAATGTCCTAGCTGTTACGTCGGAATGCTCCATAACCTAAAAAGCATCCCATCTGTCTTCCTGTGCGGTGTAGCCAAACCTAGCGGTTGTCTTCCTGCTGAAGAGCATAGTCTCAATAAGAGCATCTAAGTTAGAGCCAACACCAAGGGACTGTTTTCAAGATCTTTGGTTAATCGTTACAGAAACAATGTTACATTGATGAAGTCAGTAACGTCGTTAACGATATTTAACTGGGTATTAGTGTTAAACAGAAATGATGAGAACCGCCTTAATCTTCTAATGCTCCCGTTATGGTACTTACATACATTACAATTTCTAAATCTTTGATTAACACCAACTGCAGGTTAAACATCGTTATCGTAAACATAACAAGAAGTCGATAAAGTCGATAACCATGTTTAACCTGTAGTTAGTGTTAGCAAGACAATGAAAAACTGGCCCTTAATGTTGTCTATAAAAGCAACAAAAAGGATACTCCTTTTCTGATGATGAACTATTTTCCACCAACACGACAAGTGAGTTTAAAGTGGTTTTCGTAGATTTGCCTTTCGTGAAGGCATGCGGCTCTGGGGAGGACCTACTACAGTATATTCCATTTAGCTGTCTATTCGCTTAGGTGCATTTTCCGCTGGTATCATGGTATCATTCCCCGTAAATATTCATCCACTATCCTTTCTATAATTGGTCAAACTTATGGGTCTGAAGACTTTGGGAATAGATTGCCCGGTATGTATCTAAGACATAATACTTTATTTTTTATAAATTTTTATTTTAGCGCAATAACGGAGCAATTTAGTACAAACGACCCCATACACCACACAAACAATCGACGTAAGCCCGATATTGCGTAATATTTGTGTGTGGTATAGGAGCCCTATAACAGCGGCGTGTGCAAAGAAATTCCGGGTTGTGTTTCCCTTATAAGAGTTACCAAATCAGTTAGTTAACATCTGGTCGTCATAGCTACGATGGAATTAACAGCATCAGCCGAGTGAAAATACTGCTAAAGTAACGAGGCAGCGCCGCTTGTGATACCCTTGCTTGCCTCACCGCTCGTGCCATAAATTCAAATTGGTTCGATAGTCGACATGCGTCTTCTGTATACTGTTTATTCTGTGATTTTAACCAGGGCTGCAAACCGGTTCTGAATCGTACCGGTTTTTGAACCGAACCGTCTCTTTTTTTCGGACTTCGAACCGACCCACGAACCGAACCGTTTTTACTTTTAAATGCCAAAACCGAACCGAAACCCATCCCAAAAAATGGTTCAAAATGAAAATCCACTAAAGCATTTTTCAAGTTTTGTAATACACAAATTTGTCTAAAAATGCAACCGGTATAGTAAAACTGTAAATTTTTTTTTTGTGTAATGGCAACTCCGCGAGTTTTAATTTCGTCCATATAAAGAATGCTTGATTTTTGTTTATATGAAAAAAATGCTTAACAATGCCAGCAAAAACAAAATATCAAAAACTTAATTGTTTTAGTTCTGATTATAAAGTTTGAAGCTTTGATGCAACGTTGTTGAAGTTTGCTGTTTTTCAAATTTTCATACAAAGTTTGAAATTTGAATTTATGTGCTTTTTTACTATATAACGAGCTATACTTTTATAAAAAAAATTGTGGACATTAAACCAACAAAAGAAAAATAGTCAAAAGCCGCACTCATATTATTTTGACCATAGGTATACTTGTGCATAGGTATAGGCCTACATAGTGCAAGCTCCAACCTACCGAAAATTAGGGTTTCAATATTAAGCCAAGATTTTGAGGATTAGCCAGGCTCACCATTTGTCCAAACCCTAAGAAGTTTATTAAAATTTGTCTAATTTCGCCTTAATCGTGTTGATTTTAAGTAATTTTTTTGTTGAAGGTATTATGCATTTTCTTCCATACAAAAAATTTAAAGTTTAAAAAAAATTAAAAAATTGTCAAAAATCAACTTAAGACTTTAAAATTTTTCCTAGTACTTCTTATTAAAATGTTTGCAATTTAGATGAAACTTTGTAGAATATTTATAATTGTTTCACAAAGTTTAAAACTTGGACCTTATCTGGTTAAAAAAATAAACATTAATAAACAAAAGAAAAATAGCCAAAACTTGATAAAATGTCGTGTCCCTATTTATTTTTCCACCACTATACTAGGGGTTGAAATTCGATTTTTTTGCTACACACAGTTATGCCAAATTTAGTTTAACTTTTTTGAAAATAAAAGCGAAATTCGATTTTTTATAGAAAAATTCGATTTTGTCCGAATTTTAGCACCCCAAAGTTCGATTTCGAAAATTCGCCGTTTTGGAACTAAAATTCGATTAAACTCGAATCTTGAAGCTTCGAATATCGAATTTACCCATCCCTACACTATATATGTGGATATTTAAAGTGATCTCAGTAACAAAGCCTTTAATATTCATATTATGGATTTGTCATATTTTTGTAATATTTGTATCCTTTAGCATAAAGAAATTGAACCATTTGAACCGAACCGAACCGTGGTTCAGAGATACTCGTGAACCGGTTCTTAAATAAAACGGTACAATCTTTTTCTAAGTGGTTCGAACCGCTGAACCGAACCACACCGATTTTTGGAGTGGTTTGCAGCCCTGATTTTAACATAAGAATCAACATTACATTGCTTTGCGATGTACTAAGTACGAATTAACAGCAGAGGGCGCTGTAAGCGCTGAGCAACGCTGTTATGTGGGCATGTATTTTAGATTCTTAGGATTTTTAAAGTCCTGCAGTTAAATTTTTAGGAAGTATTTAAACTTTTTTTTTCCCCTAAGACAATACGAAGTGTATCCAGAACCTATAACCGAAATTTCAAAAAAGTCGGTACAGCCGACCTCGAACTTTGCGAACAGAAAAAAAAACGGCTTTCAAAATATATATTAGTATAGACTTCTGGTATTTTTTGTATACTCTACCTGAATTGTAATCTTTTTCTGTAAAGATGTAATATTCCACTGACTTGAATAAATAAATCAATAAATCTGGAAGTATGATTTCGAGTGGTTAGAGGCGCGAACTCGGCAGGTCTAGAGTTCTATCCCTGGTCCAAGCAACACCCACGCAAAAAATTTGTCTAACAGCTTGTCATTAAAACCATTTTCCGTTCAGAGGCGGCATAAAACTGTAGTTCCCTCCCATTTGTGTGACAACCAGTGTGACCACGGGTTTGTGAAAAATTTTAGCAGAAAAGGGTATCAATATGTATCACTTTTTTCATTTAAGTATCAAAGCATCAATATGGAATAATTTTTATGAAAAACCATTTTCCAAAACAAAAAGGACTTTTTGACCCTTTGCACGGGAAAGTAGACTTTCGATTTCGCATTTTGACAGCAAAATGCATAGAAAAAAGCTAGCATTGCCACGTTTAACCACACCTTTAGTCTGACTCGTAGCTTTTTTTTATAAAAAAATAAATTGTAACAAAAAATTGAACGAATGCCTTTATGCCTTTCGGCAGCGGGCGGATTCAAAATTGGATGAATATCGTACAGCTGATTGCAGTTTACCAACTACCAGAAAAATTATCAAGCTTCTACCACTATAAATCGGTAACCGGTAAATCAATACTAAAATAATTTTACGCAAACAAAATACATGGGGGAAAATTTACCGCAAAACTCCACAGGCAAACACCGATGGCCTACCAACTGTCATTTTGACGAGCAGTATGATTGCAAGTTTTTGTATGTGGGCACTTTGATAACTTGATATGCATAAGCATTTGCCGCATGACGCCGCCAGACAACATTCTCTCAATTTCGATGTTTAAAAACATTTAAATCTTAAAAAAAAACTTGCTGAAGAACTTCCTAAAACGTTATCATAATAGGGAACAGATTCTTATTTTGATTTAATATTAATATTTCATCGATGTTACCACCAGCACCCTTTCTTTTAAGTAAAAATATGGCTGTCAAACTATCAAATTGACTGCAACAGATGTCAAGCAATAAGCGCTGACATATATTGCAGCCCATGAGAAATAGGCGATATCCATTGGATGCATATTTTGTGACATGGTTATCATGACATTGGTGTTTTCCTGTGGAGACAGGGCCTTACCGAGCACCGAAGTACCAAGCCCAAATTTAAATTATTGAATATAGCGAAAAAAGTGCAACGCTATGATACTGTTCGTTTATTCACTTTTTGACGTTATTCGTCATGGACCATAAATCACAATACATGAAAGGTTCGTTCAGTGAACGACAATGAACTTTTGGATGTACATTGCTACAAGTGCACGACATGTTTTGTTATGCATACAAATTTACAGATTTTTTTCATTGTATTTGGAAAAGTATCAAAATTTAAAAAAAGTATCTCTTCAAAATTCATCGAAAAATGTATCACTTTTGATCCACTTGGATCAAAACGGTCCTACTGGTGACAACATCAAGGCGCAAACCACAAGCCGGAGGAAACGCTGGGCAGACCAGCAAACTATTCTGATAAACGAATATCCGGAATTTTCATTCACTTATTAGTGTGTGCGTGTGTGTGTATGCCCAAAATTTTTTGCTTTAGCACCGATTAATAACTAAAAACAAAAAATGTGGATGACGTCAAAACCAAATTTGGTGTATAAATTTATGGCGAATATGTTTAATAAGTTTTGCATGCAAACGATTGCCCGACGTAGTGCATGACAGCGAAGTCTGCTGAGCAAGAAAAAAGTTAAAAATGCGAACAAATTTATTAATATCAAATTGAAATAACATAATTTTTAGAAACTAAGCAAACATACATATTCTAATACAAAGTAAAAACGTGTTTTCATGCACACGTGGTTTGATTTTTGGATTGAATGCTCTTCCTCAGCGGCAGAACTGCATCCACTTTTTGGCTAGCGCTACGTCCGTAAGAAGAGAAAAAACTTATATCGCACTCAATTTCTCTTTATAAAGTTTATGTAATCCCTTAAAACTTCCCAGAAATAATCGACGAAAAAATTGCTGTGCTAGCAATCACTAACTGAACAAGTGTGTCGTCACACACACCGCTGATTCTATCAAATTTAACGAGACTGAGTTTTCCGTATATTGGTGAAAGAAGAAGTTCGCCACATTTTTCAATGCGATTAGCCAGACATAAACTCCTATAGAACCGCACATGTACATATTTTCATATACATATAAAAGTGAATAATAATCTACACAATAAATACACTAACACTTTAGTCAGTTGTTTTATGACACAAGCAATACCGATATGATGCTCTACTCGGATACGAATTCTAACAGCGTTCTTGGCTCTTTACCTGAAAATCTTTTATGGCCGCGCAGCCGTGGATTAACCAAAAA
>NW_023458561.1:18747093-18748128 GCF_013731165.1 Rhagoletis pomonella
CTTCGATAAATCAGTAAATATTGAAGCTAATTTATTCAAAATTGATGGTTGCAACAATTCTTTACCAAGAAATACGTTTATGACAAAATTTTGGAAAATGGGCGTAGCACCGCCCACTTGTGATCACATATATGTATCTCGCTAACCGTTCTAGCAATTTGTACCAAGCTCGGTATGGTTATTGTGCTTGCCACATAAAAGCAAACCGTTATATTTATACACCCCGGCTTATCATGTAGCGGTAGCTTTCGGAAAGGAGGAAAACATATATTTAATACTTGCGCCGGGTATTTAATGTTCGGCTCCGCCCGAACTTAGACTTTCTTACTTGTTTTTATGTATGTTACCGCATACCTTTGGACCACGTTAACCGATTTCGATAATCCGTTTTTGTTTATATCCGATAGTTGGATCGTGAAGAAATTAAAGATAATCTTAAATTTTCATATGAGAATTGAAGTCGTTTTTCTTTGCTTAAAAATTACTTGTTATTTTAACAACTTTTACTTTGTACTTTGTATCCTCCGATTCAAGTGGTTCGTTTTTGATTTGTATTGTGTTCTTCAATACCTTCACTTTTTAAAGGCAAATAAATTACACCAAGCCCTTTTGTACCTGAGCAAAATTATGTTGCTGAGGAAGAGGGTTACCCTCCTGACAATGCAGATAAAGTAGGTGTGCTTATGTGTACATGTGCACCGATATCGATTACAAGATACTAGTTTCCGCTTCACTAAGCAAGCATGAACGGATTGCAACCCTCAACTATTGCCTTAACTTAGTCGCTTGTCTTTTTCTTATTTCTTTTCCGGTTTCCTTTATTCCTTCATATCAGTTGTTATTTTAAGTTGGTGTGGATATTTTATACCTACTTTCCATTCCCATTCTTTGGCACTACTTAAATACTCGAATTTCTTCCCTTTCTGGTGTTCCCTATTTGGAATATTTTCCTTTACCTTAATTGGCAAAGGAATGACGCACCGACCGCCAAACACCGCCAACAATTTACCGGTCAGCCACACAGCCAACCACTCC
>NW_023458561.1:18748228-18751737 GCF_013731165.1 Rhagoletis pomonella
GCGTTTTTGGTTAATCCACGGCTGCGCGGCCATAAAAGATTTTCAGGATAAGAGCCAAGAACGCTGTTAGAATTCGTATCCGAGTAGAGCATCATATCGGTGTTGCTTGTGTCATAAAACAACTGACTAAAGTGTTAATGTATTTATTGTGTACATATGTATGGAAATACTTATCTAAGGTTATTATTCACTTTTATATGTACAGTATATTTAGCTTAGCTGCCCATCCTTCTTTGCACGAAAAACTTGTGCACTTAACCGAAAAAAGCACTTAAGCGAATTTTCCTTAATACTTCAATGAGGAAGGTATCCGAATCCCTATGAAACCAAATAATGGAGGAGCACTTACCACGTAGAAATTACTGCAAGCGCAATTTTTAAGGAATGGTATCTAATTATCTATATAACTACATTAATTGATAGCCATTTTCGTTGTTCTGCGAGATGAGCAAAATAAATAAAAGCTTGTAAAATTAGGTAATTGTAGGGCCAGTGCAGGTAAACCTAATTCTCTCTTTGATAGTTAATAATAGTTGCACAATTTTTAAGGCAGGTATCGCCAATGTGCAGGTATGTTGAATGCATCTATCGGAGGAGTTTCCTTATAAATGTTAAGAATAATGCCGCTAATGCGCATTTTAGGGTAGGTATCTTAAATGTGCACTTAAGCATAAAGGCAGCAAAGCAAAATATACTGTATATGAAAATATGTACATGTGCGGTTCTATATGAGTTTATGTCTGGCTAATCGCATTGAAAAATGTGGCGAACTTCTTCTTTCACCAATATACGGAAAACTCAGTCTCGTTAAATTTGATAGAATCAGCGGAGTGTGTGACGACACACTTATTCAGTTAGTGATTGCTAGCATAGCAATTTTTTCGTCGATTATTTCTGCGAAGTTTTAAGGGATTACTTAAACTTTATAAAGAGAAATTGAGTGCGATATAAGTTTTTTCTCTTCTTACGGACGTAGCGCTAGCCAAAAAGTTGATGCAGTTCTGCCGGTGAGGAAGAGCATTCAATCCAAAAATCAAACCACGTGTGCATGAAAACACGTTTTTAATTTGTATTAGAATATGTATGTTTGCTTAGTTTCTAAAAATTATGTTATTTCAATTTGATATTAATAAATTTGTTCGCATTTTTAACTTTTTCTTGCAAATTTTTTTCTTACATTCTTGCTCAGCAGACTTCGCTGTCATGCACTACGTCGGGCAATCGTTTGCATGCAAAACTTATTAAACATATTCGCCATAAATTTATACACCAAATTTGGTTTTGACGTCATCCACATTTTTTGTTTTTAGTTATTAATCGGTGCTAATGCAAACAATTTTAGGCATACACACACACACAGACACACACACTAATTTTCAAATGTAAACACTAGGGTTGAAAATTATATCCGTATGTTTTGACTAACCAGATAATCCGGACATCCGAATATTCGAATAGTGAATGAAAATTCCGGATATTCGTTTATCAGAATAGTTTGCTGGTCTGCCCAGCGTTTCCTCCGGTTTGTGGTTTGCGCCTTGATGTTGTCACCAGTATAACCGTTTTGATCCAAGTAGATCAAAAGTAATACATTTTTCGATGCATTTGGAAGAGATACTTTTTTTAAATTTTGATACTTTTCCAAATACAAATGAAAAAAATCTGTAAATTTGTATGCATAACAAAACATGTCGTGCACGTGTGGCAACGTACATCCAAAAGTTCATTGTCGTTCACTGAACGAACCTTTCATGTATTGTGATTTATGGTCCATGACGAAAAATGTCAAAAAGTGAATAAACGAACAGTATCATAGCGTTGCACTTTTTTCGCTATATGAAATAATTTAAATTTGGGCGTGGTACTCGGTAATTCGGTGCTCGGTAAGGCCCTGTCTCCACAGGAAAACACCAATGTCATGATAACCATGTCACAAAATATGCTTCCAATGGATATCGCCTAATTCTCATGGGCTGCAATATATGTCAGCGCTTATTGCTTGACATCTGTTGCAGTCAATTTGATAGTTTGACAGCCATATTTTCACTTGAAAGAAAGCGTGCTGGTGGTAACATCGACGAAATATTAATATTGAATCAAAATAAGAATCTGTTCCCTATTGGATTATTTATGATAACGTTTTAGGAAGTTCTTCAGCAAGTTTTTTTATTAAGATTTAAATGTTTTTAAACACCGAAATTGAGAGAATGTTGTCTGGCGGCGTCATGTGGCATGCTTATGCATATCAAGATATCAAAGTGCCCACATACAAAAACTTGCAATCATACTGCTCGTCAAAATGACAGTTGGTAGGCCATCGGTGTTTGCCTGTGGAGTTTTGCGGTAAATTTTCCCCCATGTATTTTGTTTGCGTAAAATTATTTTAGTATTGGTTTACCGGTTACCGATTTATACCCTGCAAAAAATTGTGCGACTAATCTCTAAAGAGAGTATTCCGAGATTACTCTCAATCGGGTACAATTGGGAATTAATTAGTCCCAACTAGTCTCATAAGGGTACTAATGGAGGTCAATTAGTCTCGACTCATCCCTTATGGGTATAATTGGAGATCAATTAGTCCCCAACTCATCTCTAACGGGTACTATTAACGATTTAATGATATGTACGCACTTAGTCAATGAAATTTCATGTGCGGCGTTGGCACGCAGAGAGAGTATTCGCCTAACAAAACTGAGCACCCCGGTTCGAATCTCAGCTGGCGCAAATTTTTATTTTTATTTTTTAAAAGCGACTAGTCGCTTTTTATACCCTTTTGGATATAAAGGGGGACAATTAGTCTCTTCATAGGACATGCTCGAACAAAAGCGATCAGTTCATTCCATATAAAGAGATCAAAAGTGGTATTAGTCGCATGCTCCTTTGCGATTGCTCCCGGAGTCATCCCGGATTAGTCAAATTTTTTGCAGGGTAGTGGTAGAAGCTTGATAATTTTTCGTATATCGTAAAAAAATCAATAAAACCTCATACTCATTTTGCAATATCGTAAAACTAAGAAAAAATTATTTAATAGAAGTCTGAAATGCAACTATGAATAGAAATTGTTACTTAAGTTTAAATTGCTACTTTATTGAAAAAAATTTGAGAATTTCGTTAGCTTTCATTGCCGTATTTAGTTTTAAGATTGTTAAATAGGCTGGTGAGATATACGTGATTAAGTGAAATCACTTTTTGTTTTAAGCTGAATATCGGTAAACTGAAAATATCTCGAAAACTTATCCATAGGATAAAAAATTAACTAGATTTTCGTAATCAGCGAGTAATTCTACATGGGTAATGGATAGGGGCATTCGTGGAACAACAAAACAAACACAAATTTGCGATCCAGTGTAATCATTTTCTGGAAAAAGCCGTCGATTGAGTAGATTACGAATAGTTAAATTAAACCAAGTTAGGTACCTCCTACTCCTCTTAAACGAAAACTTTATATCTTTATATAAATAATTTTTTAAATTTTATCTCAAATTATAATAAAAACGTGTTTTAAGTTT
>NW_023458561.1:18751837-18759568 GCF_013731165.1 Rhagoletis pomonella
TTTTTTAAATTTTATCTCAAATTATAATAAAAACGTGTTTTAAGTTTTTAAGTTATTATTTTATTTTAAACTATAAGTGCGCCCTTGGAAGGGAGAAATTTTAATAAAGTTCAATGATATAGCACAAACTTAGGGCCGGTTACCCAATGTCTGGTCAACACTTATTGCAGGTTATAAATCGTTATCGACGTGATCGGCTCCATAACATATAACGGGGAGCCGATAATGTCGACTACGATGTTTAACCTGTAGTTAGTGTTAACCAGACATTGAGTAACCGGACCATAATGTGATTCCTAACACGCACCGTCACGACATCCGTGATAGTATCCTTTACTTGATTTCCGTTTATTTTAAACACACCTTCTGTCTTTTTTTGAATGACAGGGCTATTTGAAGATTTCTTGCAATTAGAATCACTCACGAAAACCCATACAAATGCAGGCACAAAATGTAATGGTAAGTGCACAAGCTGGGCTTCCCTGGAAGCGTTTTTCATTTTAAATATCGTTACCTTAATATAAGGAGGACCTATCAGGTTGTTTCTTTATGGAGTGATGAAAAAACTCCATAGAAAATGAAGTCATTTTGCTACGAATTAGTTTAAAACGCTGTTTTTATTGTAGTACGTATGTAGCTAATTTTATGCTGTGGTAATTATTTTTAAAATCCAATCGGCAGACTTTTGTATAATACTGCATTAGAAAAGAAAATGAGTTAGGGTATTTAACTCACAAATTACTCTAAGTACTCACAGAAATCAGCTCCTTAAGATATCAAATCAAATTATGTATGCATGTAGAGACTCACCTAAAAATAAAGAAAATAAGTTGGTTGATTATATCACTTAAACTGTATAAAACTAAGGTTAAACTAAATAATTTTCTAATCACGAATGTGTAAATTGCATAGATATTTATTTAACTTTTTGACACTTTTTAAAAATAGAAAAAAAGATTTAGAAGTATAAAATACAAATGTAAATAAGCTTAAGGTCATATAATTTCAATTAAATATAAGCCTTATAAAGAAATAAATAATGAATAATTCAAATACACGGGGGATGAAGTAACACAAACGACAATAACGGAAAATTTGCTTTATTTCACTTTTAAATCTGAAATTTTGCCTTATTTCCCATTGCTTATTAATACTATTTGTAAAAAAAAACAGTTTACTGACAGAAGGAAAAAGAACTTTGTTTATTCCAAAATTACAATTAAACAAAAAATGTGATATATGTTATTCATATGAAGAAAGTCTATCAAAATATAGGAAAGGAGTCGTCTTTAATAACTGCTCAACAAATTGGACATAGCGCTTTTGTATGAATTTTATCTGCAAGCTTTTTAGTATGTTGAAAACATTGCTGGAAAACCTTAAAATGTTTGCATGGAACCATGGCACAATAAACAGTTGAAATAATAAAACAGCTTTCTCGCTTTATTTTCTGTCCGATTCTAAAGGCAATTTACCAAATAAAGCAGTGTCAAAATCTTTTTCTCGCTCTAATTACTTCACCGGGTATAATTCCTCCATGGCATGGAACAAACAAAAGTTGCCGTTCCTGTTCGCTGTATGTAACAAAGAGAATATTGTTTTGAGTTTTATCTTCAGTTAAAATTTCTGCATTATCATCACTGGTTTCACCATATCCGAAATGTGGATTTCGTTTAAGACGACGAAGCGAACATGTGGAACGAAGTAGTGATGTAAAAATGTGTAAAATTTTACCTCCTCTCAGACTGCTGAATTTGAACGTATACTCGGTACAAGCAGGTGGGATGAATGGCGCAATAAACAGGTGAAGTAATAAAACGGCTTTCTCGCTTTATTTTCTAACATTCGGCTGTCTTAAAGTCACATTTTATAGGCATGTTTTCAAATAACGCAGTGTCAAAATATTTCTTCTCCCTCTTATATTACTTCACCTGGTATAATTCCACCATGTAGCTTACCTTTCTGAGCACAAGTGTCCATTGTGGATTCCATATTCATAATAAAAACGGTTTACTATCCAAATGAATGACTTTTGTTTATGCTTAGGCTCCGAGTTTACACAAACGACTTCACCAGAGCGACGTCAATTCGATGGGAAAAAACGACGTCGGAACGACTTTGCATTTTGGATGGCAAAAACGACTTCGTTTCGAGTTCATCCAAACGACTTCACCAGAGCGACGTCGATACGACGGCGATTCGAACTCGTCTTTGCTCTGTGGCAAATTGGGTTATGAATGTTGCATTATTAATTGTCGCAAGTCGTTGGAACTTGTAAGGATACACTCTGTATATGTACGTATGTATGAATGTGTGTACACATGTTTCTGTTGTATACACTTCCCTATGCTAAAGAAAATTCAAATAGTAGTGACTATAAATAGTTACTTGAAGATATAATTCACTAATTCTGCGAGGGCGGGCAGTGGGAATAACAAAACCACCATGTTTATGCCAAGGCGAATGTCTCATACGAGCTTTATGATTGACAGCAGTGATATCTAATATTAATATTCGAATTAAAGTTGCAAGAATTGAAGGAGTCTTCTATGATTGCATACTCTTGCCTTTCGTTCCTTGTGGAGCTTTCAAGTAGCATGCGATAAAGTAATCAATGTGAAACTTCTAATAGTTCTTGTGCAGGCATATGCACATAAATATGTAGTTACTTACATAAATAGCTGAACGTATATAACGCTAGCTTATAAAGAAAAGTTGCTAAGTCCCATTTTAAAAGTTTTGCAGGAGAGGAAAGCACTTCTTATAGGCATTTGCTTTAAGTATTTCACAAAACTTTTAATACAATATTTTGGCTCAACGGCTCGGCGCCAGTGAGCCATTCGCAATCGTCGTGTGCTGTGAATGCCGCATTATACTAAAACCAGCCTTTCAACATAAGCTACTGTTCCATACGAACACATATATGTAAACGAGAATAAATAAAATAAGTACCTTTATCCTTCTCAAAACAATGAATTTTTAATTTCTCTAGCCTCCTGTATCAAAATATGGGTTTTCATAAAAAGTGGACTTAGCAAGTTTTTACTCTAAGCTAGCGATATATATGTATGTATCTACATTAGTGTGCGCCTTATTTTTCAACTTTGACCCCAAGAAAAGTTAATTGGTGTTAAAACTTTGCTCTGACAAAAATTCTTCCATATCGGATAACAGAGAGACTTTCCTCAGAGAAAGTTCATCAAGTTTTTCACAAAAGTTTTCATTAAGTCAGTGGGAAGTTTAATATATTTTAATATATTTTGTTCGCAAAATAAATAATATAAAAAAAAAACTTTTTAATATACGACGCTTTTATAAATGGACTAAAAAGTAGAAAATAATAATTCTCAGTCGTATAGAATTTGTTTTGATAACTTTTGATTTTGAAATTTTAGCAAAAGTCATTATAAACATGTATGTACATTAAAGTGGTCCAAAAATGTATGTAAAAAAAATAAGGTCGCATTTTTAATGCTATTATGCTATTGTCTGCCGATTAACACAAAACTCAAACTAGTTAAGTCCCTCGTCGTTCCCCATATTTCCTATTTTGAACTGGTCTATGGCAATCTAACTACGATTCTAGGAATAAATTAAATCTAGTTTTAAATAACGTGGCTAGGTTCATTTATTCTAAAAAGAAGTTTGACCACATATCATTTTATACTAAAAATATTCTTGGGTTCAACCTTGATAATTACCTCAAGGTCCGAAATTTGGTGTATCTCTTCAAATTAATTAGAAACCGGCAACTTGGTTATCTTTTCCGGAAATTAGTTTCTGTGAAATCATCTCGTACACACAATATTGTTGTCTCAAAGTACAAAGATTGTTTTTTGTTAGTGCTATAAGAATTTGGAACTAACTACCAATTTCAATTAAATGCATAACATCGACTGTTTGCTTCAAAATGGCAGTTACAAACCTATATGTTTGATATCCTCCCTCTATTCACCTCATCTAAGTTTATCTATGTTTACTATCCTATTACCCCATCAACAAATTTGTTATTTTACTTTCTTACCCTATAATTTGTGTATTTTATACTTATTTTAGTACTCGAAGGATTAAGTTAAAAGTTTTGAAATTTATATATTAATTTGCGTACAACGAAAAGAGCCTGCGTCTTACTGTACCAATGAGAAGTAATAATAATAATAATAATTATAATAATAATAATAATAATAATAATAATAATAATAATAACGATAATAATAATAATAATAATATATTAAAGTGCACTTAATCAAAAGTTTTTTTATTGCATATTCATGAATTCATTTTATTTTTTGACTCCCAAAGTAGTGGATTTGGTCCATAATTGGACTAGTAGTTTTCTGTCTATTTTTAACCAGTATGAGACTGGTATATTTCTGACCGAAATCTGACAATTGCCATCTCGTAGGACATCCCCATGTTAAAAATACCAGTTGGTTGCATGGAAAAAAGATAGTTGACTGACTAGTTGGGCATGTGGTTCATACTAGTTGTGAAGTACATTTGACTACAGGGACGTTTTGCAGGTTTTAGTCCGTTCCAGCAGTCAAATTTCTTGTAATTTCCTGAAACTGAGAGCACTTTCGTGAGAGTAAAATATGCTTACTCTCAGTATAAGGTTGCAGGATTTAGTCCGAAGTTTTTCTTCTTGTAAATTCATGAGAACTGTCAAGTGAAGAGCACTGTTGCATTCGTAAACAACAAGTGAAAGAGCTGATGCAATTTATAAGAAATATTTTTAGCAGAATAGAAGCCGATTGTACCAAAATAAGGAAATCTTTTGAGAATTAAAGTGTTGTGTGGAAGAATTTCTGCCTGAATAAATAATTCTTTGTAAACAAATATCTGACATTTATATACCTGCAGGAAAAACGTTTGCGTTTCTGCAGTTTTTCTCAGTTTTTCGACCGTTGCTCTCTCTTGTGAGATATATTTTGCCATTTGACAGTTCTATAGGTTTTAGTCCAAAAATCGCTGGAATGCACCTACTATCAGCTTTTTGTGTTCGCGTATGCAAAAAACTTGCAAAGTAGGGGAAATGGAGAAATCAAAATTAAATTTTATTTTGAGGGTAAGCTGCTAGTTTCTGCTGGAAAAATTTTAGCCAACGGAAATTTGCCAACAAGAATACAACTGATCAAAAACAGCTGCTAGGAATTTACGCAAATTCCTAAATTGAAATTGATGGTTTGGAAGTTAAAATAGTAAAATGCGATTAATTAAACTTGTAAGAATTAATTAATTATTCGTTTAGTCAGTGAACCGTGTCTGGATGAGACTCCGGAATTTGTTTTCATACGTTTTCAATTGTATACTGTTGAATGTTAACAAAATTTCTATGAGCTGTTCGTCTAACTGGCAAGTCTTTGCAAATTTTCTGTTCGCGTACTATTTTGGAGATTTTAAACGAACGTACCTATTGACTAACCAACATTTAACTGTTAAGGACGGCTTTAACTGACGTAAAACCAGATTTTGAAAATTTGGCCAAAGGGATCTATTGAATTTTCTTTAATATCTATCTTACGTACATTAGAATAATAATAAAATTAATTTTCGGCCTCGGCCTTGCCTACTCATGCTATAACTCATTGCATTTGTGGGCATTCATCAAGAATTGCCCTTATTTTGGTAATTCGCCATAAAAAAATGGCCTCATAGATTGTGATGGTAATTTGAATTTAATCCCTCCAGAAGTCAATCCTGAAATGAAAGTTTTATGTATTGTAAATTATACATATTCTGATCGGCGAATGGTTTACGATCACTGAAAGCACAATGTCGAAGAATTCTAACTATCTTTGAAGCAATCGAAAGTATTCGTAAAAGAAATATACGCGCCAAATACTCTCATTCAGCCTTATCGTGTTTTTTGCCCGAAAAAAATTGCCCGAAATTCTTTCATCCGCCCGTAGTGAATACACGGAAACGAAAAGTGAACAGTGAACCGGTTCGAGGAAACTGAAACTCATGATAAGGCTGATTTTGTATTTTTTATCAAAATTGTATCATACATTTTTCAATGCCGGTAACTGTAAATGGAAACGGTAATAATTTACGACGCAGTCTAGTTTAACCATACCGACATAATTGTTTAGAATTGATAAAACGTTTAACCTGGGAAACCATTTTAATATGACAATCAAAATTAAAGAAATACAAAAAATTCATGTACAAAATCTATGGGAAGTCAATATTTTCAGAATTTTCTATTCATATTCTTTTTTTCAATTTTCCTTGAGCAGAGACAAACAGAACAAAAAAGGCAGCCGACAGCGGACAATCCATTCTAGAGCTATGTTCGGTATTACGTAAGCAACTGTGTTACATATTTTATAAATATAATTTCTAAATAGTTGGCAACCCTCTTCAAAACTATTACTTTTGGTGAAGAGTGCATTTAAATGCATTTCATTCCCTGGATGCGTCGCAATATTTTACTCGATATATATTTAAGTTGGTAAAATTTTAAGCGGCTGGCAATCCTACTAAAAAGTTTTTATTTTTGGCCTCAGCCAGTGAAGCTGTCCTTTTCAAAATGGTTATAATTTTTAAATAATTAATTTTTTTAGTTTACTTTTTAACAAAAACCCTATAAATCCAAGTTTCAATCTTCGTGCAGCCTTTTGAAAAAAAAACAAACAAAATTCAGAGCTTTTTAAATAGATCCCTTAGGAATATTTTGAGTACGCAGTTTTATAGCCCATTTAACGAACTCAATGTCAAATGTCAAAAGGTATATAAGTTCCTTGCTGGTTTATCGAAAATTCGAGTATCGGAAAAACCTTTGCTAAATCGGCCTCCAGCAGTAAGCCAACGTTTGGGCAGGATAACATCTGCCGGGTTCGGCTGTATGGGCATAGTCATTCAAACCCAAGCAAGACGTTCACCACAGCTAAAGAAGCTTTGGGCTGTTAATACAAGTTTCCTGAAAAAGAGCCAACAAAAAAAATGATCAACAACAATTGCTTTTTACGCCTGAGTGCCATGGTTTAAATCCCCGTGAACCGAAAAAGAAGAAGACTGATGAAGATATTTGATGCTCCTCAGAAAAGCAGCTTTGTATATCTTCTGCCATTATTTTTCCCCACAATAACTTTTCATAAAAATGGTATCAAGCTCAATTCAAATTAATTGAGAATTTTCACGTGCGTTGACCAGTTCATGTTGAAAAATAATCTTCATAGGTCTATTAACAAAATGCTACGAATCGTTCCATTTAACTGCCTAAATATATTAATTAATTTATTGAAAATACTATATATATATGTATGTTAGAATATCGAACCAAATTAAAATTTATGTATTTTTGCACAAAGAACGCTGAAAGAAATTCAGGTACTAAAGGTGGCATTAATTGATGCGGGCTCAAGTGGATTTAATTTCACTTAAAGTTGTACCGCAACGAGTGCCAAATGAAGTTGAAAATGAACTTTTTTAGTGCAACCTGATTTATCAAAATAACTCGAACCTTTTCACAATTACATGCACATACAAAATAAAAAGAAAATAAAAAGAGAAGATCATCAAAAAGCCAACTAAAAGCCAAAGAGCAGTGGGACTGCGAAAAGAAATAGCAAAAAAGTATGCAGCAAGAAAGAGGATACGCGCTGTTGCAGAAAACCTGCGTAAGCAAGAGCTTTGGTAACGGAGGGGCTAATGTTTGTTTAATTTTTAATTAACAAAAGGAGTGGTTGGCTGTGTGGCTGACCGGTAAATTGTTGGCGGTGTTTG
>NW_023458561.1:18759968-18786254 GCF_013731165.1 Rhagoletis pomonella
AATAATACGGAGCATTATTTCAAAATATCTATTTTGTCGGAAAACGAAATCAAAATTTGATGAATTCAAAAAAAAAAGACATATGGAAAGACGCATATCATCGTCATTTCTGGCAGTCTTTATTATCTGTTAAACTGAACATATTCTCCTTACGAAGCTCATTATTTGCATGATGAAATCTCCAAAAACGTAAACTTTGAGTTGCTTTTGAATATTATTAAGTAGTAAAAAGTAAATATTGCACTTACATTTATATATCCGGCGCACGTATTGCTGAACTGAATATGTCCATTTTCTTGCTTTTTCTGAAAATTATAAATTTTCTTTGGAGATGTGAATATAATTTTTTATGAAGGTTAAGATGGCTTTGTTCATTTCAGTAATTCCCCTTACCATTTAAACTTTCGTAACCTTAACAAACACTTGTTTCACAATATTCAGTAGTGAAACCAAAGGCAATCCACACCCATTTTCCGAAATTTATTTAAAATCACCACAATGGGTATGAAAAATGTGTTCAATTCCCAATTAAAGTACATATTTTCTCAATTTATTTTCTTGAAAGTTGTATAAAACGTTGTATGCATAGTTTTTTTATGTTTTTTTCTTTTTCTATATTTCTTTTGAATCAAAATGAATCAAAATTACGTAATCAAAAATTGGCGCTCTAACTGTCCTAATAATTGATATTTGAAGGTGGTGTTCATATAAAAAAAATCCACGAAATGAAGTTCAATAAGCATTTTAGGTCCAGTTAGACCAGATTTTTATGAATTAAAAGAACATCTTTAAAATAACTTCTCCAAAGCTCTTTTTTCGTTAGTGAAGGCAGAAGTCCTTCAATTTATGCCACTCTATACAAAAAAACAAATGAGAAACGAATGGCTTTCAAAAGGGTATTTTGGAAGAGATTTTAGCTCCTGAAATTATCTACTGGGTAGTATGTATGTATGACCCCTGTTCAGAAAGCTGCACTCTTTTGGAATGAAATGAAGATAAAAAAGTAATATTTTAACCAATTGAACTAAAAAGAAAGAAGGTAAATTCACCTTTCGTTATCGCTCTTCGATAACAATCTAATAACCGAAAGCTTAACCTTTTTTCATGGCAAGAAACTTTTAAACATAATAACAGATTAATTTATTTCGACATCAAATCTATATATATATATATGAGTAGTCCACTTGCAAACAGCGTTATGTGATTTTATAATAGTAAGCCATAAATAAAGAAAAAAGTCTACAACAACCAGTAACATCCAAACTGTATATTTCTTTTTATTATCTGATAATTTGGATAAATTATAGCATTAAAAATCAAAATCGCAGTGTGGTAGTTTTTGCAAATTTTATATATAGAAATTAAATAAAGCTAGTTTTGAAACAGTAAGTTTTATATAGCCAGCTTTTTTAAGCTTTTCGCGTTCTCTCTTCCATGAAGGTTGGTCTGCTTCTTTTTTGAGACGTCTTCCACTAGGCACCGAAACTACCACGTTTTCTAAGTCCATCAACTACTCATATATCTTTCGAATGACCGCGATGCCTGACCAAGCGGCTGTACCTATTTCGATTCTGTAAAAAGTTTTTTGTTAACTTCTCCGTGGAAGTATTTTCGTTGAAAAAAAATAAAAAAAATTGTTGTTGTTGCCTAAAAATTAAAAAAGCTGAGACTCCCGACTTCACAATTACATAGAGTTTTCCGTATATTATATGCCACTAAACTACTAAACGTCTGGAGCGATTTAGTTCATATTTGGAATATATGTCGGCACCTTGAAAGGAAGTAATCTGACTAAAATTTTAATTGCTTGGTAGCACTGGTGCCGGGATATTCCAAAAAACTGCATTTAGTTGCCGATTTAGCTCATATTTAGAAAATATGTTAGCCAATTGAAAATAAATATATGGACTATAAACTTCTAGATAAGTGGCATTGTAGCCCAGATATTTCTAAAATTCTTATACACTGGGAGAATGGCTCCTCGCATACTTACGTATACATTTGTACGTCTCAATAAATGTTGAAACTCCTTTTTTGAGGGCACTAATATATCTCTAAATTCAATTACGCTTGGGAACTGAAACTTGGCACGTATACATCAATTGTAAATACCCTACTTATGGCGAAAAGTTGTAGGCATGGGAGAAGGGGGTGCGGTACCTCCCATACAAACTGAACTTCTCATAACGCTTATCCCTGGAAACGCTCAAGCTAACGCCCTGAAATTTGACACAGCTACATATGTATGTTGTTATCTGTACCGTTCTCATGACGAAAAGCGATAGTTCTTGGAAAGGGGCATGTGGATTGGATATATTTAGTTGAATCTATATACATATAAATATAAATATTGTCGGCCGCTGTGGTGTAGTGGTAAGCAGTGCGCGTTTTCACTCATCAGCACCTGGGTTCGAGCCCTGGTCAAGGCAACATCCCAAAAAATATAGAAAAAGGTTTTTTCTTAACATCGGTCATCCCTCGGCAGGCAGTGACAAACCTCCGAGTGTATTTCTGCCATGAAACACAGCTTCTCATAAAAATACAATCGCCGTTCGGAGTCGGCGTAAAACTGTAGGTCCCTCCGCTTTGTGTGACAACACCAAGGCGCACGCCACAAGACGGAGGAGAAGCTCGGCCAAACACTAACATATGTGTAAGCGCCAATCTATATTATATACATATAAATGAGAAAGCATCATTCGATTTGGAATCATTTTCCCCTAGATTTCTAAATCGCATTGAGAGGCTGTTACTTTCTATTTAATTTTTGAGAAAAGGTAAAATTTTTAATGATTTTTTTTTTTAATTTTGCACAAAGTTTGAAACTCTGATTTTTATGGCTTTCGTAAGTGACTGTCCTATGTTTCTATAAAAAAAAATAAATAAATTTAATTTACTTAGACACAGCAGAATGAAAACGGGGGAAATGGTGAAATTGTTTTGACATGAACTGTATTTTATATAATTTTTATTACTTTTCATCCTTTCCTAATAAAAACACAATGAAAAATTTAGAAATGATTTGTTGATATATAATCAAGTTTTATTTTATTGTGCAAGATGTGCGCGCATCCGCCTAGTACTTAATAATACTAAATCTAAAAAAAGCGAGTTGGTATAAACGTGTAAAATAGTAAAATTTCGAGGTGATGGACTAAGACCATGTTTATCGAAAATTGTCAGCATGGTACTCAAAAATATACCATTTATTCGTTTGCAAAAATTCTGTTGCACAGTGTGTTTTTATTTCTTTTAAACTGTTTTGCAGTGTTATTAAATTTTTTCCTAAATTTAGTGCCTCATTCTTAAGTGCGCTTTAAAATTTTTATTAAATCAAAATTTTTTAGAGGACAATTTTTATTTAAAGTGCAGATGAATTTTAAAACCTACTTGAAAAAGCGGACCTTACAACCGGTTTCACCAGCAATTTAAATCGAAAATGTTTTTTTATTTTTTATGAATATCTATATAAAATTCAAAAAATTAAAATCATTTTCCATTTAAATTGCTTTCGTGAAATTGGCTGTTAGTAAATAAGGTTAGAAGAAAACTTTTAATGAACTTTTATGAGCGACTCTGGTTAACGGCATTAGTTCAAAAGGTCATTGTAAGGAAATATAAAGCTCCTCAAGACTAGAATAATGACGGCGGTTAGTAGAAGGATCAAAACGAATTTTTATGGTGATGAAAACCTCTCAGTGCAAGCTTTTAATACACTTTTACAGCCTTTTTCCGGTCCTAGTATACATATTATGTAGGTGCATCACCTTCGGTACATACACGCATATATATATATGTATATCATGCATATGATTGTGGCTTCAAAACCACATTTTGCGGCCTGAGCTACACATTTTAGGAGAGAATTAGGGCTGGAAGTTCTGTACGAATATTACAATATATGATTAAAATATCCGAATGCCCGAATAGCAAAATTCAGGGATATTAACAAAAGTGAAAGGATATTCGAATATACGGATAGTCCCAGCCCTAGCATGAATACATACAAGGTACATATGTACATACCTATGAATAGGTGTGCAAGTGGTACCACAGTCATTGAGAATTGTTAAAGGGCATCTTTCACGTGGAACTGACGCAGTCACCTTCTATACTCATGCAATCCACACAGATATGCTCTAATCCAACTCTGATTTCAATCGAAACATTTTCCGACTGAGCATTTCCAAATGGGTTGCAGGTGCAGCGCATTTACGTAGGTCGCATTGGAATACAACAACATAGACAAAAACGCGTGGTGCCTTCAACTTCTGCAATCAATAAATAATCCAGCACCAATAATTGCCTAGGACGCTTCATAGGAATGAACGGCACGATAGAAGATGACATTGGTTTTGGAATCAAACAATTATGAGCAATTTTCCATTTGTAGTCGACAACGGCAAACAAGCAACGGCAAATTAAGCATTAGTGAGGCACAAGTCAATTGGTGAATTATAGTGCGTAGCCAGCACAACGTGTCGTATAAGCATCGAATGAGTCAGCTGGGTACACCTGACAGAAGGTAGTAGTACGGCAGCTAGCAACGTCGTGAAAACAGAAATTTCAGGACAGCTGGTTTTTTGATATGACATCTCTCTCACTCCCTCGGTTAGCGTGGGGGGCATCTGGCAGGCGGTAATGGTTGCGTTGACTAGTGCGCATCGTATCTTTACAGTTAAAAATGCTAATTTTTTAAGTAATTTTAGTAAGGTTAATTTTCTTATCGTATAATTATCTTATCTTTTCATTGACTTTAACTAACTTTTAGAAACATAGATTTATTATTTCCAGATATGTCCGTTGTTGCTAACATTGTGCCAGACGTCATTTTTTATTAAAAAAAAATTTATTTTTCAAATCATTTTAGTAAAGCTCAAAATTTAATAAGATGTTGTTTAAGTACTAATGAATCTAAAATTAATTTGCCAGACATTAAAAAGACATTTAAGGCTGAAAAGTATTACGCTGGTAGTGAAGGAAAGTTCATAGGGTTTTAGTATAAAAACTGGAAACTATAACTTTTTATCTAACGTTATAACACAAATCTAATTTTTGGAACATCAAAAATTATTTTTTTTTTTTCGAATACATACGTTAACTTAAAACATTTCAAAAAACATCAAGTAAAAAAAGAAAAGTAAAAGAAAAAAACACAAACCTTTTTATATTTATAACATTATCATAACATTTTTATATTTAAACACTGGTTTACAACAAATATGCGCAGCGGATGCCACTATCCAATTCCTATGCAGAATCGCTTGCTGATTCCGAAATTTAGTCTTTTTTCCATATATAAGTTTTCGAGATATTTGCCATTTACCGTTATTCAGCTTAAGAAAAATGGTTCCACTTAATCACGTATTATTTATTTATTTATTAAAATTAACTATAATTAATTAAAATTATAATTAATGAAGCTGCCAGGGCTATCGGCTTATGTTATATATAGTTATGTGTCTTAAAGTAGCTTAACTATGTGTATCTTTTTACAAAATTCGAAGATCTGCTTAATATTTTTTTCGTTTGGATTACAAAGAAGCTCGAGAGGATTGAGGTTTTGGAAGATGGATGTTCTAGGAGTTCTTAAGAGGGGACAGTGGACAAGGATGTGGGATATTGAGGGAGTACTACTTTGACAAAATTGGCATGTTGGCGGTGGTTCATTTTTGAATAAGTGAGCGTGTGTAAGATTGGTATGACCCAACCTCAGGCGAACGAAGCATCTGTTCATAGCAGTGGTTGTGGACGTTGGTAGAGTAATTGGGCATCTGTGTGGGTTGAACTTTTGGTAGAAGTGGTTATAAGTAATTGGACCATCTAATGGCAAGGTTTCCCTACGTAGATTTGGATAATATCCACATCAATTTCACTCCATTACCTAGTTGTATTATGAGCTCTTTCACCGCGGCGATTGGTTCTGATGGTTTGTGTCCAAAATTTCGTGGCTTCAAAAACTGAAAGGCTGTCATATAATTATATTGTTCTTCATTGTTCTTATTACAAGGAGAGCTGACAGTACAGCTTGAACTTCAGCGTCAAAAGCAGTTGCGACTGTAGGTAAGATACCATAAGTCAGCACGTTACCACTTTGATCAACTACTGCAAATCCTTTCCAAATACTGACTTCTGTGTAAAATAGCTCCCAGTTCAGTTTTTTGTAGTAGTCTGCAGCTTCATAGAAAATGTTCCTGTAGGTGATTGGATTAGTTGATTGCTTCCGGTAGAGTGTGAGTTTGCTTATAAAGGAATTTTCCTGCAGCAACCACGGAGGATTCTTCCATTTTGGACCAGGTGTGGATGTTAATTCCGACGAAGACGCTATATCGTATATACATGTAAGTGCGGAAGAAAAGTTAGGTCGTCGTTTACGTTGTTTTAGAAGCTTTATTTCTTTTTGGATGGCAGTGTTACTGTTGGAGTTAATTATTTGAGATTGTAGACATCTTATATAGTTAAGTCGGTCTTCAATTGTAAGTAAACCGCTCTCTGCCAACAGGTTATCCGTACGCGTGGTTTTAAAGGCCCTCAGGCTACATCTGGCGGCTGCATGGTCTGGTCCTTTTCTTACGGCCAAGTGAGATTTTGCGCACTGTCCATATAGTGATAATCCATAATCAATTTTGGAGAGAAGGGTAAGTTTGATTACGTTAAGGAGAGTGTGAGTGTGGACATGACTTTTGTTAGAAGAGAGGTATTTAATTACATTTAACTTGGCAGCTAAACTACTTCTTAAGCTAATACAGTGTGCGTTAAATGTGTGCTTATTATCGAAAATTAATCCTAGTATTCTGAGATTTTGTAAATTTTGGATTATTGTGTTATTATTATTAATAGTAACCGGATTGCAGTGGTGTTTCCGGCATATGTGGAGGCGTTTGCACTTTTCAACCTATAATTTTGCGCCGGAAAGCTGGGACCAGCTGTCAATGCTTAACAAGGCGTTTTTGAAGTGATGTTTGATTTCCTTTGGATCCTTGCTGTTGCATATTAGATCGGCATAGAGGCAGTGCTCGAGGTGTTTGTGTTGAAGCAGCTGTTTAGGTGAACACAAAATGAAAATGTTTCCCCCAATTGCGATATGGGAAGTGTCCGCCATCTTGGATTTTATGTTTTTTACGATTTGCGCGCGAATGTCCCGGGTTTCGTTTAAGTGTCTCGGTTTTCGATTTGATTGCACAAATTTTGAATAAAAATGACTACACTGAGAGAAACAACGCATTGTAATATTAAGAAAAATTTTATGAATTTACTGGGGGAAATAACGCATATTAAACAGGAATATTTTTTATTTGATTATCGTTTTAAAATGTTCGTATTTAAAAACAATACTTTCATACCACGAACACGTGGTGTTGAATCAAACTGAAAATTTGAATGCACATTTACATGTCTGGCTGTAGCTGAGTGCACGAAGATGCTTGCCGCAATTTGCTAATTTCCAGAGCGTCAGGGTTCAAATCCCATTACAGGCAGCATGGAATTTAAATATTTTTTTTGAACTTAATTATGAAAAAGCATCCGTTAAGTCCAAAGCGCTTCATTTTAATATTGGCGTATTTGAATTGAATATTTCTATACTAAATACTAAAGTTTGTATACTTAACTTTATTACGAGTTGAGTTGGTGCCCTTTCATATGCGACTTTTTTTTAAATTTAGCACGTTTTGCACAAGCAATAGTTGATGATTAATATAAGTATGTACCTAAAAACATTAAAATGACATGCACAATTACAATTATATTAAGCAAAAGCCAGAAGTTTTGAAACAAGTTCACAGCAACTAAACAAATGGCTGATATTTTAATGTTACCTTGTATTTAATTTTTTTCTTTCGTGAAACCTTGATTACTTATAAGTACCGTGCCGTACAAAATTATTGGCTCGGAGACCCTTTCATTTCATTTCATTTCATTTATTATTATAAAGAAAATTAGTACAATAAGATCCCAAAGATCTTTTTTAGTACAACGGTAACTTAAAATTAAGACAAGAATAAGAGTCTGACAAATAGCATTAGGCAAAACTTGCAAATCTATATAAAACCAAGAGAGGAAGAAAAAATAAAACAAAAAAATAAAAAAAGTTAATAAATAAATAAAAACTAAGAAAAGAAAAAGAACGACATATAATTTTCAATTAGCCTATATCTAAAAACATACACATTTACAATTCATCAGGTCACAATTTCTAATCAGATCTTTTAGAAAAATTTTGAATATGTAGCTTTTGAGCCAATTAGTAAAGTGGAAGTCTGAAGTTACCAGAAAATTTCGTTGGTTTTTTGCAATTATTTATTTTTTGCCGACAGTGTCTTCCACATACAAAAAAATGTTGAAACGAAGTAGGTTGTATGGAAGAAACTCTCAGTGAAAACAATCCAAAAATCAACTAAATTTTTATGGGCTGCAGAACTTCATTTTCAAAACTTTTATAAAAAAGTCTGAATAGAAAGTTGCGAATTTGTATGCAAATTTTCCCGAGTTTTGCACAAAGTTTAGAAATTTTATTTTTATGTTTTCTGATCTATTTTGTAAAAACTGTATTTTTATAATTAACAAAAACGGTACTTGCATTGTGAAAAATTCTCTGTGCTTTAGTTGTGATAAATTGTTTTGTTTTGCTGGTGTACGTGTTAATGATCTCATGATCTCATGTTTTTATGTTTTTTTTTTTTTTGTTTGTCAAAATAAAATTTTACTACATCCTTTCGTACGTAATTTTTGTCGAAACGAAAGGGAAGGGAGCGAGATGCCTTTCCCGCCCTTAAGTGTCCCGATTTGGCAACAGAGATATCTGGCAGCCCTATCTATGTACAAATATTCCAAGCAGATTTCGAGCACGTACTTTGTATTTCTTTCATGCGGTTATTTGGTCATCGCGCTTGGGAAAATTCTAATCTGACTTCCTCGACTTTGCTAAATTTCCCGTGTAACTATTTTTCACTCGCATTCTAGGTACTAAATTTAAACGCACCGTTCACCTATGCGCTTAGATGCCAAAACTGCTAACGTTGCAGAATAAGAACAACAAGACAGAGAATACAGGTGGTCCTTGTTTGGCTGGCTCTTTAAAAATGAACCAAAACTTCAACAGCTTTACACGAATATACATACATACATGCCTAGCGTCGTTTAAAGTGCAAAACCGCGTAACTGACATTTGCTGCTAGAAATGGGATTTGCTCACACAAGCTCTTGGCTCGTTCCTTATCCTTTCGTCCTGAAATATACTAGCCAGAAATGCGATTGCTTTATAAAAAAAGAAAACCCTTTTGAAATATGAGTGTTTTTACTCTCTAGAAAATAATTTATGCAATCTCACATACGCGGTTTTGCATTTTGTTGATACGCGGTTTTGTACTTTAAACGACGATATGTGCAGACAAACATACAGCGTGTTGAGCACATTTTCCGAATGAAAGTACGAGTAAAACAAAAAAAAAAACAGTCATATATAAAGAACGATTGCTGCAAAAGGTATAAACTCGGATTTTTGCACTTCTCGGAAAGTCTAAAGCAGTGAAATTAAATTTGAAAGAAAATAAATGTTGCAGACTGACGGTGGACAAACTGACGGCGAAGTTTCGAAAGCAAGCATGTGTCTGCATTGCTGCATCGGGGTTGCCCAATGAAAAAAGTGTGAAGTATTTATTGAAAATATTTTCAGTTAAAAATGACTTTTTCTGTGCTTCAGGAAAATTCTCTTGCTAATAACAAAGAACGACCAGCAACGTTTTTCTGGTAATACTTGGCAACTCTTTTTGAATTGAAGCAGTGGTCAGCAACTTTTGGCATTGAGCGCATTAAAATTGCAAAACCGTGGTTACTTTTTCAAATGCTTCCTCTGATGCCTTTTGCTGGCTTTTTGCTTGTTTGTCTACATATTTACCGTCACTTGAGTGCAATTTTCGTTTTGACCGCAATGAAGTTGCGTCAGAAATGACAAAACTCTTTACTTTCACACTTCGTGAAGAACAAACCGACAGATAAGTGAATGTTTTGCTGTTGTGGAAATGCAGTTATGCAGTTTCTGTCCAACGAAATGAAGCGACTTTTACCAGCAACTTTCTTCCGGTGATTGTTAACTTATCATGGGCATGATTTAACAGCCGAATTTTTTCGTAATCCAGTTCACCTAAATCGAGTGACAAGCGCTTAAATTTGTAGTAAGCTTTACTGCAGCAACAATAATACATTTAGCCCAGGGAAAAGGGCTTACCAGAACATGTGTATCTTATTCCCCACTCATTTCAGCCTAAAGAACTATCGCCTAGGCATAAGGATAAAAAATAATTAGTACGTTTCTGGCAACATAAAGCAAGTTGATGAATTCCAAAGATGGAGACAAAACCAATAGAAAATGGGAACTCCCACAAAAGTTTTGTAGTTTTTTCTTGATCATGTGAGTTAAGGCCTGAAGACAAAAGATAGCTTCTATTAAACCTTCATGTACTCGGTAGTCTAAATTTTTATCACTTCTGCCGAAAATTTGTAATTAATCAAATATTTTCTGTACAACCATATCCGACGCTTTCAGTAGCTTCCTGAGATTCAATTCTACGCATTTTCACTATTAAAAGTACAAAAAAAATATTTCCAAGACCTTCAAAACCCTTCTTATAAAAATGACCATATCCAGGCCGTAGATACCATATAACCGCAGGCAACAGACAATTTTCTTCTTCTTCTTCTTCTTCTTATTCGGCGTTGTAACGGCCTAAGCGATTTTGGCCGAGTTCAGCAAAGCACGCCAGTCGTTTCTTTTCTGTATCAACTGACGCCAATTGGAAATGCCAAGTGAAGCCAAATCCTTCTGCACATGGTCTTTCCACCTTTGGTAGCACCACTGTATTCCGAGTTGAATGCTTTCAGAGCTGGAGCGTCGGTGTCCATTCGAACGACATGGCCAAGCCAGCGGAGCCGCTGTATTTTAATTCGCTGCAATATGTTTATGTCCTGCCTGCGGTACTCGCCGTCGCCAACGCGTAAAGGCCCGTAAATCTTCCGCAAAATCTTTCTCTCGAATACTCCAAGAGCCGCCTCATCGGATATTGTCATTGCCCATGCTTCCGCGCCATATTCCAACATGGGCATGACGAGTGTGGTTTTCGTATGTCGAAAGAGGGCGTTACTTCTGTATTGCCTACTCAGTCCAAAGTAGCACTTGTTGGCAATAGTGATTCTGCGCTGAATTTCCATGCTGACATTATTAAAGGTGTTAATGCTGGTTCCCAAGTAAACTAAATTTTTCACTTTCTCGAAATTATAACTGTAAACAGTTACGTGGGTGCCAATGCGCGAATGTGTTGCCTGTTTGTATGATGACAGGAGTTACTTCGTCTTGTCCTCGTTTACCACCAGACCCATTCGCTTTGTTTCCTTATCCAACTTGGAAAAGGCAGAATAGACTTCGCGGTTTTTGTTACCGATGATGTCGTTGTCATCGGCATAAGCCAGTAATTGTACGCTCTTGTAGTAAATTGTTCCTGAGCGGTTCAGCTCTGCAGCTCATGCATCGGAATAAAGAAGTCACATGAAAGTGAGTCGCCCCGTCTTAAACCCCGTTTGGTAGCGAACGGCTAGGAGAGGCCTTTCCTAATTCTGACGGAGCTGGTGGTATTGCTTAACGTTATTTTACACAGCCGTATGAGCTTTGAGGGGATGCCAACTTCAGACATAGCGGCGTATAGGCAACTTCTTTTAGTGCTGTCGAAAGCGGCTTTAAAGTCAACAAATAGCTGGTTAGTGTAGATCCCTTTCTAGCGGGTTTTTTTTCAAGATTTGGCGTATTGTGAATACCTGGTCTATGGTGGATTTGCCAGGTCTATAGCCACACTTATACTTTTACTACCAAAAAGTACTGAAAATTCACTTCAGCTAATATATGAGAATTTTCAGTCGGTTGTGCTTTTTGCTTAAAAATTACTTGTTTAATAAAACGTTCTATAAACAAAAGATACGCTCAACTATCAAAACTGTTAAAAAGAGAGTTTTAATGTTCAGTTTCCTAGATTTTTGGTTTCCGGTTTTCGATGAAGGTAATGATTTTTCACGATTGCCTCATTTTTTAGTATTTCGAATTCCGAAAAAAATACCTGAACTTGTATTTTATTATGTAACTCATTCTGCTGGAACGAATTCGAAGTTGGCAAATTAAATCTTCGATTCCTTGTTAAGTACATATCAGTGGAAAACTCTTTTAGGCTGTAAAGTGTAAAAAAACAACAGTAAATGAGTATGCATTGCATATTTTTAGGACAATGTTTTCATTCGTAGTTAAACTTTTAAGATCTCTCTATAAAAACGAAAAATTCATATAAAATTACTCACAAGAAATGGAAAGAGACCCAAAGCCCACCCTTGTGTGCGCTAATGATACTAAGGCTACAAAAATAACACATAGCAACACTGATTTCGATTCCGCAAAGGTTAAAGATGTTTTTTATAGACAAACGTGCTGATTACGAAACCATAAGTATCAAGTTTCCATCAGCTTTAGATTTTGAGACAAACGTGGCAAAAATGCCAAAAATTCGCGTTTTTTGTAATATTAGAGAAGCAAAGAAAGAAAAGGTGAAGGTAAGCCACTTAGGCTTAAATTAAAGCTAGAACTCCCACCTACTGTTCTAAAAATACCATCCCTGCACCTTGACCTGATAGTCACTTATACTTATCTACTTAGTTGTTTCGTCTAACAATGAATAAAATACTGAAAGTGTGGAATTGAAAAAAAAATGTCAAAACCAGTTTTGGCTGTTCAAGAAATGACTATGACTTAGTGTCAAGATGCAGGAAAGGTATTTTTAGGGATAGTTATCGAAAGTTTAAGCCTTAATATAAGCCTAAATGTAAGGTTCTTATCCTTATGCTTAATTGCGGTAGGTGCTCAAACTTCGCCAAAATCAGTTTTCGCTTTTCAGTAAATGTTTATAAGTGACCATCAGGTCAATTTGCAGGGATGGTATTTTCAGGGATAATAGTCGAGAGTTATATCTGTACAACCGGCCCTACCGGCCCTAAGTAGAACTTTCTATCACCTTTTGTTTCTTTGCCAAAGCTTCTCAAATATTGCAAACTACGCGATTTTTTGACACTTTGACCACGTTTCTCTCAATATCTGGAGCTGATGGAAACTTTATATTTACGGATTCGTAATCGTAATAATCATCGTAATTCGTAATAAAAAACTATTTATAGTACAAGAATGTATAGGAAAAACCCAAGAAAATTTTAGCTAACAGTAATTACGTCAGGAGAAAAGTTCGGACCCTAGGGAATTCCCTTCCTTCCACCGCCATCCCCCTCTGCATAGGCCTGGATAACTCTTGGCACTCTATTCCGTTTATAACCTACGGGCTATTTAACATATTTTATACCCGAGTGCATTTGTGCACAAGGGTATTATAACCTTGTTCGGATAACGGTTGTTTGTAACAGCCAGAACGAATCGAAACGTATATTTTATGATCCGAGAAGTCGATTAAGCCATATCTATCTGTCCGTCCGTCTGCACGTATACACGATAGCTCGATAAAAAATTGAGATATGTCCACGAAATTTGGTAGGTAGGTTTCCCTTTATCCAAGGTAGGTTGGGATTGAAAAGGGGTGACTTTCGGACAATAACCACGCCCACCTCTCATATAACGGTATTTTCGAAATATGCAAAAACTACGATATTTCCGTAAATACTGGATCCAAATTGTTGAAAGTTGGTACGCGAAGTATAAGTTTTGCACAAAATAAGACAGTTATGAAATTTTTTGAAAATGGGCGTGGCACCGCCCGCTTACGATGAAATGAGGTATCTCTGTATTCCCTTCACCAGTCCCCACCGAACATTGTTCAGGGCGTGACTAAGAAACTCTTTGAAAATTTTTGAAATCAGACAATAACCGCGCTCACCTCTTATATAACGGTAATTTGCAGAAATACGAAAACCGCGATAAATTAGTAACGATTTAAGCTAATTTACTTAAATCAATATACATATGCAGCAGAAAATTATATTTAGGGAAATTTTTAGAACATGGGTGTGGCAAAGCCCACTTACGTCTACATATTCTGCTGTGCCCATTTAGCAATCTTGGCGCAAAAAAGTAATATGTCGAAAATTTTCGAAATCGGACTAAAATTACTGCCACTTACCATATATGTAACGGTAAATTTCAGAAATACGAAAATTCCGATATTTCAATAACTAAACACGCCAACTTACAACAATCTCTTAACAAGCCACAATATTATTGATTTTTGTAAAATGGGCGTGGCAACACCCACTTATGACCACATACATAAGTGTATATTGATAGCCACCAAATCGATTTCCACCAAACTTGCTCCAATCATTTCAATATCTCATAGCATATTATCGAAACTGTTTGACATCGGGAAAAATACTTTTGCTTATCTTGCAGATTACTGAAAGGTGAAAAAACTATATTTCTGAATTCGAGAAAACACGCTTTAAAGATTTGGATTGAAATGTTAACCTTATAGGGAAACCAAAATATTTTCATAAAAAATTGCTCCCGAATCATCATTACTGGTTTTAGTGAAAGTTAATTAATTCTGTAAAATCTTAGATTTAATAACTTTATTTCTTTAAACGATGGATCTTATTATTGCATTTACCCTATTAAGACACTTCGTATTCGTTAACCCAGACATTTTAATTCGCTTGGAGTAAATTTTCTAAAATAAAAAGTACAATTTTAATGTGCCAGTATGAAATTATTTAACACTTATTTAGGCACCGTTTCCATTCGATTTATAAAAATAATTTGAAGGAAAGAGTGAGTACTTGACACTTGTGAGTACTTTGTTTTTATATTAATTAGATTGCCTGCCCGCCATAGCACAAAATTCTATTAATTTCAATACCGGTCCCATTCTCATACTTTTCAACTGGTTGTCATTAATCTCCTTCACAGAGATGCAAAAATGCTTATCGATTATTGTACTCGTGCTAGCATCTCCCAGTTAAGTTTTTTATTCTTACTATTTAGCAGTCTTCACATTATGTGATTTTTCATTAATTTTTCTTCTTGCTTCCAGTTTAGCAAAGCGTACATACTCCTTCCGTACTATTTATACCTTACCGGAGGTACCGCCCGCCGCCTACTTCCAATGTCGTCGATCCACTATCACTTGGCATTAATCAATCATGCATTTTCGTTTAAGTAGCTGCGACGGTGCCAGGCTCTGATGTACTAGTTCTCGTCACAGGAGCCCCATTAAGTTTAACAAAACTGTAGTGTGCTTAAGGAGTTATGTATAAATAAAGCAACCTATCGAAATTTGTTTCGGCAGTGCATGCGGAGGTAACGGCTTAAGAGCGGTGGAGGCAGCAACTCAAATACTAACGGTTAAGAATATAGCAACTTCAACAAAAAATTATGGCAGCCTTGTCAGGGTCGTAGGTAAGTTCGATAATTGAGAGGGGGAAGAGGAAAAATGGGTAGCTTATTTTAAGGAATTCCTTATACTAAGCGTTTGATAGAATTTGGAATGTGGCCAAGTGCGGCTGTGGTACGCGAAGATAACTTTCAGCAGCAGATTATTTCCGGAGCATGAGAATACTTAGGTCGTCAACTGGGATATTAATTAAAAATTTACTTCATTATTTTAATATTTCACTCGCTGAGATTTCCCTTTTTTGCACGTGATACTTTAAGCCACGTCATAGAAAATGGCTGCACCTGGGATAATGTATGTACATACATATGCGTGCATACATACATATAAGTATTTGCGATGGGTATGGAAAAATATCAAACATAACTCGAATATAATGAGTTATAGTAGTTTCTGGTATGTAGAGGGGAAAATGTTATACATATTGCATATGGGTATCTAAGAACCAAAATATGTTATTAGCAAAATTGTACAAAATTTCAAATTAATTACAGCGTGGTTTTTTTTTTTTGAGAAATAAAAATATCCTTTATAAATTTTGCGAAAAAAGAATTTTATTGTTAATTTTCCACAGATTTTACTTTAGTTGTATTAATTAGTTTTTAAATTTTAATCCTTATTTACATTTACCAGCAGTGTAAACTTTGAGAGAAAAGTTCATTTGGCACGCAGGTCTTCGTCAGTTAATTTATTCCATATCTTCTGTAACCATAGGCAAATCTTCTCCATTTTGAGTCCCTTATACTCCCCCCTGTTTCCAACATAAGGCCTCATACTCAAAAATTTAATGGACTAGGAACTGGTGACTAGGACGGCCATTCATTCGACCAACCTTATACAGTTTTTTTCTTTTTTGTATTTCTTATACAAAGCCTAGGAAAAAATACACCTGAAACAGACTTGCCTGCCAAATGAACGTTTCTCTCAAAGTTTAAACTGCAGGCAAATGTAAATATTCATTAAAATTTAATAACTAATTAATACAACTAAAGTAAAATCTGTGAAAAATTAACAATAAAATACTTTTTTCGAAATCTATAAAGAAACCTTTTATTTACTATTATTTTTTAATCAAGCACATTTTACTCTTTTGCACAATCGATAAACAGAAATGACTGTTCAAAGTCGTAGAGATCTCAGTTTTCAAAAAATAGCGATTCATGGACTATTTATACATCGAGTGGCAAATTTTCGGTGCATTGGAGCAAAACATCAAATTGAAGTAACAACAAAACAGATGCAAATAAATAATTAAACTAATTTGCTTGTTATGTAACATTGCATATTTTTACATATGCGATTGAGAAGATCGTCGGACCAGGTGGCCCATGTGTGCCATATTTTGATCCATAGGGAGTAGTCTTTAAATGCGTGCATGGAGTAGTCTCGATTTTGCAGGGATCATCAGATTTAAGTACACTAGACTAACCTGAAAATATTAAAGTGCTTCGTTTTTGACGCTCTTGACTTTTAAGCTTCCATTATGGCTAAAATTAATGCCCTGAAAATTTGGTGAAAAAATGTTAACATATAGAGATCTCGCGTAGATGTTTTGTGCCTCCGTCCAAAGTGCTTTAAATGACTCTTCATTCAATCTGTTCGCACACGAAATTGAAATTTCTTATGATCTTACAACATGTTTTCAAGGTCGCTAAATACGTTGGGTGAAACAATTTCTTAAAAAAAAAACGAAAAAAAATCAGAAAACCACGCTTAAAAAGTTGATTATCTCTCAGAAAAAATGATTGCGATGTTTCATTATTACCTATATTTATAGCCATGTATAGCTTTAACAAACAAAAAAGTCATCGCAGAGAATAACAATAATATATTGGCACTTACGCATATGTTAGTGTTTGGCCGAGCTTCTCCTCCGATTTGTGGCGTGCGCCTTGATGTTTTCACACAAAGTGGAGACGCCGATGGTTTTACGCCGACTCCGAACGGCGATTGTATTTTTATGAGAAGCTGTTTTTCCTGGCAGAAATACTCTCGGAGGTTTTGCTATTGCCTGCCGAGGGGCGACCGCTGTTAAGAAAAAACCTCTTTTCAAAAAAATTTTTTTGCGATGTTGCTTTGGCCAGGGCTTGAACCCTGACGCTGCGGAGTGGAAGCGCGCACTGCTTACCACTACACGACAGCGGCCGCCAGAGAATACTACGTTCATTATATTTTGAGATATTACGAATCAAATCTTTAAAAATAGAGAAGAAATTCAAAATTGCACTTTAAAGGTTGATTACTCTTTAGAAAAAAATTGCAATTTTTTAACAATACTACTCGCATTTGTAGCCACAATATTTGGCAAGCATGCATTACATCTCGAATTATCGGTAATTTACTGAACCTGTATCTGGATGCGTGGCTAAAGCCTAATTTATTAATATGAGAAATATATAAACAGCGACCATTAAAATTTACCCCTAAAATCTTAAGTTAGGATAAAAAACTGAAAATCTGAATGTTGGATCAAAACTCTTGTCATAAATTGGATAGTTTTCAACGGATTCCCATAATCCTATATTCATTAAAAAGCGAAAGGGTGTATCTTTCCACTTCTGTAAAGAAATGTAAGTTAAGTTGATAAGCATTGACTCTGTGAACCCAAAAGCTTGAGAAAAATCCGAAATAAAATAGTTGTGGTGAACTTTGGTTAAAATTATACCCTATACGTGTATTAAACTCATCTAAACCAAACTATACGTACAACCATTCGGCGTTGGACAAACAAAGACTTGTGCACTTTAGTTCATTACAGTCGATCACTTAAATTAAACGAACGTTTAGCAGTCATAAATGACGGGCGTAATATATGTGTAATATCCCCCTGGTTTGAGAGCCCCTTTTCCAATTACGCTCTTCGTGGTTATCGGGTTGTCTTTAAACAAAATTATTTTTGGTATTTTTAACCTTCTTATGGTCGAATAATTAAGCGAAGCAGATGTTTTGATCAGTTTAAAAAATAATTAGTTTGCGCGATTGACCCAAGTGGAAGCGAACAATAACGTAAATTTATTATATCAATATTTTATGTTGAAAATGGACTACATCTACACAAAGAAAAGCAAGTAATTTTGATTTCGCGTTTCGATCAAAATAAAACTGCAGGATCGTAGTATTGTTTTAATGGTAAATCCGAGTATGCCATAATATTTTTGAAAGTACCACTGATTGGGTTTTTGTGCACGGTAGTCATCCATTTTATGTCAAATTAAAACGTTGAAAGTTCACAGCCTGAAAGTTCACAGACTGATAAAAATAAGAAAATATTTTATAAGATGCTACTGACAAGGCTTTTTGTCACGCAAGTAACGAATTTTACGCCAACTGTTGACAACTGTGAAATGGATGCCAATTTTTCTAGTACTAAGGAAAATTTCGCAAGAATTAAACGTGCTATGATTTAAGGCTCACTGATCTTGAGTTCTATATCACATTCTAACTTTTTGGGTTGAATATATAGAATAAATTACATGAATCCTTACTGTTTTAATACACTTTATGTTATTTGGAACAACTTCTAAAATTGGTCTAGTAAAATAAAAATGTCTGCCAATATTTTTGTTGCCAGTATGCGCAGCATTGCTAAAGTCCGACCGATTCCAATTTTTTTTCAGGTACCGATACCGATGCCGATTAATCAGCTTATGGGGAAAGAATCGGCCGACGCCGATTCCATAAAAAATTACAAATAAATGTAATAGTTCATAAAATCAGTTAATTTAACGGAGTAAACAAAACAAAAGAAACAAATAATTGAATTAATTGGCTTGTTATGCAACGTTAAATACATACATATGTACAGTGAAACCCGCTTAAGTACCCCCGCTTAAGTACCTAACCCGCTTATTTATTTATAAAGTTTTCGTACCCCATTCACCATTTTAATTATAATTTCCCCCTTTTAAGTGTTCATTTTGAATTCGGTCCGAAATGTTAGATGTGTTCAACACTGTATTTACGTACATATACATATGTATAACACCGTGCGACAAAAACCAAACAGTTTTAAAACACACGAAAAAAATCAATATATTCACAAAACTAGGAGCCAAATATAGTATAAATGCGTTTTTAATTTTTCTCTCTGACGTCAGAATTTTTTTCAATGGACTTTTAAATTTCCCGGATATGATTGAATACAAAAATTATTTAAACGATTTGGAGCATTGTAGAGTAACAATATGAGTATCAGTTAAAAGGAAAAATTCTGTAGAATTGAAAAAAAATTTAATTTTATGTTGCACCAGGACGAATAAATGTTGAAAATGTCCTTTTAAAAATGTATCCTCGAATATCCTTGGAAATTTCCAATATTTATTTAAAAAAAAAATATATGTCAAGGACTAATATGTAAACTACCACATCCAAGAATTTCGTTCTTCTAACTTTATTAGTTTTACATAAAAAACAAATGTTAAACTTCTCTTTATAAGATACTAGCTTTTACCCGCGGATTTCACCCCACGTTTTTATGCAAATATAAAAAATACTTTATGTAAAGATGTTATACTCTCTGGTCTAATTTTACTATAGCCGTGATAGCAGCATATGGTAGGACAGCTGTATAGCTTGGGTGTTATGGAATGAAATGCAACAATAATTTTTTGGCACTCCAATAAATTATATAATAGAAGAAATACTATCTAATTTCTTACGAATAACTTAATAACTCTAATATGATTTCACATCATTTTTTTAATATTTCAAATTATCTACTATCTATTTTCCAATACAATTATCATACATTTTATTTTCAATAAAGTTTCGGGTTTTAATTTAAGGCATTCTTGTTTACTGTCATTGCAAAAGCTAAGCGAACTGGAAACTGAGGTCTTTTCGGAAGGCATATCAAAAGGAATTACAGGAGTCATGTGGCTTATGGTTCCGAAGTTATAGCTGATTAATAGTTTGCAGGCCTATGGGAGGTGCCACGCCCCCTCGCAAAATTGAAACCATACTTGCAAACAAAGCCATACCTATAACCTCCCCGGGATAAAAACAAATAAGTGTGCAAAGTTTCGTGCGATTCCTTGTAGTGGTTCAAAAGTTATAAGGTAATAAACAAACAGACATTCACATTTATATATATAGATTGATAATTACAATATACATAAATGAAGATACTAGAATCATTACACTGTACAGCACTCCGCTGGGTATTGGACCAAACCATTTTTTTTAAGATATTGAGATAGGTAAAAAAGTAATTCTTTGTTTTTCGAAGTTAGCCTCCGAAATCGAGATATGGGCCTTCGAAGTTCGAAATAGCATCTTTGGTAATTTTTTTTATTATTATATGTAGATAATAAAAAAAATAAAAATACAGTCGTATTTAAATGTTTTATTACTTTTTTTTACAAACTTATATTACAGGTGCTATAAGGGGGCAAAGGTTGGGTCTTCGAAAAATTATAAACCTTTTATTTCAAACAATTCTAAACTGATTTTTGAAAAGCTGGTATCGTAGTAAACGTGATTAAACCAGTTCTTCTCTTCTGATATTCATATTTGTATACTTTCTACGTAAAAATTTGAGAAAAAAATTTAAAAGGAAAAATAAGGTTTTTTTTTATAAAAAACACTTTATACAACAAAATTACAAATCGATTTTTAAAAATTTGTTAAAGTTGTAAATGCGATTAAATACCCTTACTTCTGGCAGTCTTATTTGAATACTTCGTATTGAGAATCAACACTTAAAAGCAAAAAAAAAACCTTTTTTTATAGAAAAAAATGTATTAAACAAAAAAAAAAATTACAAACCCATTTTTAAAAATTGGTATCGATGTAAAGGATACCAGAAAACTTATATTTTCTGAATCCCAAAATTTTCTATTTATATACACAAAGAAAAAAATTAAATTAAGAACATTTTTGCCTCTATATAAACTGCGTGTGTAAAATTGACTGTCGCACGGTGTAATCAATGACTTTAAAAAATTGAATTCTGGTAAAAATGACATAACATTGCTTTATAGATTTTTTTTTTAAGTTTTTGTTTATGTGTTTAGGTGTTTAGATAACGCTACGTACAATTCTTTAAATGTTCATGTTTTTTTTTTCAAGAAGTTATCATAAATAACAAGAAAATTAACTATATCAATAATTATGTTCGCTTAAGTACTCGCATCGAGGTACTTAAGCGGGTTCTTTTAAGTACCCAACCCGTCTAAGTACCTCAAAAAGCTAACATTTTTCGTTAGGTCCTTAAGCGGGTTTTACTGTATGTATAAATATATATGTGCATATAAAACATTTACATTTACATTTTTTATATAGTGCTAAGCAAGAAATATTTTGGTACATAAAATTTCACTTCGTTTTGTACTAAAATACACTGTTTTGCACTCAATGCATAAGAACTTAAATGCTAGGTATATATGTATGTACATAGTATAGTGATAGACAAACTAAAAGATTTGCGATATTTTGACCGGTTTTGGCAATTGGCATTTGTATTTTGTTTATTTAATGTTTATTATTTTTTTTTTATAAAAGTCTAACTGATATACAACAAACACCACATAGATTCAGATTTCAAACTTTGTAAAAAAAATAGAAAAATTCTGCTTATTTTCACCAAAATTTCAAACTTTTTAACCAGAATTTTGGTAAGCAGTTTTGTAATAGAATGGAGTGCAAGTTTCAAGCTAGTTTAAAATTCCGTAAATTTTTGGCATTTTTTTTTGCTGGCAGTGTTCTCCATATAAAATAAAATTGTCGAACATACTGTTTTATGGAAAAAACGTGAAACACCTTAAACAAAAAAAAAATAATTTTTGTGAGCTGTCTGCAAATATTTTTGATGTTGGCTATCACTTCACCTGAACATATGAAAAGAAACTCCAAAGAATCGGCGAAAAAGGCCGATACCGATGCTCAATTTTGTACCGATACTAGCCGATGCCGATTAATCGGTCGGACTCTGCCCATTGCAATACTTTTTGGTAAAGGAATGAAGATCCTACTCGGCTCTACTCATTAGTTGTACCTTTTTTAAAAAAATACTTTTTGAAAAAGGAGCCGCGTTATTAAGGTAATTTAGCCATAAATTTTTATTATTTTATACTTCATATGTTTATAGCAGTGTCACGCGATTGGGCATTTGTCCAAAATTTGGTGCAAATCATTCCCAATCGAATGAATGCACAAATAGTTTTCACTATCCCAATTACGAAAACAATCTGCTAAAAATGTTCAAGCTGAAATACACTCGGAGGTTTGCATTGCCTGCCGAAGGGCGACCGCAGAAAAAAACTTGCTTGTTTTTTTATGTTGGACTGAACCGGGCTTGAACCCAGGCCCTGCGGAATGGTAGCTACGTTGACCTAAAAACGAGTTATAAAATTTCAAAATCGAAACAATTTGTATCCTTTGCTATTTAAGAATATGAAAAACACAAATTCGCGATCAGTGACCTCTGGATCTTAATAATACGGGATGTGCTTTTGACAGGCGTTTTTTTTACTGTCCCGAAAATATTTCACATTTTGAAAAAAAAAATATAGTAGATTTTTTTAACTAGTTTAAAGTGCGTATGTAACTATGTATAAATGTAAAAATACCCCTAGCAAATATTGTACTAAGTACATAATGTAAAAGGCAAGATGTATAATCTTTAATCTTTGCGCACAATGTTTGTCATAAGCATTTGAAAATTTTCTACAAACTCACCTTTGAATTAGCACCGCATTATCTTTCAAGTGGCTTTGTAGGCGCATCAGTGCCTAGACTCAATGACTCATCGCCACTTATTGCACAATTGTCGTCATCAGTTTCGTCATTATAATCTCTTGTCACTTTTCTTCCTTTGCGTCGTGTTTGCAATTCATTCAGCAACATTTTCCCTTCCACAAAAGTATCAGTGACAGCTTAGCAGCAAGGACAACGGTCTCACACTGCGTCGATTTGCACTCGTACAACCAACGAACAACGGGAGCGGGCATTGTGTAGCGTTAGCTGCTCCATGTCGCCCACCTCCTTTTTTCGAGAGCATTTATATTTCTGCTTGTAATTGTGCTATGCACAATTAATTCGACATCAAACATTAGCATAGCCTTTAGAGCCTTCTTCTGCATGCACTCAAATTTAAGCTTGTACTCGTACCTATATAAGTATGGATGCTAGTATACGGTTCCCGAGAAAAGTAGTCTAAGCGTGCATCCCATCCTGCGCCCTTCCTACTCCGGTCGTTGTTTTCGACTGAAGTTGCCTCTTCCTGCACTTTGCCTCTATAGTCTTCTTACAGCACTGCGATTACGCTTTATTTACCCTCTATTATTTCATTCTATTTTTTATGTGCAGGAACTCTGTTCCCATAGCTTTGCTGGCTCTTTATCTTTTCATTCCTCAACTCAACGGCTAGGGCACTGCGGCGCCGCCACTTACGTCTTTATTTAGTACGCCCACATTTCTTTCTTGTTGCATTCGAGCTGTTTCCGCGGCATATTTTGAGCCCAATATTGAATGGCTCCCTTTCCGTTGCAGTCAATGCCGCATTCTTGCCATCCTTTAGCCACATCATCATTGATAGCTTTCCTACTCTTTTATGCAGTTTGTAACACTGCTCCTTCATCTTCTGCACTGTGGTGGCATTTTGGAGTGACGTTTAGAGGTAGAAAATTCGCCACAAATGTAACATATTTTGTCACTTTTTCAACCGACTATTGCGACAGCTTTACTATGCGGTATTATCTCAATGTTCCTCGTTCTCTTTGACCCGTTCCTCCCGACCACCAGCACCGTCTGTCGGTTGGTGGTCCCTGGCTGTTTGACTGCATTACGGTGTTGACTTTGTCAGTGTGTTACGTCGCTTCATCTTTGTTTGCTCCTTTTCATGTGCGATTTTGCTTTAACTGCGTTGACGGGATCTCGCGTGTCCCCTAAGACGGAAGGAGGATGTTCATGATGGGGTGATTTCAATGACTTCTACAGCTGGATTTGTTTTCGAGTATGGAATTACATTTTTTAAGCCGCACTATAAGTAAGCAGTTAATGCCGGATGATATACGATAAAAATGCAAGAGAATAGCTGCGAATGTTGGTAGTTTTCGTACTAATGAAGCGAACACCGTTTTAGGTCACTGCTTGTGATTCCTAGCAGATTGATATTAGCACATCAGCACCTGTTCTCCATTTACTTATATCTTAAGCAGCTAACTGCCTAAGTATACATCGATATGAGTGCACAATGTATATGTATATGTATATGTTATTGTGTACCCAAAAACTAAATATTTAATTCGTCTTTGTTTCTAAGCAGGATTCACAAAAAAGTTGCTGATTTTGCAAAGCTCGTTGCGAGGCCGGTGATAATCAGTCGGAATAAGTGGTGTTAACATGCAGTGACATATCTACGTATGTTTATTTAATACATTCGAAGTTAATTTTTCAATAAATTTTAGTGTTCATAGATACATATGTATATATTCACTTTGTAACAAAGACTCACATACATACATACATACGTATATATGTGCCATTTCATATTGTCTCTGCGATTGTGCTTCAATTAATTTCAATTCGATTTAATTGAAGCATGTATGTATTGTTATGATTTTTAGCTTTTATTTGTCTTATTTAATGATTTTAAACTGTAACACTGAATGAACTATCGTTTTGTTTAATTCTTATTGAACAGCTCACTAAAGCACTAACACACTGTGTCACGCATACATATACCTTTTGCCGTAGATAAAATAACGAAAACCATCGGCAACCACTCACACCGACCAACTGTCAGCTACTGAGTTGCAACACAGCTGTGCGGCGCTATTTCAATGAATAAATTGGCCGCAGGCAGGCACCAAGCAGCGAAGTCGATGACACAAACTAACGCCGCAATGACGCCGACGACTCCTGCAGCGAAGACTACGAGGGTGGTGGAATGACAAATATTCCCAACACAGATGCCCAGTAACGAGCGCACGGTACGAACGGTACACACGAATTAAGTTAAAGTTTTACTTCGAATTCTTCCCATCGGCCACGAGTGCTCCACCACAGTCGTAGTTGACATCCTGGAGCAATCAGAACTAAATTCGACTGCTTCTGCAGCGTCCAAAATATGTGATAACTGTTGTTTTGGGTTTTGATTACTTTCAATATCCTTTATCCTTAAAAACATCTTCAAGTATGGGTGCTTTCAAGTAATTATTTGACAAGAAACTGGATCTTAACAGAGCTGGCACTATGCCGCTTTATCAGGCTTTGGTCTGCTTCCGATGGCCTCACGTTTATGTCTGCCTCGGAATCTTTTGTAATGCATCCCAGACGCCTAACTCTAAGACTCAACGCTAAGCTTTGTGCGGCACATTGTCCCACTCGGCAACTTGGTTACACTCGTACTCGTAGATATTATCGTACATATGCACATACAACATATGTATGTATGCAGCTGGAGTAAATGTTTGCTCTCGCTCTCAGTTCTCAGTAAAATTACGTACTCTTGCAGCTTATGCGCCTGAAAGTGAGCTATGAAAAATGTCACTTATTCGAAATGAGTTGCACTGGCCCTGAAGTGCCTTTGTCTATAAGCAGAAGTCATCGTATTATAGCTTGGGATTCATAAGCACAACTCTTATACAGATAAATAGTGGAATGAGAAATAAAATAGAGGTTGCAAAAGCTTTTCATTTGACAGTGTGTAGGCGTATAACAATGCTTTTCGCAATTAAGTGTCCCACTTTTAGTGTGTATTTGTGGATGAACGTATGTGCGTTAGTCATACATGTGTTGGGTTTGTCGTTTAAGCGCATGTCACGCTCTCAACTACCCGCGTCTTTTGTGCTCTAAGCTCTCACATTCTATGCGTCGGGTTAGCGGTAAAAGCTGCCGACGTTTAGTTGTTGTTGAACCTTTT
>NW_023458561.1:18786354-18788911 GCF_013731165.1 Rhagoletis pomonella
GGGTTAGCGGTAAAAGCTGCCGACGTTTAGTTGTTGTTGAACCTTTTCGGGATTGTCAGACGTAATTTTGGAGTTTGCACATCATGTTTATGTTTAATCCTTTACCGCGTGGGGTTCCGTTATACTTCATTTTGTCTGAGCAACAAGCTATTCCTCACGACAACCAGCAACATTTCAAAGACAAGCTTGGAAAGCTTTCTGGGGTCATTTTTGGCCAGTTTGGCTCTTTGAAAAATCGACCGACGTTTGCTTTTAACCTACTCAAAGCTAACTTCACCCGACAGCAGATTTGTGATGATTTGAAATTCCTGGGGTATTTTCGTAGTCGAAATAAAATCGATTCTAAAGTTAGTTGCGGCTTTTCTGACTGATATTCCATAGAAAATGTCCAAAAGCTGCAACTAACTATAGTGTAGACTTTGCTTTGGCTATGAATACGCCCTACTGTGTTTGAGTATAAATTTAATCGGTGGACTTTGAAAAATGCTGCATATTCGAATTAAATTTTCAAAACATTGGTTTTTAAGCATTATCGGCATAGTTTAGGCGCGACTGCTAACACCAGGCGCCTAAATGCATGCTACATACTGCTGCATGTGCAAAAATTTCGTAAATTTAATGAAGGAAATTTTTGCACATGCACTTCTCAACTGCCATGTAGTAAAACATTCTTAAGTTACGGAGATGGCAGCTCCAAAGAATGCCCGATATACATGTATGATAGATATGCTTTTCGAAATATACTCAGAAGTGAGAGTGAAGTGCCTTAAATGTAAATGTTAATTTGGGAGGATACCATTATAAATAGGGGAATTTGTTCAGGAATTTGGGGGAATCAGCCTTAATGAGTTGACATCCCTGCCTGTAGCCAATATGAACTATAGGTGACTACCACCTCTGCATTGGCCACAGTCAGGGATGCCAAATTCCCCTATTTTTAATGGTATCCCACAAATTAACATTTACATTTAAGGCACTTCACTCTCATTTCATTTCTGTTTTCATTGAATTTGAAAAATGGAACATGTTGTGAGAAAAGGTATCGCCCAGTCAAATTTCAGGACGTTAAGCGGTTCCAGGGATACGCGATATGAGAATTTCAATTTGTACGGGAGGTGCCACGACCACTTTTTCGATGCCTACAATTTGTTCGGCGTATGTAGGGTATTTACAATTCATGCATCCGCGGGGTATGACTAACTTTCTTCACTGCTCATTTTTCATACAAAAAATGTTTGCGTATTTGCATTTGACCACTCATTACTTCTTTATTTATCAAGCGCTTTCCTTCATTAAGAGCTTAATTTTTTTGTAGCAGAACAGGCTTTAGCACAAATGCAAAAATTTGGCACAGAACCTGTCATTTATTTTTAATTTTTCATCTTATAAAATTAGATTTTTTTACTTTTTTTAATAAAAAAAAATGGAACGATAATTAATCGTTTGTCAGAAACTATCAGTAGGGTTCGAAATTTCAGACTTTGGTATCGATACTGAGTACTCATTCTGGCATCGAGCTCATGGTATCGAAACCCTAAAAGTATCGATACTACTCAATATCGGACTCATTAAAATACGTTTTTTGGGATACTTAAAATATTTTATTCTTCAATCGTATATCTAGTTATTTTCTGAAAATAAAACAATATAAATTTAAAATATTTGATATTTATTTCATTGCAGAACTTACTTTCACGTTAGAAGTAATTTTAATGTTAAATGTACATACATACATGCAAATATATATATATATATATATATATATATATATATACTTTCACGAATTTCAATTTTTATTAAGACATTTTTTTAAACTTTTCGGGTATGCATTTTCAATTTTAGTATAATAATGTGCAAGTTTGAATTAAAAGTCAACGGTAGTAGGCTACACGTAATACTTTGGCTACACGTAAATTTGAATAGGTTACAAAACTGCATACCCAAAAAGTTTCTAATAATTCTGCATTTTCGTGAACTTTGCGCAAAGTTTTATGGCCTTATTCATAAAAAACAAAAAAGGTTTATAAACTGAAAAATGTATGAAAATGTCATTTTATTAAGCTCTTTAAACCTACTCTATTTTTTATGAATATGGCCATTAAACTTTAACTTATTTGGCTTATGATATGCAACAAACTACACGCAATTTCAGTTTATTTTAAGTGATGGACAAAATTGAATGATAGTAATCCATATAAGCAAAGAAAGCAATGGAAGAAAAAATTTAAAAAGTGTGTTTTTTTAAAAATATTCGATACTACGAGTACTTTTCAAAGTATCGAGTAAAATCACCAAATAAGGTATCGAGTATTAAAGTACTCATTTTTATACCCTAAGTATCGATACTTACTCAATATCGTTCGAACCCCAACTATCAGTCCTAACGGAAAGTCATGTATATATTTTTGTGGGGAATTTCATTAGCTTTGACCTGACGTGTCTTATTTTAAGATTGTTAAAATGAGTCGTAAGATATACGTAATTAAGTTTAACCCCTTTTTGTTTTAAGATGAGTAACGGTAAATTGCAAATATCTCGAAAACGTATCCATAGAAAA
>NW_023458561.1:18789011-18793366 GCF_013731165.1 Rhagoletis pomonella
GCCCACTTGTGATCACATATATGTATCTCGCTAACCGTTCTAGCAATTTGTACCAAGCTCGGTATGGTTATTGTGCTTGCCACATAAAAGCAAACCGTTGAAAATTGTTGAAATCGGACTAAAATTGAGGCCGCTTTTCATATAACGGTAAATTTCAGATATGCTTGAAATTTCAATATTTCGAAATTTAAGGACGCTAATTTACTTAAAATGTATACACCCCGGCTTATCATGTAGCGGTAGCTTTCGGAAAGGTGGAAAACATATATTTAATACTTGCGCCGGGTATTTAATGTTCGGCTCCGCCCGAACTTAGACTTTCTTACTTGTTTATCAACTAACTTTATGTACGTTTGGTTTGGTTTATGAATACATAGATGAATTACCTTTAAAAATAAAATAAACAGAAAGACAAGAAATATATCAAAATACATATTTCTTTTTTGCTAATAAAGATATATCTATGGGTGGGGAAGTTTAAAAATTTTCGGGAAAAATCGAGGAATTTTACTATCGAAATCGGGGAATTCTCAAAACTAAGTTGGCTACCCTGTTACCTCCTGTTCCTCCTCCTGCTCTACTTAATTTGTTTATACCAGAGCGCACTTGTGCACAAGGGTAATATAACTTTGTTCACCTAACGGCTGTTTGTAACAGGCAAAATGAATCGATATAGATATAGACAGATGTATACATAAATAATCATAATGAAAAGAGAAATCGATTAAGCGCCTACTCTCTGTCCGTCCGTCCGTCTGTGCACACGATAACTCGAGTAAAAATTTAGATATCTTAACGAAACATTGTACGTGCACTTCTTTCGGGCGTAGGACTGATGGTATTGAAAATGGGAAAAATCGGTCAACAACCACGCCTACCTCCCATATAACGGTGGTTTTGAGAAATACGAAATCTTCGATAAATCAGTAAATATTAAAGCTAATTTATTCAAAATTGATGCTTTCAACCATTCTTTACAAAGAAATACGTTTATGATAAAATTTGGGAAAATGGGCGTGGCACCGCCCACTTATGATCACATATATGTATCTCGGTAACCGTTCTAACAATTTGTACCAAACTATAACAAAACTATAATGGTAAATTTCTGAAATGCTTGAAACTTCAATATTTCGAAATTTAAAGACGCTAATTTACTCAAAATTGATACACCCCGGCTTACTATGTAGCGGTAGCTTTCGGAAAGATTAAAATCATATATTCAATACTTGCGCCGATTATTTAATGTTCGGTTCCGCCCGAGCTTGGACTTTATTACATGTTTTCTTTTTGATTATTTGTCTGATGTTTTGTTTACTCATTTATTTATTTGGTTTGTTTCTCATGTGGTTTGGTCACTTACCCTTTCACCTTTACCTTTACCATTATACCCGCACGCATTCCATTTTGCTTGAAACTCGACTCCTTCACTCGTGGCTCAGATTGTTTTATTTTATCTTTCCTACGCTTCGATTTAGTGTTGTTATTATTCCATCGCTGGGTTAAAGTTTTGTCTTTGGACCGGCTGTCATACCAGAGAGGCAGATGATGCTGAAGGTGGCGACGATAGTGGAGTAATGCATGTCTGGCGAATCGTGATGGAGCGCTGGCAGCCAGGATATCAAATTGCAGCGCCGTATCACACACATATGGCGCAACCAAATGCACGTTGAGTGAACAGCCTGTAAAAAGCTCACTGAGAAGAGGAGACGGGTTAGGGTAAAAATTAGTAGCATCCAAGGAATACTAGGAGCAGGCATTGCTGACATTAATTTAGTTTGGTTTATTGAATTTTCTCTGAGCTATTCGACTTTCGCACAAGGGTGCGTTGCGGCGGTGGGCAACGAAATGGGCTGGCAGGAGGGCGAATTGGTTAGTCGAATGTCAGCGGCTAAATTGACTCAATGCGGTGCAGACCGAGTTGGCTGACTAAAAGCATTGCTCTGTGCCTTAGCGGCTGATGGCGTTATCCAAAGAATCCACTTGTTGACGCTGCACTTTCTTATTGTTGTCCACAACTCCCTCCTCTCCTTGTTGGTTGTTCGGCGGATTGCTCTATGTTTAGCTTGCAAAGTTTTTAATTAAGCATTGGATCGAAAACGTTTTGCAAAATTAAATGTTAAATTAGTTTTACTTGTCACGCGCTCTATTTGATTTTGTTTCGAATAGTATACGCGTCTTGCCATCCTTTTTTGCATGCTGCATCAAAGGAGGGCAGACCATCTGCCATTAAATGACATGCAGGCTGTGTTAGCACGCGGCTGTCATTTCCCGCTGCGAGTAGTGGTTTTTCTTCTTGATTGAGAAAAGTTCGGGCAGACATAGTCTGAGAAAGCATTATCTCACCTGTGTCTGTAGTAATGTACGCTACAATGGCCTATCACTCCGTTTTCTTTACATCTACGTTCCAGAGTATGAATTTGAATGACCTAGAACTGTTTCTCTATGCGCGATTCGGACATTAACATACGATGTTGAAATTGTGAATACATGTGTATGTACATACATTAGATCAGATCTAAAAAACGTTGAAAAAGTATACCGTTATATGTATATAAAGCTTATGTTTATGGTATTTCGACACTAACAAAAGGGTGTGTCTTTGTATTCTTCTAAAAGCTTTGATATCCGATTTTCTAAAACAATAGGTCATTAATAATGTCTTGGCGTGTTCTAAATTTCATTCTAATACTCGTTTGAGCTCCGAAGTGGATTTCTCATAGTTGGGTCAGTTGCCCAGATTTGTATACGGCTAAGATACCCTTTTATGTCGTCGTGTTCAAGTTCTTTCAAATTCATTAAAATATTCCTTTTAAATTGTTTTTCATTTTAAATCTCATAAATCGTTCATAATAACTATTACTGAAAATTTTTCACGCAAAACTTATCAAGACTGATTCTATGTCTAGGAAAAATTACTTTATGCTTGTTAGACCATTTATAAAAATATGGTGTATTAACAGTTTTTATATCCGAGCGCACCTGTCCGCAAGGATATTAAAACTTTTTTACTCCGCCCTATTATAACCACGTATGTGTATCTCGTTGGAAATTTTTGGGATCGGAATTAAATTGCGTATACTTTTCACATAACGGTAAATTTCTGAAATACGGGAACTTTGATACTTCGGATGCTAATTTACTCAAAGCAAATACTCACACCAATCTCTTAACAATAAATACGAATATTATGGAATCTTGGAAAATTGACGTGGCACCGCCAATTTATGACTAACATTCTCATTAAGTCTAACTGAATAAGAATACAACCCCTCCTTTCCATGTAACGGTAGTTTTCGCAAAGGCGGTTACAGCGCCAAATAAGAAGAAGAGTACAATTTTGGGACCATGCGGTTTTAAGTTAATTTCCTGACTATTTCGATATACAAAGGGTCTCAAAACAATTAATTTTTAAGCAAAATCCAAAACCAATTTCAATTCTCATATAAATATTTATGTGTACCGTTAATTTCTTCATGATCGAATGATCGGACCTAAACCAAATTAGTCAGGAACCACCTCTGAGGACGCACCTTTCCTCTCACAATAGAACTATAGAAATCTATTAAATTCAAAATTATGCGGCAACATACATTAAAAAATTAAACATTGCATTATAAGAACATTAGGTCGGAGTAATTTGTTCGGAGCACAATTTCCGAAGAAAGTGTATAGCAAATTCAAACTCTACGATAAGTTCGAAGCAAAACATTTTCAACTACTACCTCCGTAAACTTGCTTCGTCTGGCACCTGGAATACGTATTTCAAATACCTTAATTAAAATTGAGTGTTATTTTTAAACAGGTGGCAAAATGATGAACAAACTATATACCCAAAATGCATACCCAATTTTCCAAAAAAGACCAGTATATTGTATGAAGAAAAACCAAAAAATTTTGTAAATTAATTTCGTTCAGAAAAAATTTTAATACACTGACTTTTCTTTTAAAAATTGGATGGGTCAAACGTCATTTTTGGCATGTATTTTGTTCACAATTTTTGCTGAGAATCGAACATCGAATTCGAATATGCATACACTTTTTTCGAAATTAAATTACTCCGCCCTAATGTACATATAGTAAAACAGATACAGTAAAACTCATGTTTTTAATGTAAAAGTATTGATAAGCTGAGCTAATATTAAATAATAGTAGTGACAAACTATCGATGATACATCACTACGTACCAGTGGTGAGTGTCTTCGGCTCGCCAGTGTCACTAGTTCAGCCAGTTCCAGTATGGCCAGTGTCGCCAAAGTCACCAGTGTTACCAGTATCGACAGTGTCACCAGTTCCGCCAGTGATACCATTGTTATCAGTTTCGCCAGTGTCACCAGTGCTGCTAGTTCCCCCCC
>NW_023458561.1:18793466-18815472 GCF_013731165.1 Rhagoletis pomonella
TGAGTAACGGTAAATTGCAAATATCTCGAAAACGTATCCATAGAAAAAGAAATTAACTCGATTTTCGGAAACACCGGGCAACTCTACATATAAATTGGATAAAGGCCCAATTGAACATTTTTTGCTGTAAACCAGTGTTATCAATCGAAAATGACCTTCTCTTGTAATTTGAAAATGTTGAATAGTTAAAATTCCTACAAGATGGCAGAAGTATAACGCATTTCTATCGTTTTTCCCCCGAAAAAGTATTAAATGTTGTCAGGTATGCAAAATAAGCACGTAAGTCGAATGTATGCAAAAAACCAACAAAATTGCCAGATGTGTATATGCAAAATAAGCTTTTTCAAGCATTCACTTAGATTGCCAGCCTTGGTTATAAATAATCATGTGAAAACCTAAAAAAGATATTGTGATCGAAGATTAAAATGAACAAAAAACTTTTTAACAAGACTTGTTTTCAAATTTCTCGTTAGAGGTAATGTATTTTAACCCAAATTTTACTTTTCGTAGCCCTGTAAATATTCATTAAAACTATCAACCTTCAATGTTGATTTTTAAAGTCAATGCAAACCGTATATATAAGTGGATTATCATATTCCAATCCAATTTAAATGTAGTTTCATAGTTTGTTTGCCGTTATTGACGGTTTCATATCGAAAAACCTTTCAAATTGAGATTTAATCGAAAAAAATCTGTAAAAGTAATTATTTTTTTGAGTAATTAAGGTAAAAGTACGCTTATAAAAGCATGTAGTTATAAGCGTATTTTTATTTTCTTTCCAATGGCACATCAAAATTTGAAATTGGTTCAGAGATGCTGAAATTATAAGCAAAAAGAAAATTTAACTGTCGAAAAACTGTGTTTTGGCCATAGGTCAAGAGTTTTAGGGTATATTTGAAATTAAACTATGCAGGTTTTCATTTCATTACTCGACCAGACCTACAAAATGTGCTATATGGCATTCCAAGTTCTTTGACTTTTTTAATTTTTTTTTGCGTAGTGTAATCTATTCTTAGGGTACGTTCACACAGAAAGCCGAGCCGAGCCGAGCGAAGCCGTTCCGAGCAAAGTAAATCTTTCAAATTGCTGTAGCTATGTGTATAAAAGAGTTCATACAGCAAGCCCTTTCATAAGCGTTTTGAAGCTGAAAGCAAAGTAGTTTTTGATTTTGAATTTTTTATTTAATTTCCCAGCTCCATGACGCTGCTGCAAACAAAAAGGCAAAGTATTCAAATAAAAACGAATTCTACAACCAATCTTTTGAATGAAATTGAGCAAATATTTTTGCCGCTTTTCATTGATGGTATGTTTTATGGTATCTTTGCAGCCGAGTCCATGAGAAAAGCTTCTCTTCGCTTCGTTCAGTGTGGGCACCAGCAGCTTCGCTTTGTTTCGCCTTGCTTTGCTAGGCGCCGCTCGACTTTCTGTGTGAATGCGCCCTTAGTCTTGGATTCTCCCAACGGGAAATAAAAAAAAAAACATTTTTTCTTAATTTTTTAAATTTTGATCATCACTTATTTCCACAATTTCAAAATATGTATGTAGCACTATCTAAAATTAAATCTATTATCAAATAAACTGATGTTCCACTTATGCAATCGCATAAAATTTGTCGAAGTTAGGCGACTTTTCTTAAATACGGCCTTGTGTGTGTACCGGACTTTCAGATTTTTTTGTGTGTGGCCAATTTATCAATATTTATTCAAAATTGATATAGCAAAAAAGTGGTTTTACAAGAAATTTTAGGAAAGATGGAGTGACACCGCCCACTTATATCATATATGTATGTGTATCTCAAAAACTACTTGGCCGATCTGCACCAAATTTGGTATGTATATTGTGCTTAGCCTCGATAAAAAAATTTGGTTTTCTCTTTCCGAAAACTACCGAAATAGTTTTTTATTATGACTTGGCTATTTGAGATCCGGGTTTAAAAAAACAACTTGGCAGTGCTTCAGTTCCATATTTCCTTTTAGGATCTGAAGTCGATTTCACATAGTTTGATCAGAATCCTTTTGAAGATATCCTTTTTGTTCACCTTACTGAAGTATAGTGCACGGTCGGTATTTGCGATGGCCCACTTACAGGCCAATTCTGCCTGTAACCAAACATTTTGTAACAAGCTAATTTTGTTACCAACAATCGTCACCACTTCTTGCAACCGCAATTCTATAATTTCAATTATTCACTGAACTGGTGACACTGTCGATACTGGTAACACTGGTGACTTTGGCGACACTGGCCATACTGGTGACACTGGGGGAACTGGCTGAACTAGTGACACTGGCGAGCCGAAGACACTCACCACTGGTACGTAGTGATGTATTATCGATAGTTTGTCACTACTAGTATTTAATATTAGCTCAGCTTATCAATACTTTTACATTAAAAACATGAGTTTTACTGTATCTGTTTTACTATATGTACATTAGGGCGGAGTAATTTAATTTCGAAAAAAGTGTATGCATATTCGAATTCTATGTTCGATTCTAATCAAAAATTGTGAACAAAATACATGCCAAAAATGACGTTTGACCCACCCAATTTTTAAAAGAAAAGTGAGTGCATTAAAATTTTTTCTGAACGAAATTAATTTACAAAATTTTGTATTTTCTTCATACAATATACTGCTCTTTTTTTTTGAAAATTGGGTATGCATTTTGGGTATATAGTTTGTTCATCATTTTGCCACCTGTTTAAAAATAACATTAAATTTGAATTAAGGTATTTGAAATACGTATCACCCAATGGGTTCCAGGTGCCAGACGAAGCAAGTTTACGAATGTAGTAGTTGAAAATGGTTTGCTTCGAACTTATCGTAGAGTTTGAATTTGCTATATACTTTCTTTGAAAATTGTGCTACGAACAAATTACTCCGCCCTAATGTTCTTATAATGCAATGTTTAATTTTTGAATTCTTTTTTAAATTGCCGTATACACTCAAAACTAAACTCATTAGAAGAAGTGATACTTTCGCTATAATGGAGGTATTTATCTTATTTCATAAATCTGTTACGCGATGTAAAGATTTATATATGTGGAAGGACCTCGACAACATTTCTTACATTGAAATAATAATATTTATAGAAAGTTTTTTAAACACAACCTACGTAAATCAAACATATGTATGTATCTTTAAGATATATGTACATATACACAAATTAGACAAATGTTTTAGATTTAAGGGATGTGTAGTTCAAACAAAAAAATTTTACTTTTATTAAACGAATTCAAAATAGGAGGAGGTTATCAGGATGTTATTATTTTTTCTTTTTATGTATGTTGCCGCATAATTTTGAATTTAATAGATTTCTGTAGTTCTATTGTGAGAGGAAAGGTGCGTCCTCAGAGGTGGTTCCTTACTAATTTGGTTTAGGTCCGATCATTCGATCATGAAGAAATTAACGGTACACATAAATATTTATATGAGAATTGAAATTGGTTTTGGCTTTTGCTTAAAAATGAATAGTTTTGAGATCCTTTGTATATCGAAATAGGCAGGAAATTAACTTAAAAACCGCATGGTCCCAAAATTGTATTCTTCTTCTTATTTGGCGCTGTAACCGCCTTTGCGAAAACTACCGTTACATGGTAAGGAGGGGTTGTTTTCTTATTCAGTTAGACTTAATGAGAATGGTAGTCATAAATTGGCGGTGCCACGTCAATTTTCCAAGATTCCATAATAGTCGTATTTATTGTTAAGAGATTGGTGTGAGTATTTGCTTTGAGTAAATTAGCATCCGAAGTATCAAAGTTTCCGTATTTCAGAAATTCACCGTTATGTGAAAAGTATACGCAATTTAATTCCGATCCCAAAAATTTCCAACGAGATACACATACGTGGTTATAATAGCGCGGAGTAAAGAAGTTTTAATATCCTTGTGGACAAGTGCGCTCGGATATAAAAACTGTTAATACACCATATTTTTATAAATGGTCTAACAAGCATAAAATAATTTTTCCTAGACATAGAATCAGTCTTGATAAGTTTTGCATGAAAAACTTTCAGTAATAGTTATTATGAACGATTTATGAAATTTAAAATGAAAAACAATTTAAAAGGAATATTTTAATGAATTTGAAAGTACTTGAACACGACGACATAAAAGGGTATCTTAGGCGTATACAAATCTGGGCAACTGACCCAACTATGTGAAATCCACTTCGGAACTCAAACGAGTATTAGAATGAAAGTTAGAACACGCCAAGACATTATTAACGACCTATTGTTTTAGAAAATCGGATCTCAAAGCTTTTAGAAGAATACAAAGAAACACCGTTTTGTTAGTGTCGAAATACCATAAACATAAGCTTTATATACATATAAAGGTATATTTTTTCAACGTTTTTTCGATCTGATCTAATGTATGTACATACATATGTATTTACAATTTCAACGTCGTATGTTAATGTTCGAATCGCGCATAGAGAAACAGTTCTAGGTCATTCATTTTCATACTCTGGACCGTAGATGTAAAGAAAACGGAGTGATCGGCCATAGTAGCGTGAATTACTACAGACACAGGTGAGATAATGCTTTCTCAGACTATGTCTGCCCGAGCTTTTCCCAATCGAGCAGAAAAACCACTACTCGCAGCGGGAAATGACAGCCGCGTGCTAACACAGCCTGCATGTCATCTAATGGCAGATGGTCTGCCCTCCTTTGATGCAGCATGCAAAAAAGGATGGCAAGACGCGTATACTATTCGAAACAAAATCAAATAGAGCGCGTGACAAGTAAAACTAATTTAACATTTAATTTTGCAAAACGTTTTCGATCCAATGCTTAATTAAAAACTTTGCAAGCTAAACATAGAGCAATCCGCCGAACAACCAACAAGGAGAGGAGGGAGTTGTGGACAACAATAAGAAAGTGCAGCGTCAACAAGTGGATTCTTCGGATCACGCCATCAGCCGCTAAGGTACAGAGCAATGCTTTTAGTCAGCCAACTCGGTCTGCACCAGGGATGGAAAATGAATTTTCCAAATTGTACTTAATATGACAAGAAGATTGTACTTAAAAGCGGACAAATGTACCTAAAAAAAGAAGACACTTTTATATGTACATATGTATGTATATACAGCCTTTATTGAAAGAAAAACACATTGCAAGTGCTAAAGCGTACATATATATATACAGTTATTTGTACTATTCCATTTTTGTACTTTGTATTGCATAGTTTTGTAAACATAAAATTAAATAACTTAGATAAAATACGTTATTTTACGCTATGCGTTTTATATATGTACCTTAGGATGGTCCAAAAAAATTTAAAGTCGGAATTTTAATGCTCTCACCCCAAGGATTGTTCTATACCGAAAAAATATGCTCCTGCTCTTTATATTGAAATCAAAAAATATTTTGAGGTAGCTTAAAGCGCTCAAAGTTCTTCACATATATTATATTAGGGAAACAACAGTTTTTCGTAGCAATGATAGCAAATATATATATATTTTTAGATCTGTAACCTCTGTTTCTCTTCAGGAGACGTCAAAAAATACTACCGGATTGTTTATATATTTTTTAATATTAACGATTCTTTATGGGTCCCCTATGGTGGAATCTATAAATAATAGTTAATATTAAAAAAAGATTAAATTAATAATTCGGTATTATTTTTCGAAGTCTCCTGAACGGAAACAGAGGTTACTGATCTAAAAATATATATGTATTTTCTATCATTGCTACGAAAAATTGTTTTTCCCAATATAATATACGTGTAAAACTTTGAGCGCTTTGAGCGACCTCAAAATATTTTTTGATTTCAATATAAAAAGCTGGTGCATATTTTTTTTCGGTATAGAACTTAGTCAATTAATTCATTTTCATTAAGGTTTTTATTTTGAAGACGGTAGCCGAGTAAAGTCTCCACTTTCAAATCAAAACAAGAACTTTCATTGCATCTAATTAAGTCCTTTGTTTGTATTAATGCGGCACATGTGCCTAGCGCCAGTTTATTTCTACACTTTGTTTTAACTAGGTTCTGAATTGAAAAAATTCTCTCAATACAAGCAGAGGAGTGTGGTAAAGCAAGCAAACCCTGAACAACGCGAAATATATTTGAAAATACTGGCTGATTTAGTTCATTTTTTATTCTGCCGACTTCAGTCCAAAATTCAGATACAGGAAGGTTTTCGATTTTTTTAATTTCTGCATAATCGGCCAATGCTCGATACTCGGTGTTAATTTGTTCAGCTTTTTTTAATTCAGTTTCGGGAAACAATTTTAAAATCAGTGGTAAAATGCTATTAATATTACCAGATAGTGCTTCCTTCGGCGCAATTGACGGTAAGAGTTTTAAAATTTCATTATTAAAATCTATTCTTTTTCTTAAATCATCGCAAAATTTAATATAAAATTTCAAAATGTTATTTTTAAATTGAAAAATTTCCGATGCTGTTAGGTTTTGGTCAGTGTAAAACAGCTCAGTTTCCGTTCCACAAAAAATGTTTTCAATAGGTATGTGGTTGGCTAAATTCAATGAATATATTGAATTGGTACAAATATTTTCTTTCGCTATAAAATTTCGGCATATTTGATTAAAAAGAAATGTCAAGCGGGGATATAAAACATGAATGTGTGACTCTTCCGCTTGCATTTCTATGTTAACAGTGTTTATAACTTTAAGAACGTACGACAAGAAATAGAAGTAGAGTTTTATATTAGAATCTGAAAGGGTACTTGCAATAAACTTATTACTTTCATTGCCAAATCCTGCTTCGAAATTGCATAAACCGAAGTAGTATTGTAAAGTACTCCACTGCTCCAATATCCGTTCAACTACAATCTGAAATCATAATGTAATACTTCAAATAAAAAAATGTATTGAACAACTATTATTAAAAAGAAAATTTACCTGCCGCGAAAGCCATCGTGTTGAACTAAATCGCAAAATCTTATGAACCGCACTTCCAAAATCTTCTTGAAATTTTTCAAACTCTATTTTTCTACTAGCGCTATGACAGAAGTGGTGATTTATAGAGCGAATTAACTTTTCTATTTCTTGTGGAAGAACTGATGCAGCTGCCTCGGACGATAGATTAAGGTTGTGGCATACATCGCCAATAACAAAGATTTTAGGGCAAATTTCTTTTAATTTTGCTTGGACGCCATTTCGTTTGCCCATCATGACACCGCAATTATCTGCCGTAAATCCCAATAGATTGCTCAACGGAATATCATGATCATTCAAAACTTTTAAAAGCGCATTGAAAATTCCGGCGGAAGAAGAATCAGACACTTGAACAAAGTCCAAAAATCTATCTCTACATTTGTTCGTAAAAACTCTAATTATAACTGCTAAGTTTTTGTCCATGGAAATGTCAGTGCTTTCATCAATGATCACGGAGTAATATTGTTGTTTTGTTATTTCAGAAATTTGTCTGCAGTTTTCAGGACCAGTGACTGACTTTATAATATTTTGACCCTTATGTCTATTTATGCTCAGGTTTGAAATTATGCGTGAATCTTTTACCGTTTTAATACATTTTGCCAAATGGTCCAAAGCAGTAAATGGCAAATTGTGCTCAGCAACGAACATACACAAACGAATCTCCATTGCCTTTGCTGAGCGACTTAATTCCATTTCCTCGCTATTCGGCTTAGTAAAACTCGAAATTTTTAAGGTTGCTTTAGCAATATTAGCATTTTTTTTATGGAGGTCTGAATTTGCATGCCGATCGATGTGAAACATATTGCCGTAAATTGGAACACCGCATATCATGCACCTCTTACCTTGCTTTGCGGTAGAGTCTTCTTGGAGCCAATTGTACTTGGATGCCCACTCCCTCTTAAATTTGATCTCATACTTTTTCTTTTTCGCCACGGAAACTACGTTGCTTTCTTCGTTATTGCTTAAATATGAGAAAAATGCTACCGGTAAATTTTTTTGCGCTAGTTGAACTTTGTCACACTTACTTCTCATCATTGCCTGCAGCTGCATTTTCACGTTTCTTGCGAACAATCCAACTGAAAATAGTATAAACTTCGTCAAAAATGAAATAGTTTGTATTAAAAAAACGGTTTGAAACTTACTTATCCATTGCAGTTTCTCTAATTTGTCGGCTTTCATTAATTATTCATTCAAATTGCGCGCACATAAAAGCTAGTTACTTCTTCGTTTCACATATCTCGTTCACAATGACATGCTATTAAATGTTTCATTCCCAATGGCACACTATCAAAAAGTTCTATGTTTTAATATGTTTAACCAAAATCCACTTGGCAAAAGAAAATCGGCATACAAATTTCCTTGACAAATAATTTGGCCAAACTTAAAATGTACTTAAAATGGAAGCAATGTACCGAATGTACTTTCATGTTGAAAAGGAGCCGAAAAAAGTACAATTGTACCTACTTTTCCATCACTGGTCTGCACCGCATTGAGTCAATTTAGCCGCTGACATTCGACTAACCAATTCGCCCTCCTGCCAGCCCATTTCGTTGCCCACCGCCGCAACGCACCCTTGTGCGAAAGTCGAATAGCTCAGAGAAAATTCAATAAACCAAACTAAATTAATGTCAGCAATGCCTGCTCCTAGTATTCCTTGGATGCTACTAATTTTTACCCTAACCCGTCTCCTCTTCTCGGTGAGCTTTTTACAGGCTGTTCACTCAACGTGCATTTGGTTGCGCCATATGTGTGTAAAACGGCGCTGCAATTTGATATCCTGGCTGCCAGCGCTCCATCACGATTCGCCAGACATGCATTACTCCACTATCGTCGCCACCTTCAGCATCATCTGCCTCTCTGGTATGACAGCCGGTCCAAATACAAAACTTTAACCCAGCGATGGAATAATAACAACACTAAATCGAAGCGTAGGAAAGATAAAATAAAACAATCTGAGCCACGAGTAAAGGAGTCGAGTTTCAAGCAAAATGGAATGCGTGTGGGTATAATGGTAAAGGTAAAGGTGAAAGGGTAAGTGACCAAACCACACGAGAAACAAATCAAATAAATAAATGAGTAAACAAAACATCAGACAAATAATCAAAAAGAAAACATGTAATAAAGTCCAAGCTCGGGCGGAACCGAACATTAAATAATCGGCGCAAGTATTGAATATATGACTTTAATCTTTCCGAAAGCTACCGCTACATAGTAAGCCGGGGTGTATCAATTTTGAGTAAATTAGCGTCTTTAAATTTCGAAATATTGAAGTTTCAAGAATTTCAGAAATTTACCATTATAGTTTTGTTGTAGTTTGGTACAAATTGTTAGAACGGTTACCGAGATACATATATGTGATCATAAGTGGGCGGTGCCACGCCCATTTTCCCAAATTTTATCATAAACGTATTTCTTTGTAAAGAATGGTTGAAAGCATCAATTTTGAATAAATTAGCTTTAATATGGAAAACTTGAGAATGTATTTCTGACATGAAAAAGAGCTTCTCATAAAAATACAGTCACCGTTCGGAGTCGGCGTAAAACAATAGGTCCCTCCCCTTTGTTGAACAACATCAAAGCACACGCTACAAATCGAAGGAGAAGCTCGGCCAAATACTAACATATTGTGTAACCGCTAATCTATTCTTATTATTATTAATATTATGAAAATGTGGTCTAAATTTACAATTTGATGAAGTCTGTTTTTGTTTAGTTAAATATAATTTAAATGGTTTATGTTATTTTATTTTAAATTAATCGTTTTTTGTTATGTATGTCTATCGGTCTTGGCGTTGTCATATGGCAAAGCGTGCAAAAACAACAAAAAACTATCACAAACAAAATTTTTCATAAAGATGATGCTTTTCGATAATATTTATTTTTAATCATTAAAAATTGTTGAATATATTTTTAATATTTTTATTGAGCTTTGTACCACGATTGTTTATTAGGATAAAAGCAACAAAGTCTAAGCGATAGAAGTTATAGCAGCTATTTCGGAGACCACCACATCTCCTCATCAGACTTATTTTTTCTAGACTTCAGCAGGGATCGAACCTGCGTAATCGATGTGCAAAGTCAGAAGCGTTAACCACTGAGCTATGTACACCCCGTAAACTCTTGTTGTTAATTAATTTTCCGTATTCAACCAACTACTATCAAGTGCAGCTCATTTGCCGCTATTTAAACTTGACAGCGTGGTTGTTGTTGTCAATTCTATACATCCATTTGCTTATTTGCTTTATTGTATAGTTTCAGGCAGGCTCTTCCTAAACAATGTAATTGTCAATTTTATTGTGGCTTATTAACATTTTATTTTTAATATTTTTATTGAGATTTGTACCACGATTGTTTATTAGGAAAAATTTAAAAAGCAACAAAGTCTTCAATTTTTCCTAATAAACAATCGTGCAACAAAGATCAATAAAAATATTAAAAATAAAATGTTAATAAGCCACAATAACATTGACAAATACGATAATGTTTATTATTGTTTTAATAAAATTGTAGCTAATTACTTCTTTGGTCTGCACACTTTTTGTATTTTGTCGCTTTTTTTTTTAATTCACTTTACTTTGCGATATGATTACTTCGAAAGCTTTGACTCAAATGTAATGTTTTTTGCAGCAGATTTTAGTGCCAATATTTCTTCGTCATTACGGATGCAAATACAACAACTCGTACTTCTATGAATGTTCTACGCTATGTTTTCGGTTTAGTTGTCTATTTGTTTTCTGTAGTTGATAAAATATGCATGTAATTATGAAAATTAGCAGCAAACCAAAATATGACGTAGATCATATTCAAACTCATTTTTCAAATGTGCGGTAATGCGATATTATCGATTTGCATTTTAAGTTTTCTAAAACCACAAATCATATCAAGATGTCATACCTTTGCATCGGCTACCAGGAACTTACCATTGACAGACTCTCTGTAACAACATTATGAGGTAAATAAAATAAATTATTAAGAGGTTAGAGTGTTCGTAATATAACAAACTTCACTTTCGACCACTTGTAACGTACATATATGTACTTAATGCGGTGACTTTTACCTATTTCCTTAATTAGTCCATATTTGATTTATCAATTTACAATGCTAGCATTTTATAAGAGATGCTTTTATAGAACCAATAAGGTACATATGTGTGTACTAGTATCCGACCGAAGCTGGCATTTTGGACGAAGACGAAGCCAAAACCGAATATTACTATTCAAGATTCGGCCGAACACCGAAGTCGAAGCTGAACATTAAAATTAAGTACTAAGATTCAAAAATAATAAGACTGTGATTTATTTCGTAACAAATTATTTTTATTATTTTTTAAATAGAAGGAACACCTTACAAACATACATATGTATGGTGCATTCGAAAACGTCAAAATACAAAGCATTAGTCTCTTTTATTTCTAGACCTCAGCAGATTGTAATGCCAAATGTGCGCAACGACGTCTAAGTGCGCTTTAGAGATAAAAGAGACTGATGCTTTGTATTTTCACGTTTTCGAATGTTGAAACAAAAAAGGAAAAAACTGCAGTCTTAACTTTAAAATCATTTTGAACTAACTTTCATAAAATCGATCTTTATGTTATACGTATGCCAAAAAAAAGCTTGTCTACATTTTCATAAGAGATTTGATCGTCTATCGGTGTACAGTTCAGCTGTACTAAATAATTGCTCGCTAGCCACACTCATTGGTGGCGCTGTTAAATACTTTTTCGCAACCTTTTTTAAATTACAAAAGAAAAAATTGGAAGAATGCGAATAATGGAATATTTATATTGGCACTACGAAGAGCAAGTGATTGATCTAGATATACGTTTATTTCAATTTCCCAGATTCATCATGGGATTCTAGGAGCGTAATTCTCAGACGTACGTGGCGTATGAGTAACTTTCTTTCCCGCTCATTTTTCATAAAAAAAATCTTTGCGTATTTTCATTTGACCACTATTATTTCTTTATTTATCCATAGATTTTCTTCAGTAGTAACTTGATTTTTTTGTTTTTGTAACAGAACAGGCTTTAGCACAGATGTAAAAATTTGACACAGAACCTGGAATGATTAGTTAATTTGTCAGAAACTATAAGTCCTATCGGAAAGTGATGTATATATGGTATATGGAGAATTTCATTAGCTTTCATTTGCCATATTTTATATTAATGTATGTATGTATATCCAGAGTTGAAATTTCATGGTATCCTTATGTGCACATTTAAAATGAACTACTTCAATTCGATATGTGTTTGCATACCTTCTACATGGGTATGTCGGTAGAGAATAGAGGAATTTTTTTGGCAACACCTTTTCTTCTTTGGTTTCTGAGGTTCTAAATATTTTAATATTATGCACATAAGTAAGTTGCCGAAAGCTTTGTATATTTAAATTATCTTTACCTTAATATATAAAGGTACTATGATGTTTGTTTCTTTACGGTGTGATGGAAAACTCCGTAGAAAATAAAATAATTTTGCGGCGAATTTCTGTCACAAGCTGTTTTATTGAAGAATATACCGAATTTAAGCTGTTGTATTTGTTTTTAAAATCTAATAGATTCTTGTAAGTAATTAGCACGAAACTGCATTTCAAAAGAAAATGAGTTAGGCCTTTTTTATATTAAGGTAACGGTAAGTATTTCACAAATTAGTCAAAGTACTCACAGAAATCAGCTCCTTAAGATATTAATTCAAATTATGTATGTATGTAGAGACTCACCTAGAAAGAGAGAAACAAAATTTTAATTATCAAAAATTTAGCTGACTGAGCACTTAAGCTGTATAAAACTAAGGTTAAACTTAATAATTTTTGAATGAGGAATGTCTGAAACGCATACATTTTTATTGAACTTTCGACACTTTTTAAAAACAATAAAAAATAATTTTTCTTTAACCCTTGTAAAATGGTTTTAAAGAAGACACATTTGTCTGTACAAAATATAATCTTATCACGCAACATATCGCGCCCTAACCGCCAAAAGGACGTAAGCGACAGTGATTAACAATTTAAAAAAAATGGCAAAAAACAGGGCCCTTATTATGTAGTTCGAATCGATAGTAATTTTGTTCGAATTCGAACTATTGGTACTGTAAAAGGATTCGGCGTTCGAAGAGGGCTTATTTTTTTGGATTCAAACTACAAAGTAATGGCCCAGTTATTCAAAACTTTAGGATGCTTATAGGGGCTCTTATCATAACAAATGAGATTATTAACTTTTTCGTTGGGCAGTTTTCACCACATAATAACATTATAGTATAAAAAACTAAAACACGGTTTTATTATAATGTGTTCACAGATATCATGCTACCGAAATTATCCTTTGACAAGCCCTATAACGGCAGTAGTATCAATAAAATTCTTCCGAATTTGACCTTGGCATGACCTCTAGATATCCTTGAAGAATCAAGGGACCCCCATAATGAAATTCAGCGACAACAAAAACAATTTTTTATTTTTTTATTGAATAATTTATTTGTCCTATTTGACAATCAAATGACCTCGAACCTGACATTATGGAGGTTAACGGGCCTCGGATTTGGATTCAGCGAGTATAAAAGCCTAAAAAAATGTTCAGGTTTATTGAATGAAGTTTTCCCTAATTAACAGATTCGCACTCAGATCGTCGAATGAGATAGGAATATAGAGGTTTGGTTATATATACGCAAAACTTTTTTTTTTGTAAACCTGTGTTATATTTTACTTTTCAACTGAGATTTGTAATAAAAGTATTTTTTTCGTATTCCAAATTTGCAAATTGTACAAGAAAGGAAAATGAGACTGGCAAAATTATGCCAAATTGTTAAATATTATTGTGAAAGCCAATTTGACAGAAGAATAAAAGAAGTATTCCATAGTGAAAACCTTTCTGACTGTAAAAAAACCGTTCAGTTCAAAGCCGGTTCACGTGCCTGATTTTAATAAGTAGAGGCCTCTAGTACAGGGTGGTATCGGACGAACAAAAGTGTGTATGTATGAATGTGTCCGCACAATTTGTGTGTGATTCTTCAGTACCTACGCATTCAATTCTTGTGAATGCTTTTACTTTCTATTACTTTGTGGCACATTTGATTTTCGGTTTGATTGATGATCACTTTAATTGCGGATATTAAATGACAGTACACATTTACATGGTTCATTTGGTTGTGGAGTTCGAAGTGAATACTGATACGAAGAACCTAATGCGGCGCGAATGGAAATTGTTGGAAAAAACTATGAGATAATATTTGATAATTTCAGAGATTTATTATTTTTTTTTCGTTTAGTACTTACGTACTCGTATTTCTGGTTTTTGCTGAAGGAGATTTCATATGTGTCAACAAGTTTGACATACAAAATACTAGGGCTGATTTTGGCGGATTATGAAGTGATGAGGTGTGGGATTGATGGAAGAACAATAAAGAGGGACAGAATAAACTTGGCGATGTATGGCGCCACAATATTGGGTATCTTAAGTGACGACAGGTCATTTATTGAAAGCTCTTTGGCGGGGAAAAAGTCAAAGTCGAGGAGAATGAAAAATTATGTTGAGACAAACATTCTATATAGTATGTATGAATACACATAGAATGATAGATGTTTTGTAAACTTCACTTTTTTCATCTATGTATGTATATTTGGTTTAACTTTACTTAAAATATGTATTAGAATACTAACTTTCAGCATACATACATACATATGTATGTATTTACTCGTAATTTAAAAAGGAAATGATATTTAAAACGAAATTTTTGACAGACGACTATTTAATTTTGATGATAACTTAAAAAATCATTTACAATCCACCACAGCTTCTCCCATGAATTTGTTCCTATTCGTTGTGCTAATAGTTTGGACGGAATTGCCTATAAAAATAAGATTACTTCAATCTATTCTCTAGAGTCTAGTTCGATGGTGTTCTTTTTTATAAAATTTCATTAAAAGAGAATTCGTTTCCTTATATCGATTGGTTGTAAAGACTTAATTGGCAGCAAAACATTTAATAGTTTCCCAGAAGATCTAACCTTAAGTAATGATGTCATTCTTAAACTCATTGCACGCAAGTCGCTGCCATTAGATGTCCGCAGGCAATCGTGCGCTGAAGGGAAATTGCAACACACAAAGCAGTTGTGCACCCCCATCCCCAACCCCATTAAGTCGTATTCATCAGAGAGAAATTGCTGTATTTAAAAACCGCTTTGGTAGTGCTGAAGTGAGGTCGCGCGATTCATCGATTCAAGATAGACCTGTTAACTAAGTGGAGTGAACATATCGACGAGACGGTTTTTCTGCCACTAAGTGCCGAATTTGAATAGGGATTTGAATTTCATTTAATAAACGAACATAAACGTTGTCAGTAGTGGTTCAGCGAAAAAGAGCTTTGGCAGCCCGGCTATGAGATGGGAAAATTTTTGGAATGTGAACGGAATGTCTTATTAATCGTTGTGTAAAGATAATGCGCTGGGTTGTTTATTAACATGCCTGCAATTTTAATTCTAGTAGCTGTCAATTGATACAAAACTCTACAAAATTCATTTAACTTTTACCAATAGGCAATAATTTTAAGCCCTTTAACAGTACGATTTGTGCTTCAATATTACTTTGCAATGACTAACTTTCTAGTAACAAGTTGAAAATTGCAAAAGTAACCATGTGAGTAAATCAAATTAAATTCTTTTATTTTACAGCTATCATATTTCAATGAGCTCATTTATTTTCATTTCCCATCTCATTGGTTCCCTCTTCATTTTTTATTGAATATTTATTGTTATGATTTCAATGCAATTAATTACAAAATAAAGAGGCCAACAATATTAACTGCACTTTAGCGCACTGAGGGGTCAACAACAAGGATATTGCGATGAAGTGCATATACATATGTATTTAGTATGTACATACATACATGCTATGTGTACATTATTGTAAAAGTTATTGGATAGCCAAACACGTGCACCCAGTTGAGTACGAAAAATACATGTGCATGTATGTACGCATGTAATTTTTTTCCACAAAACATAATTGCGAACATCGTCACAAATTGATAGAAGGAATCAGGCAAGCCACCTCATTTTATCTTTCTCCCCGTTGGCCACTGCGAAATTCCCCGATTTTCGGTGAAATTACCCGCACTGGCATAATTCCATGTAAAAAAAACAAATCTTTTAATTCAATCGCTTAAATTTATTAAGAAATGTACATTAGGCTGAGTCGATTTTGTATGGAAGAAAATAAAAGGCATTTGACTGTATTGTAATAGCAATATTATGATATCCTAGTCTAAGCCAATTGTTATTGGCCAAGAAAGCTGAATTTAAAACTTATCTTCAGCGAGCGCAGTTGAATCAAAATTATGAATTTTGAAAATAAAACTTTGGCTTGTAATATCTATGGAATTGTTATAAACAGGACGATATATCAAATTAATGGTTACTAAATTTATTACCTCGCGTTAGTTTATTATTTTCCAATAAGTCTACAAGTTTTTAAGATATTAAGATAAAGCTTACAAAAACTATAATTTTCCCTTATGAATTATAATTCTTTCTTCATTACGTCAGCAACCAAGTGAAACATGCAAAAAAGTGAGACGAGATTTATTTCAAACGTTTTAATCTTTTCGGATGTTTATATAATACTAAAAGGACCATGGACTTAGTAACGCCGATTTGCTCAGTTTTCAATATCGTGGTGAATGAAGTCAAACATGTATTGTCAATGATTAGGAATCGTTTGATAAGTTAATAGTAGTTTCAACCGTATAAGTATTAACATACATTAACATAATAAAATTAGGGTGAGAAACGCCCATTTTAAGTCCATTTATGCAGTCTTGAAAATTGGTGCGGAATGGTTTCATTAGTCACCAAAGAAGCACATTTTTGCCGTTTTCTAAATTTGCCGTTGTATGAAAGTAGGGGGCGTGCAATTAGTGTTTCGATATACATACTTAAATATTTTAGTTAATTCCATTATGTAAAAAAAGTGACTGTAGGTAAATGCAACAGTCGTTAATCTCCAATTGGACGATATTGCATTGCATTCAGCTTGAACGAAAAAAGTCACTCCCTGGCACTCTTTTCTGTAATACGGTTCTTTCATTTAAACGTTATTTATACAATTGAAGAGACATTTCTTTAGAAAACAACTGGAGATCCACTTAAGTTTTTCGATATAACTTTGGTAAATGTTACTCGATCGGTAAGTAGGGATGCAAATTTTGGGGAATAACATCGATACATCGATGTTTTACGTCAGAAAAATTAACTTCGATGCTAAAATATATCGCCCCGATATATCGATAGTTTCCGATGTTTCAAAATTTGTTAGGTTGTAGTCACATTAAAAGGAAAATTAATACTTCTCATTTCCAACTCTCTTTAATTTCATTAGAAAAATACTTACATATGGATGTATTTCCCTGCATTTACTTGCCACTCGTTTAACCTTCCTATAAAGCAGTTTACGAAAATAAACTATATTGTACGTTACTATTTCGTTTCGTTTATTACTTCAACAGTTCGGTACAATACGAAAACAAAACGGCTGAGTTCACTTTGGCGATAGTACACTACAGTAGTTTAGTAGTTACAGACGAAACAACAAACGAAATGAATCGTGCAGAGAAAAATATATGTATGTATGTACATATATGCAATAACTATATACAAAACGAATGGCTGCAATGAATAAAAAAAATAAAAATGTTTTTTAATTGAATTGGATACGAAAATTTACAGAAAAAAATATTTTTCACGTAATTGAAACGTTTGCATACATATAAAACGTACAATTGTCACAAACGAAAAGCAAACGTTTCTCGATGGGGAAAACGACAGTGAATCTTACTATTTGCTTCTGACTATGCACAAAACTGTACAAAACCACAAATGATATGATGATCGATGAGCAAATGGGAATTGTTTTGTACAGTTTATTTTCGTACCCTGCTATAAAGTTCCAAGGCCCGATTTCGTTGAAATTTCAAAGGGGACCCGGTCCTTTTTATATTAGTGCTATTCTTTACATCTTTTGACTATTGACCAGTGCAATTATCAAGAGAATAATTAAAATTTTATTGAAAACGGATAACTTTAAGATTAACGATAAACTAAAGGGCTGCGAGAAATGATATTTATATTTGTCTAATAATATGCACCAAACCTTTTGCTGAACCCAGAATTTTTAACAAGAATTGGTCTTATTCGACTAATGTGCTGTGGGTCACTTGGCGGTCGATGCGCGGGCTCTTTCAATTAAAATAAAAGACTTATATTTTGAAGGCTTGTTGTTGACTTCACGATACAATATATTTTCACTATTACCAAGGGATTTGAGTAAAACTAGATTTTCGACCCGCCCTAACGTACATACAATATTTACATGTTAAATTTTTTCACAAATTTTTTATAAACATATATCTTATTGTATAACATACGCCTATAAGTCAAAGTTTAAAACTTTGGGCAAAACTCACGAAAATTCAACAAATTAAAAAAAATCATTAAAATGTTCAACTTTTTACATGTAATTTTTAGAAGCCATCTTAATATAAGTATAATAACGTTGTTAGCACTCTCACCTTCGGAAATCGAAGCCACCATCAGAAACTCGCTCAGAAATGACTGAGAGGCATCGAGGGGGTGCAGGTGGGCAAAACTCATGTTGCCTTCCATCTCACAAGGTCTATCTAATTTTTTGCACTCTTTGAGCAGACGGCACTGCAGACCTCTTGTTTTTTGTTTTAAAAATGTGATAAATATTTTTCGCCTTACTTTAAAACTACGAGCGATAAAAATAAAAATGATGCCATTGGGTAGGTTCAGAAGGCGTAGCAGTTAAGCACAACCGTTGCTAAAAACAAGTAAGAAAGTCTAAGTTCGGGCGGAGTAGAACATTAAATACCCGGCGCAAGTAATAAATATATGTTTTTTCACCTTTACGAAACCTACCGCTAGATGGTAAGCCGGGGTGTATCAATTTTGAGTAAATTAGCGTCCTAAAATTTCGAAATATTGCAGTTTCAAGCATTTCTGAAATTTACCGTTATACGAAAAGCGGCCGTAACTTTAGTCCGATTTCAATAATTTTCAACGTTTTGCTTTTATGTAGAAAGCACAATAAAAATACCGAGTTTGGTACAAATTGGTAGAATGGTTACCGATATACATATATGTGATCATAAGTGGGCGGTGCCACGCCCATATTCCAAAATTTTACCATAAACGCATTTCTTGGTAAAGAATTGCTGCAAGCATCAATTTTGAATAAATTAGCTTTAATATTTTCTGATTTATCGAAGATTTTGTATTTCTCTAAATTACCGTTATATGGGAAGTGGGCGTGGTTATTGTCCGATTTTTTAAGTTTTAGTATGCTGTACCAAGGCCAACAACTGTGCCAAGTTTGAAAGAAATTGGTACAGCGGTTACCAAGATATACACATGTAACCATAAGTAGGCGTGGCTACGCCCATTTTTCAAAAATTCATTTTATTCTTATTTTTCGTCTAAAAATTGTTGTAAATATCAATTTTGAGGGAATAACCTTCAGTAGTTACTAAAATATCGCAGTTTTCGTATTTCCGAAAATTACCGTTATATGGGATTTGGGCGTAGTTATTGTCCTATTTTTAAAATTTTCGGCCATTTAGTGTTCTGTATCAAGGCCAACAACTGTGCCAAGGTTGGAAGAAATTGGTGCAGCGGTTACCAAGATATACACATGTAACCATAAGTGGGCGTGGCTACGACCATTTTCCAAAAATGTATAATGTGCTTATTTTTCGTCTGAAAATTATTGTAAATATCAATTTTGACTGAATTATCTTTAGTAGTTACTAAAATATCGCAGTTTTCGTATTTCTCAAAATTACCGTTATATGGGAAGTGGGCGTGGTTACAGTCCGATTTCGCCCATTTTCAATACCAACCTACCCTGGATTAATACATACCAAATTTCGTCGAGATATCTCAATTTTTGCTCGAGTTACGGACAGACGGACAGACAGGCATGGCTTAATCGATTTCTCTATTCATTCTGAGTATTTATGTATACATTTGTCTATATCTATCTCGATTCGTTTTGGCTGTTACAAACAACCATTATATGAACAAAATTAATATACCCTTGTGCACAAGTGCGCTCGGTTATAAAAATCAGTGATCGTAATGTGTCTGCTGAACGGCTTGATACATTAGCTGACAAATTCAAAACAATTATCCAATGATCAGACAAATGTTACGATCGTCTAATACGCAACTGTTCAGTTCATCAAAAGTACAAAACAACGCGTTCAGAAGCTGCAATCGCAACAGTTACTAAAAGAACATTTATTTTCGAATAAATTGGTACCTGATCCAATGCAATTGCATAAAAATTTTCGAAGTTAAGCAATTTAAACAAAAATATGGTCTTGAATTTATTTCAAAAATCACGTGCTCCACCCACGTAACGGTAATTTAAAAAAAGGCTAGCTATATTTTAGGGGGAATAGTATCTATAAATCCTCTCTTCAAAACTTGTTCGATTTTTTAAATCGGATGGAAAATAGTGAAGCTATTAATAGATAAGTGCATAAGGTACGAAAATAACGATTTTTTTGGTATAAAAAATTGAGGGTTCAAAAACTATATGGGACCTATTTTCATGTTGTACTCAACCATACCAACAACCTAAACAAATCTTTTTTTGGGTGTATTTCAATACCTTTTTTTGTAGCACCGTGTGATGTCAGCCTTGAAGTCCAACGGGGAATCATCCTTACCAAAAAGTGCCACTTTGGACTGAGTAGGCAAATGAGAATAGGGTTGAGACGATACCTCAAAGAAAAGATTCTTGTAAAAGAATATTAATCGTACAAGCGCTACAATAAAACTAATATGCTTAACAATCGATTCCATGCACTTTTAAGTGTTGTATTGCTGCAGTGCCTGATTAATTTAGAGCACCGGGTGCATGTTGCCGATTGAGTATTATTTTTTTTATTTTTTTTCAAAATATTGACTTGGCGTATTAGAAGATATTTTTAAAATGTTCACTTAACTCTGATCCGATACAGTGTTTAAATTATTATGAAATAAAGATGTGAGTGTTTTTACCTCATACAGCTACAAATATACAATTATCGACTTCAGCATTAGTGATAGAAAAAATTCATATAAACTAACAAAGCTACCAACTATTGCAAATATTGGGGTATCGAGGAAAAGTATCGATATTTTTACTCGAGTATTTCGTTAAAATTATCGATGCCAAAAATACTCGGAAAGGGCCAAAGAGTATCGATAGTATCGTTCTATCCCTAATTCAGAAGTAGTCCTCTCTCGTCGTAAAAAAATCATAGCTCATCATGCCTATAATGATGTATTGCGCGGGGACATGGACAATGAAAACGGGGTACGCTTTTGGAGTTATCGAGAAAAAGATTATTCGAAAGATTTACGAGCCTTTGTGATTTGGCGATGGTGAATACCGCAGACAATGTAACCAGCGTTGCCAGGTTGACTTTTTTAACGTCATTTGAACGTTTTTTGTATCCTGCTGACGTTCGGACGTTTTTTTTGTGTAAAAAATTACGTTTTTAACTTCCAAGTAATTTTTCTCTGTTACTAAATCTTGTAAGTAGAACTAATTTTGAATTATTTTCTTAACAAATCTTTACAAGCATTTCTTCGCAGCACTTTTCTAAAACAGATATTTATTCTTTGGACCTAGATGACTTAACTATGATGCAAACCAAGCGTACGCGCATTTTTTTGGATTCTTGGACTAAGGATCCCGCGTTCAAAGGCTGGTTTTGTAAACACTTGAGGTTACGAGGCTTATTGCAATGTTTGCAATTGCACATTAAAAGCCAAATCAGGAAGAGCTGATCTATTGCAACACGCATGCTCGCAAAAGCACCAAAAAAGCTGTAGCAGCATAAAAAGCCAGGAAAAGTAGGCGATTTGTTTAAGACTGCCGTGAAAATGTAATGAACGCAAAAACGGCTGAAATATTGCAATGTTCCTTCTTACAGACCGTAATTTAGCATTTTCGACAACCGATTACCTAACCAAGAAAAATAATTATTAAAAATCAAAGCGATTCCTTAGCCTAATTCCTAAAAATCTGAATAAAAAGGTGAAAATCTAGCTGAAA
>NW_023458561.1:18815572-18818428 GCF_013731165.1 Rhagoletis pomonella
TACATTGTTTAGGAAGAGCCTGCCTGAAACTATACAATAAAGCAAATGGATGTATAGAATGGACAACAACAACCACGCTGTCAAGTTTAAATAGCGGCAAATGAGCTGCACTTGATAGTAGTTGGTTGAATACGGAAAATGAATTAGCAACAAGAGTTTACGGGGTGTACATAGCTCAGTGGTTAACGCTTCTGACTTTGCCCATCGATTACGCAGGTTCGATCCCTGCTGAAGTCTAGAAAAAAGAAGTCTGATGAGGAGATGTGGTGGTCTCCGAAATAGCTGCTATAACTTCTATCGCTTAGACTTTGTTGCTTTTATCCTAATAAACAATCGTGGTACAAAGCTCAATAAAAATATTAAAAATATATTCAACAATTTTTAATGACTAAAAATAAATATTATCGAAAAGCATCATCTTTATGAAAAATTTTGTTTGTGATAGTTTTTTGTTGTTTTTGCACGCTTTGCCATATGACAACGCCAAGACCGATAGCCATACATAACAAAAACCGATTAATTTAAAATAAAATAACATAAACCATTTAAATTATATTTAACTAAACAAAAACAGACTTCATCAAATTGTAAATTTAGACCACATTTTCATAATATTAATAATAATAAGAATAGATTAGCGGTTACACAATATGTTAGTATTTGGCCGAGCTTCTCCTTCGATTTGTAGCGTGTGCTTTGATGTTGTTCAACAAAGGGGAGGGGCCTATTATTTTACGCCGACTCCGAACGGTGACTGTATTTTTATGAGAAGCTCTTTTTCATGTCAGAAATACATTCTCAAGTTTTCCATTGCCTACCGAAGGCCGAATGCTATTAGATAATATTTTTTTTTTGTTTTTGTTTTTTATGTTGGGCGGAAACTGCGCTGAACCCCGGCCCTGCGTGCATTGCTAACCGATACACCACAGCGGACGTCACAGTTTGTTTTAATGGAATTTAGTTTAATTATTTAACGTAAATTGCTTTGTTAATATTTCTTTAACAGTTGATTAAATTTGTGTGACTCGTAGTGGATTTTTTTGAGAAATCTTCAGTTCTAAAAATATTGCAATTTCTAGTTTATTTCTTGTTTTATTAAAATTGATCTGGGAACATATTCTTTCCACAGTTGCTGTGGGGACTGGAATGCAAAGTACAGCTGAAACCGTTTGAAATGAGAAAACGCTGCTTCTTCGCCATAGCTTTTAAATTAAAAATTGACTTACAAAATAGCCTAAAGAGAAATTTTAATTTATTTGTTGAAATCGAACATTTTTTAAATAACTGTAATTTGTACTAGGACTTAATTGAAACCACTGTAAACTGGTCTAAACCACTGTAAATAACAGTTAAAACTGTGAATCTGGCAACATTGATCGCCTCATTGAGTTTTCATTACCTCCCAAGGAAGCCAACTCGTTGGGAATTCCCCGATTTGCGGGGAATTTCAGTTTGCGTGGAGAATCGGGGAAAGGACAGTTTTTTGTGGGGAATTTCAGTTAACGTGGGGAATCGGGGATGAACTATTTTTTCTCTTGAGGAATTAGGTGTTAACTAATTTTTTTTTTGCATCACTAATTTCATAATAAGTCAAAAAAGTTCCATATGAAATGCAACAGCAACTAAAGTACTGATTATGCAACCCTGGAAATTATGCAAATTATCGTTGATTTGTTGGAATTTTCTCTGCCGAATTTGCTTCCACATAACGAATAAATACAAAACCGCAACACCTTCGGCGAAAAATTCTAAAACAAAATTTTTAGCCACTTAAAACTTGCACTTTACTATATTGGAATTAAGTGGGCTACAAAACTTTTTAAAATCTTTCTAGAAAATCTAATTAAAATGCTAGAAATTTTTACGAAAGTTGGTTGAATGCTTTTTTTTTAAAATTGCACAAACTTTGAAACTTGGTTTTATACGAGTTTAGCTAAGGAATGAACTATGTATATTAAAACAAAAAGTAACTCAAATTAAATAACAAAAAAAAATTATGGAAACTGGTCGAAATTGGGGTCGACTGAAATTTTTTCGACCAGTGTATGTATGTAAATTCTTACTTTATGCACATTTTTTATTCTTTGTTATACCCGAGCGCACTTGTGCACAAGGGTATTATAACTTTGTTCACATAACGGTTGTTTGTAACAGGCAAAACGAATCGAGATAGATATAGACAAATGTATACATAAATGATCAGAATGAAAAGAGAAATTGATTAAGCGGTGACTGTCTGTCCGTCCGTCCGTCCGTCCGTCTGTGCACACGATAACTCGAGTAAAAATTGAGATATCTTAACGAAACTTGGTACGTGAACTTCTTTTGGGCGTGGGACGGATGGTATTGAAAATGGGCGAAATTGGATAATAACCACGCCTACCTCCTATATAACGGTAATTTTAAGAAATACGAAAACTGCGATATTTTAGTAACTACTGAAGATAATTCACACAAAATTGATACTTACAATGAGTTTCAGACGGAGAACATGAATATTATAAATTTTTGGAAAATGGGCGTAGCCACGCCCACTTATGGTTACATGTGTATATCTTGGTAACCGCTACACCAATTTCTCCCAAACTTGGCACAGTTGTTGGTCCTGGTACAGCATACCAACTGGCCGAAAATTTCTAAAATCGGACAATAACCACGCCCACATCCCATATAATGGTAATTTCGAGAAATACAAAATCCTCGATAAATCAGTAAATATTGAAGCTAATTTATTCAAAATTGATGATTGCAACAATTCTTTGCCAAGAAATACGTTTATGACAAAATTTTGGAAAATGGGCGTAGCACTGCCCACTTGTGATCACATATATGTATCTCGCTAACCGTTCTAGCAAT
>NW_023458561.1:18818528-18820867 GCF_013731165.1 Rhagoletis pomonella
ACCTTAAGATTTTACGACGGTTAACACGTCTTGTGAATCCCCTAAATATCAATACAATAATCTGTAAAAATAAATTAAATTGAATTGAATTCAATTGGTAACGGAGCAAGAGGAAGGCCTCCTCTGTTTTGGAAATACCAGGTGGCATATCCAATTGGCGCTAGTTAGCACAGCAGAGAAACGACTGGCGTGCTGTTTTGAACTCGGCTAAAATTGCTTAAGTGGTTACAGCGTCAATAAATAGAAGAAAAAATTTAAACTGAAAATATTGAATTAAATGAAATATTACATAATTGGTACCAAGCGAAAAATCTTTGGGAAAGCTTTACAAGACAATAATTTTAAAGGGTTTCACCTTTCCAAATCCGAACAAATTAAATGAAGAAAGAATTTCCTAAATCTCGTCAAACGAAACTTTTTTATTGAATGAGATGAGGTGCTTCGAATTTTTAGCAAAATTTGTCCAAAAATTAGCGATAACACATTAAATATCGGTAGATGATATTATAAAAAGGTTTGCTCATTAGTGACATTAGAGTTTTAACATTCCCTTAGCTCCCTTACAAAAGCTTTGTACACACACAGTGCCTTGCTAAGGGAGCCGATTTTGTCAAGAGGGAGCGAGAAAACAGTTTTTTGAGCCAACCTTTTATTTATTGGGCTTAATCATCAAATTTTTGGTGATCAACTTCATGGCCACTTGAGATTACCTCAAGAATCACTTTAAACTTATTGATTAATTCCAAGTTGATGCCGGTAATGCGAGAAGGGCATTCTGCATTTTGGCAAAATCTCCTGTTCCCATCATTGCTATTTCCAAAGCCAGCTTTAGGAACATCAACAAGTAGACCCATTTCTTTTCTGAAAGATTTCTGTAACTTTCTGCCACTTCTGGAGAGGTTGTTTATATGCTAAATGCAGCAGTGTCTCAAACAAGCGTATTCTGGCATGGAGTACTGAGAGCTCAAACTTTAGGGCTTCTTTTTTAACGGCACCTTTCTCTAGTTTGTTAAAATCCTTTGATGTCTGGCCGCATATATAACATCGCATAGTTGATGCAGTGTCCGTTGCCGAGTTGCAGACCTTTCCGTCTACCATTGTCAGCAAAATATTGTGACTGATTTTCACTGATATTTCACTGTCTACAGTTTCCTTCAGATTTTTAGCTTGATTTTCGATGTATCATAAAAGAAAAAATTTAAGAGAAAAATTTTTTTGAAAAATTTTGCCCTTGACTAAAAAAAAATTTAAAATGGTTGGGATGGGTCCGGGGGAGATTTTATTTTTCATTCAGATAGGCAAATGTTCAAAGTTTATTACCAAATTTTAAATGTAAGGCGACAAAGCCCGACACATAGACAAAAACACTATTGTTTTAAACTTTTGTTAAAAATACCACGTTTTTAAGAAGGAAATTTTCAACATAAGTCTAAATGCGGAACTTTGGCGAGAAATTAAATGTAAATAAATAAATAAATATTAACACAGAGAAATATGTAAAATAATCAAAAGCGCCGAGAACAAAGACACGCGTTACACACAAAGGCTAGGTTCCGACTGATTATGTGGCCAGACGCAGTAAAACACGCGGGTGTGGGGGCTGGGGGACGGTGAACCGGTTATCGTACAAATTTTAACATGCATTGTTTGTGTCATTTTATGAATTTTAGAAAACCTACTTTTGACCGGTTTTTTTGCTTCAAATACCCCGTAGTGCGCCGCTAAAGAAGTTCCACTTTAAAAAGTATCTTAAAAGAAGTTAATTGAAATCATTGTAAGAAATCTTTCGAATGAAAATATGTCGCAATTCTTTCGGCAGTGTTGTATTTAATTGATTAGACTTTATTTTTCATTCTATCCCATCAAATACCACTCTGATGAAACTAAATCAGCGGCATTGGCCTTGAAAAGTCCACATTAATGTAAATAAGCTAGCCCATAATAAATGGTATGTAGCTATGCTGGGACATTGTAGGCCTGTAAACAAAGATATATATATAAACTCGATCATTTAGCAACTTCAGTAAGTACAGGTCTGGTTTTACACTTCAGGCCAAATGCAGCCGCTATTGGAATGCCAAGCGCTGAGTTATTCATTCAATTTGGGCTTTCAGTTCCAAAGAAGCATCTGAGATTGTTTTAGTGTTCCTATGCTGTTTTCGCATGAATGTTGATTTCATTTGCTTCTATACATACAACATGTATGTCTGTTGTTGTCGAGCGAAATCCCTTCGATGCATATTTTTGACAACTAACCAATTAACCTATACACATACATACACACATACACATGTAAACATTTATACATACACATACATAAGTCCCTGCAGAAAATTTGT
>NW_023458561.1:18820967-18823591 GCF_013731165.1 Rhagoletis pomonella
TGTATGTATGTGTATAGGTTAATTGGTTAGTTGTCAAAAATATGCATCGAAGGGATTTCGCTCGACAACAACTGCATCAGACATACATGTTGTATGTATAGAAGCAAATGCAATCAACATTCATGCGAAAACAGCATAGGAACACTAAAACAATCTCAGATGCTTCTTTGGAAATGAAAGCCCAAATTGAATGATTAACTCAGCGCTTGGCATTCCAATAGCGGCTGCATTTGGCCTGAAGTGTAAAACCAGACCTGTACTTACTGAAGTTGCTAAATGATCGAGTTTATACATATCTTTGTTTACAGGCCTACAATGTCCCAGCATAGCTACATACCATTTATTATGGGCTTGCTTATTTACATTAATGTGGACTTTTCAAGGCCAATGCCGCTGATTTAGTTTCATCAGAGTAGTATTTGATGGGATAAAAAGAAAAATAAAGTCTAATCAATTAAATGCAACACTGCCGAAAAAATTCCGACATATTTTCATTCGAAAGATTTCTTACAATGATTTCAATTACTGCGTCTGGCCACATAATCAGTCGGAACCTAGCCTTTGTGTGTAACGCGTGTCTTTGTTCTCGGCGCTTTTGATTATTTTACATATTTCTCTGTGTTAATATTTATTTATTTATTTATTTATTTACAGTTAATTTCTCGCCAAAGTTCCGCATTTAGACCTATGTTGAAAATTTCCTTCTTAAAAACGTGGTATTTTTAACAAAAGTTTAAAACAATAGTGTTTTTGTCTATGTGTCGGGCTTTGTCGCCTTACATTTAAAATGTGGTAATAAACTTTGAACCTTTGCCTATCTGAATGAAAAATAAAATCTCCCCCCGACTCACTCCAACCTTTTTAAATTTTTTTTAGTCAAGGCCAAAATTTTTCAAAAAACTTTTTTTCTTAAATTTTTTCTTTTATGATACATCGAAAATCAAGCTAAAAATCTGAAGGAAACTGTAGACAGTGAAATATCAGTGAAAATCAGTCACAATATTTTGCTGACAATGGTAGACGGAATGGTCTGCAACGCAAACGGTTATATATGCGGCCAGACATCAAAGGATTTTAACAAACTAGAGAAAAGTGCCGTTAAAAAAGAAGCCCTAAAGTTTGGGCTCTCGGTACTCCATGCCAGAATATGCTTTTTTAAAAGACAAATTACAGAAGTCTTTCAGAGAAGAAATGGGTCTACTTGTTGATGTTCCTAAAGCTGGCTTTGGAAATAGCAATGATGGGAATACGTCCAGGAGATTTTGCCAAATGCATTCTCGCATTGCCGGCATCAACTTGGAATTAATCAATAAGTTTAAAGTGATTCTTGAAGTAATCTCAAGTGGCCATGAGGTTGATCACCAAAAATTTGATGATTAAGCCCAATAAATAAAAGGTTGGCTCAAAAAACTGTTTTTTCGCTCCCTCTTGGCAAAATCGGCTCCCTTAGCAAGGCACTGTGTGTGTACAAAGCTTTTGTAAGGGGGCTAAGGGAATGTTAAAACTCTAATGTCACTAATGAGCAAACCTTTTTATAATATCCTCTACCGATATTTAATTTGTTATCGCTAATTTTTGGACAAATTTTGCTAAAAATTCGAAGCACCTCATCTCATTCAATAAAAAAGTTTCGTTTGACGAGATTTAGGAAATTCTTTCTTCATTTAATTTGTTCGGATTTGGAAAGGTGAAACCCTTTAAAATTTTTGTCTTGTAAAGCTTTCCCAAAGGCTTTTCGCTTGGTACCAATTATGTAATATTTCATTTAATTCAATATTTTCAGTTTTAAATTTTTCTTCTATTTATTGACGCTGTAACCACTTAAGCAATTTTAGCCGAGTTCAAAACAGCACGCCAGTCGTTTCTCTTCTGTGCTAACTAGCGCCAATTGGAAATGCCACCTGGTATTTCCAAAACGGAGGAGGCCTTCCTCTTCCTCTGTTACCAATTGAATTCAATTCAATTTAATTTATTTTTACAGATTATTGTACAAATAAGACACTATTGTTTTTTTTTATATGCACATTAGCTAACATTTAAACTCTTATTATAAGCATCGCGACCCGCGTGAATACCTTCAGAGCTCAAGCGTTTCTGTCCATTCGAACGATATGACCTAGCCAGCGGAGCCACTGAGATTTATTTAAGTGCACTATGTCATCGTTACATTCAGTGTTGCCAGGTCTTCGGCATGAAAAAACGTCCCGTTTGGTCTGAAAAACGTAATTTGCTACCCAAAAACGTCTTTTTCAAATGTATGCACAGAGAATTGCTCTTATTAAACTTTTATTGTATACAAAGGTACATAAGTATTTACGTAAGGTATATTAAAATATCATTTCGACAGAGCACATTTAAAATTCATTGTATACTGCTTTGAGATCGTTATATAAAAATCATTTTATACATACACTTGTGATCAGCTGATTAAGTCATCAACATTTTGATCGATTGTGGCTGTTTTTGTTTATTTAATGTTTATTATTTTTTCCATAAAAGCCTAGATTTTTATATAACAAACAAAATATAAATCCACATTTAAAACTTTGTTCAAAAATTATAAAATATCTTGCAAAATTTCAGCTAGATTTTCACCTTTTTATTCAGATTTTTAGGAATTAGGC
>NW_023458561.1:18823691-18830661 GCF_013731165.1 Rhagoletis pomonella
CTTGCCATAGTCGCTTGCTGCGTTTGCGAGTTTCACGCACATTGCCTGGGGAAAGGGGTACGCATTTGTAGTCATAAAAAATATCGCATTACCATAAAGAAAAAACGTTGGGAGTAAGAAATGAATGCGAGAAAAATTGCAGCTGAGCAAATTTATTTGTGTTCATTTTATAGATAAATTGCAAATTCTCATTTTTGGATGTGAAAGCGTGAAAGGTCTCTGCGATTTATTGCCACTTTTATTGGTAACAATGAACGAGTCCATGATCGCAGCAAATTCTGTACAGGATTGAATAAAAAATAACATTCCTCATAAAAGACATGCTTTAATAGTAGTGTTTGGTAAGCGAATAAAGTATAAACATGGAAAAAAAGTAAGCTCGGAAAACTGTGAGCAAGTAATATGTCAAATCTGAATTTGCTCTTGTTTTACTTAGACAACAAGTAAGAAAGTCTAAGTTCGGGCGGAGCCGAACATTAAATACCCGGCGCAAGTATTAAACATATGATTTTCACCTTTCCGAAAGCTACCGCTACATCGTAAGCCGGGCTGTATCAATTTTGAGTAAATTAGCGTCCTTAAATTTCGAAATATTGAAGTTTCAAGCATTTCTGAAATTTACCGTTATATGAAAAGCGGCCTCAATTTTAGTCCGATTTCAATAATTTTCAACGTTTTACTCTATGTGGCAAGCACAATAACCATACCGAGTTTGGTACAAATTGGTAGAACGGTTGCCGAGATACATATATGTGATCATAAGTGGGCGGTGCTACGCCCATTTTCCAAAGTTTTATCATAAACGTATTTCTTGGTAAATAATTGTTGCATACATCAATTTCGAATAAAGTAGCTTTAATATTTACTGATTTATCGAAGATTTTGTATCTCTCCAAATTACCGTTCTATGGTATCTATGTAGGCGTGGTTATTGTCCGATTTTCTAAATTTTCGGCCATTTAGTATGCTGTATCAAGGCCAACAACTGTGCCAAGTTTGGAAGAAATTGGTGCAGCGGTTACCAAGATATACTCATGTAACCATAAGTGAGCGTGGCTACGCCCCTTTTCAGAAAATTTATAATATTCTTATTTTTCGTCTACAACTTATTGTAAATATCAATTTTGAGTGAATAATCTTCAGTAGTTACTAAAATATCCCAGTTTTCGTATTTCTGAAAATGACCGTATTATGGGAGGTGGGCGTGGTTATTGTCCACCCGTCCTACGCCCGAAAGAAGTGCACGTACAAAGGTTCGTTAAGATATCTCAATTTTTACTCGAGTTATCGTGTGCACAGACGGACGGACGGACAGACAGTTACCGCTTAATCGATTTCTCTTTTCATTCTGATCACTTATGTATACATTTGTCTATATCTATCTCGATTCATTTTGCCTGTTACAAACAACCGTTATGTGAACAAAGTTATAATACCCTTGTGCACAACTGCACTCGGGTATAACAATTAGGGTACTTAAAGAAATATTTTTTAAATATTTTTCTTTATGGCGAGATGGTTTATTTTGTGAGAATCAAAAATTGTTTGTCATTTGTTTTCCAAAACTTGTGTTGAGATATATTTAGTAAGGTGTTAAACATCGGTTTTTTTGCCTTTCCAGGTATAATATTTGTACGGCAAGATTTTTCTTTAAGGCGACAAGCCCCTAAAAATGGGCGTGGCAATTGTAGGAATAAAGTTTGCAAAAAGCAGATTTTATTGCGGATTTCGGCAGAATATCACTTCGTTAACAACATTTGTTCCACGACTTTTTCAATCCATATAGATATTCTGGCGAAATCCACAATAAACTCTAAATTTTTGAACTTTGGTTTTAATATAGCCACGTTCATTTCTAGAATATTCTGCGTTTTTCTAACTTTAATCCTGCGATTGCCACGCCCATTTCTAGGGGTTTGTCGCCTTACAGAAAAATCTTGTCATGCAAATATTCTATAGGAATCCGAAATAAACTTGTACTGTTTGCAAAAACTCGATGTTTAGCACCTTACTAAATATATCTCATCATAAGTTTTAGAAAATAAATTACAAAAAATTGATGATTCTCACAAAATAAACCGTCTCGTCATAAAGAAATTTTTTTTAAAAATAGTTCTTGAAAAACCCCCTTTTTTTGAACCAAGGTTTTTATAGAGAATTAAACAAGGATTACGATGGTATAATTTGAATCCCTAATTTACTGGTCTTCACTATGCAAATCAACTTCAAATAGTTCATCTGTTAATAGCTAAGTTAGCTTTAGGACAATCTTGACCACCTTAAAAATAGAAATGTTAAGCCCGTTTCTTAACATCTTAAATGACGTTGACCCGAGATATAACGATTTGAAGAACTACATGATTAGTCAAAATCACGAAAAAAAGCAAACTTTGACAGATCATATCTCCGAAGAAAAAAAGAAGAAAAAACATTCCTCGAACACGTGTTAGCTTATTTCATGTATACAACCCAACACAAATATTTGAAGCGAATCAGAGACATGACTTAATTTTTTTTTACGAAATCCGTCCGACTTAAAAAAGAATGGCTCATATATTAGGCACCTTTTTAAAGTCTTTAAAAAATTATTAAGACTTTTGTTGACGCATGAGCATGTGGGTTTGCAATTTGCAAAAAAATCGATGTTAGGAAAAAAGCATCGATGTTAGCAGCTCATAGCGATGCATCGAGGTTTCCATCGGTGTTTCTCCAGCTCTAGCATTTATGTCCATTATTCATCCTACATGCACAGGATTTTGAGTTGGTTGACAAGGCTCCCCTTCCTCTTAGCTCTGATGTAGTCAGCCAAGTATTGTCGCCCTTCGAACTGCACTGCTTTGGCATGTTTTTGTAAAAGATATCGCTCATAAAATTCCTTTTAAAATTCCTTTCTATTACCAGTTTTTATGCACACTGTCATACTATTCATGGTGCAGTATAAAATTTAAACCGGAACTCGACTACATAAATACATATGTACTACATACATATGTACGTATACAGAAGCATGTATGTAAAAATGTATACCCTATTCGCATTTTGCTGAGAAATCGAGACAATTGCTTCAATGTGGACATGTTTAAGTTGAAAAATGTCTTAACTAAGCAAGAGTATCAATATTCCTTTAGTACCCTGCAAAAAAATGCGACTAATCCGGGATAGCTTCGGGAGCAATCGCAAAGGAACATGCGACTAATACCACCTTTCATCTCTTTTTATGGAATGAACTGTTCGCTTTGTCCGAGCATGGCCCATCAAGAGAGTAATTGTTCCTCTTTACGCCGCACATGAAATTTCATTGACTAAGTGCGTACATATCATTAAATCGTTAATAGTACCCGTTAGAGATGAGTCGGGGACTAATTGATCGCCAATTATAACCGTATGAGACTAGTTGCGACTAATTAATGCCCAATTGTACCCGATTGAGAGTAATCTGGGAATACTCTCTTTCGAGATTAGTCGCGCAATTTTTTGCAGGGTAATTTCTTCCCTGCAAAAAATGGGACTAATCCGGGATGACTCCGGGAGGAATCGCAAAGGAGCATGCGACTAATACCACTTTTGATCTCTTTATATGGAATGAACTGTTCGCTTTTGTTCGAGCATGTCCTATAAAGAGACTAATTGTTCACCTTTATACCCGAACGGGTATAAAAAGCGACTAGTCACCTTTAAAAAATAAAAATAAAAATTTGCGCCAGCTGAGACTCGAACCGGGGTGCTCAGCTTTGTCAGGCGAATACTCTCTCTGCGAGCCAACGCCGCACATGAAATTTCATTGACTAAGTGCGTACATATCATTAAGTCGGTAATAGTACCCGTTAGAGATGAGTTGGGGACTAATTGATCTCCAATTATACCCATAAGAGATGAGTCGGGGACTAATTGATAGCCAATTATACCCGTATGAGACTAGTTGCGACTAATTAATGCCCAATTGTACCCGATTGAGAGTAATCTGGGAATACTCTCTTTCGAGATTAGTCGCGCAATTTTTTGCAGGGTAATTTCTTTTTATGCGTGTACTCGTATGTATATACATATGTATGTGTGTACGTACGTAAACACTCGCACTTAGTTCACATACTTGCATTATTTTAGGGTACTGCTTTTTCCGCCATTGAGTGTTGCTTTAAAATTTTTCGTCTTCTCTTATCGCTGCGTTTGTCGGGCGTATCCACGCATTTGAGTTACTTAACAAGGACTTATTGTTCTGGAGGTCGGATGGCTCTTAATGTAATTAACACGTTCAGGAAGTGCTGAGTACTAAGTGTACGCATAAAGGCGAAAAAGTGGACCTCTTAAATGCGGCAACAACATGTGCAATCTGATCGTAAACATATTTATTCATGTGCATTCAACCATATATGTAAGTATGTACATATGAAGGTGGAATACATAATGTATTTAGTACAATTGATGCCAGCGATGCGGGCCACAGATTTTTCGTAAAGAAAAACAACGAAATGCACTTGCAAGTCTATCCTACTTTCATTTTCTGTTTGTCTTCATTGCCCCTCCTGCACAGAGCGAGTTGTTGACATTCCAATTTTTATGATCCCAAAAGTGTAATTTTTTTTTTAAGATTTCAATGGCCTAGAGCTTAATTGCAATGTATTGTCTTCTGTATTGCACCAATAACTTCAGACACCGCGACACGACAGCGATATTACGTGCAAAGCAACAACACAAACTCGACTATTAACCCGAGCTCAGCCGGGTTGGTTAAAAAACACACGACCTGGAAAACTAGCTATGAGACATTTGGCCGCGATGATTGACACCCAACAATCTGCAAAGGTGTAATTGTAAATCGTGCAGATTTTAAAAAAGATTAAAAGGGGCATAAAAATAGTACAGGACGGCATGTATGTAGTCTGAGTGCTGTTTTCTGAACGTAGTGTTTTGTGGCTGGTTCCGACAAAAAAAAATAAAATTAAAATTTTAAAGAAAAACCTTCAATAATGTCAAGTTCAGTATAACTATTTTTTGAAAAGAGAGAGATAAATCCAAGAACGCGGCCTCTATCAGGCGACATTTAAGGTATAATTTCAATCCTGTAGAGGTACCCCTCTGCACTGTAAACAAAAGTTAGTGCTTTGAAGGTTTTTCCTTTTATTATCTTTTTGAGTTCAGATTCAAAGCATATTCCAAACTTCCAAAAGAAGTTGTAATATATTTGGTTAACCCTGCTTCGATAACCCTACTGAAAGTTGTTGAGAAGATAACCATACGTCTATGAGACGTGTTACGGCTTGCTCGACTTAATTAAATGGTAATAAAAATTTGATTTAAAATTGTTTTCACAGATAAAATATTCATTTATTATTTTAAAACATTTTATTTAGAAATATTCTTCATTTGAAGTGGAAATAGCACCGATTTCCATCTTCATTTCGCGAAAGAGAGAACGGAAAGTTTAAAAAGCATACATACGTCTCGCAGACGACGGTTATCAAAGCAGGGTTAATACACAGAGAAAATACTTCGTTGAACTTCAATACTTCTGCCCCCAAAAGCTCGCGTAGCTATTCGACTTTTTGCAAAAGGAAATCTCACGGCTATAACTTCATTTTGGGAAATTCGGTATTTCCAAGGTTTTACATAAGAGGCGCTTGAGTTGATAGAGAAAAAAATTTGCAATTTGTGTTCGCTGCTGTTTCGTCAAAAGCGCACACACGACGGGAACTAACATATCAAATTGTTGTTATTTTCACCATATTCTGTAAAAGCATAAGAGTGAAAATCTCTCAAGTGAGCCACCAAAAAATTGGATTTTGATGGTCAAGATTTTTTTCAAACAAATAACTGTATTCGGTTTACAACCATAAAAAAATATAATTTGAACACTAATTTGAAGATTTATTGTTGTTAACTTTTTTTGATGAATTTCGTAATTATTTATTATTATTTATGATAATATTTAATTAGACACGCTTTAGCCTGATTGTTTAAATTAAAAAAATCATTATTTTTAAAAATTTTTTAATTTTTATAAAAAACTTGCATAAACAAATGGAATATTTATTACTTCTCGATCTGATATTTTATATTTAAACACGAAAACTTGCATGCAGTCAAAAGCTATAAATTTTTTCGCTCCTGCCACCGATGCTTTTGCTTTCATGCCGCGTGCCGCGCGGACTCGCAGCGAACGTGGTGCCACCAGAGAACTTAAATAAAACTTGTTTATATACAAAGCATAGATTATTTAACACAATATTTTTTATAGTTGTATACATAAATATGTACATAAATAACATGCATATTTATATATGTATGTATTTATGTATGTACATATGCATGTATTTTGTCTTTACAGAGAAAAATAAGTAATGAGCAAGGAACGGATTTTATGGAAATTGCCTTTTTTCTGCTAAAGAGATAGAGTATATTCGATTAAGTATGTCCACGATTTAGCTTTCCCTGATTCCATATATACACATTTGATGTTGCCTTTTTTTGCCTTTTTTAAGATATTTGCCTTTTTTTGCCTTTTCTACCTTTAAAAAAGTGATTATAGCATTTACATTTTTTTTTTTTTAAGATTAAAAAATATAAACATGCCTATGCGGCTTGTAGAAGCGCAGGGACCTCTCAAATTGGTGTTGGAAAAATTCAAAGCCGTTTTCTCAGCTATCGTAGGCTTGGAGACAATAACGGGTGTGGATAAAATTGTAAAGGGCGAGGAAAACGCCCTTATTCGTGATAATATGCACTTTTCAAACGTTCCATATTTAAATTGGGCTCCACTTGTATCAACTTACGTCAAGCGCACATTTAGTACATTCAAGGCTTTCCTTGCGAAAATGCGAAAATCGAATGAAAATGCTGCCAGAAAACTTCAAAATGCATCTTGTGTTACTACAACTATACAGATTAAAGTTTTATGAGTTAGAAACTCGAAAGGATAAAATAGTTAAAGATTCAAAGTACAAATTTTTCATATAATGAAACTAGTTCATAG
>NW_023458561.1:18830761-18835399 GCF_013731165.1 Rhagoletis pomonella
CGCCCTAGGCTTCAGCCTATGTTGCCTTTACGATAAATCCGCCACTGGCCATAAGGGATACTAAAAAGAGTATGCTAAATTAAGGCTACCATAACTCTGAACCCGTCGACCAAGACACTTATGATTCGAATCAAAAACGAACATAGAAGTGTATACGATGTCGAAGTATTCCTTATAAGTACAGATGTCTTGGTATTGGCATTGCATTATTTTGAAGTAATTTCTGATATTATAAGTAATGTCGGCACAATCCAAAGAGCTTAATGATTGATGATGATGTATTACTTATTATGAAAGCTCAAATTTGCTTTTTTAAACGTAAAAGAACCAATTACGTTTGACTGTGATGTAACTTGTATACATGTTTGATGCCTTTAACGTGGTTTTGAATTCTGGCCTCATCACCATTAGCAATGCAAATGTCATTTCCATGTATCGTACATACAATGCCTTTCATGATAATGTTTGCTCTTTTGTATGTATACTTCTTCTTCTTCTTTATTGGCGCTGTAACTGCCTAAGCGATTTTGGAAGAGTCCAAAACAGCACGCCAGTCATTTCTCTTCTGTGCTAACTGACGCCAATTGGAAATGCCAAGTGAAGCCAAGACCGTCTCCACCTGGTCTTTCCACCGCAGCGGAGGCCATCATCTTCCTCTGTTACCAGCATCGCGGCCCGCATTGAATATTTTCAGAGCAGGAGAGTTTCTGTCCATTCGAACGACATGGCTAAGCCAGCGGAGCCGCTGAATTTATTTTCGCTGCACTATGTCCATATCGTTGTAAAGCTCATACAGCTCATCGTTAAATTGTCTGCGATATTCGCCATAGCCACCGTGTAAAGGCCAAGAGCCGCCTCATCAGATGCTTTCATTGTCCATGCCTCCGCGCCATACACAAGCACAGGCATGATGAGTGACTTATATTGTGTGATCTTTGTACGACGAGAGAGGGCTTTACTTCTCAATTGCCTACTCAGCCCAAAGTAGCACTTGTTCGCAAGAGTGATTCTCCGTTGGATTTCAAGGCTGACATTATTATTGGTGTTAATGCTGGTTCCCAAATAAACGAAGTCGCCTACTTTTTCAAACTTGTAACGGTCAACAGTGACATGGGTGCCAAGATGCGTATGCTCTGACTGTTTGTGTGATGATAAGAGATACTTCGTTTTGTCCTCGTTCAGCACCAGACCCATTCGCTTTGCTTCTCTATCCAATCCCGAGAAGGCAGAACAGACGTAGCCCTTGTTTTTACCGATAATATCGATGTCGTCGGCATACGCCAGCAGCTGTACGCTCTTGTAAAGTATTGTGCCTGAGCGGTTCAATTCTGCGGCTCTTATTATCTTCTCCAACATCAGATTAAAGAAACCACACGAAAGGGAACCTAGTTTAGTATCAAATGGCTCGGAGAGGTCCTTCCCTATTCTGACAAAGCTGGTGGTATCGCTCAACGTCATTTTACACAGCCGTATTTGTTTCGCGGGGATACCAAATTCAGACATCGCGGCATAAAGGCAACTTCTCTTCGTGCTGTCGAAAGCGGCTTTGAAATCAACAAGTAGATGGTGTGTGTCGATCCTATTATCGCGGGTCTTTTCTAAGACTTGGCGTATTGTGAATACCTGATCTATGGCGGATTTTCCAGGCCTAAAGCCACTCTGATAAGGTCCAATCAGCTCGTTGACGGTGGGCTTGAGTCTTTCGCACAATACGCTCGATAAGACCTTGTAAACTATGCTTAGAAGGCTGATTCCGCGGTAGTTGGTGCGTATGGCGGGGTTACCTTTCTTGTGGAGTGGGCAGAGCACACTTAAATTCCAGTCGTCGGGCATGCGTTCATCTGACCATATTCTGCATACGATGCATGTACCTCATCAGCTCTTCGCCGCCGTTCTTGAATAGCTCGGCTGGCAGGCCGTCAGCTCCAGCAGCTTTGTTGTTTTTCAGCCGCGTAACCGCTATTCGTACCTCGTCATAGTCAGGCGGTGGGACAGCTACTTCATCATCATCGACTGGGGACTCGGGTTCGTCTCCTTCACTACTTTCAGCGCTGCTACCATTCAGTAGGTTGTAAAAGTGTTCCTTCCACAATTTAAATATATTCTGGACATCGGTCACTAGGTCGCCATTGTTGTTCTTACATGAGTTCGCCCCGGTCTTGAAACCTTCCGTAAGTCTTCCTGTCGGCCAGCACTTCAAGCTCTTTGCACTAACGTATTTCGGCCTCTCTCTTCTTATTGCTGCAAATACGTCTCGCTTCCTTCTTGAGTTTCCTATAATGGTCCCACATGGCTCGCGTTGCGCCCGATCGCAGCGTGGCCCTATAGGCGGCGTATTTTTTCTCTGCGGCTTCTTAAGATTCCTCATCATACCAGTCGTTCTTTCGGGTTCACTGAAATCCAAATACTTCTTCGGCGGCGGTACTTAATGATCGGGAAATGTGGTTCCACTGCTCGCATATGTCGGATTGTTGAAGAGTGCTCTCAGAGAAGAGGTGTGTGAGTCGAGTGGCGAGGTGTGGCCCTCGGCGTGTACGTACGTCTGAAACGCTTGAAGCATGCCTTCCATCTGTCACATATTACCATGTTTCGGGCCCCGGCGAAGTCGATCAGCCTCAGTCCGTTATCGGAGGTTTCTTCGTAGAGGCTGAATTTTCCGACAGTGGCGCCAAAGATCCCTTCCCTGCCCACCTTGGCATTAAAATCGCCAAGCACGATTATGACATCACGCGTCATCCTTCTCTTTCGTCTTGGCATCGGCGCAGGTGAGCGAGGTGTTGAAGAATCTAGCTTTGATGCGGATTGTGGCTAGACGTTCGTCCACCGGGGTGAACGCCAGTACTCGGCGACGTAGTCTCTCTCCTACCACGAATCCAACACCGAATATGTGCTTCTTTACGTGACAACTGTAGTAGACGTCGCAAGGCTTCACGTTTACTTTTCCTTGCCCCGTCCATCGCATTTCTTGGATGGCGGTGATGTCAGCCTTTGTCTTCCCCAGGACATCAACTAACCGGGAAGAGGCACCTTCCCCATGAAGGGACCGGATATTCCAGGTGCATACCCTTAAATCATATTCCTTTTTTACGTTTTCCGTGGTCGTCATCAAAAAAGACGGGGTCTCATCCGAGGCTGTTTGTTCTTTTTCATTGGGCGGGGTTTTAACGTGGCGGGACCCAAATTCAACGCACGCGAAGTTTTATGCCTTCTCACTTTAGCTTGCTACCCAGAGGATACGTGGATATAAATATCCGGACGTTGTGAGCTGTTAATTAATTGGTTTTAGTTATACACAAGAAGACACATCTCAAAGCCCCAACAATTATATATGCAATGTAGAAATATAAGAGGAGATATAGAAATGACATAAAACCACAGATGACGCTTGTATGACAAGTACTGAGTAACAGAAATACCAACATTCGAAACTAAATCTTCAAATTCCCCAAACAAAAAATATACAATTATAAATTTTGTGGAAAAAAGAAATTTGATTGACATTTTAAATAAACTCGTTAAAAATATTAAATAACGATTCTAAATTGTGATAAAAGTTATAAAAAGAAAATATCGTTAAAAAATTTATCCGAAAGAAATATATTCTCAAACAAAAGATAAGACATAACTTGCAAACTGTCATCGAAATAAACTCAAATTCTCATGAATATAGTCAAAATTCAGAAATTGAATGGATAAATTGAAATATTTACTGAAAAACTATTAAAATCAGTAGGCATTGGGATTCTACTGCGAATATCTTCTAAATGGTTAGAGTAATCAATTAACTATAGCTAACCTTTTTTGTAGAACGTTCAATTTCCTATAGAAATAATTGAAACTCATCTGGGAATAATTATTTTTTAGTAAGTTACAAAATTCAAAACAAAAAGTTATTTTCGTTAAAATACTTCAATCTTTGACCTTGAATATCTTTTAAATGGTTAAGTTAATGAAAAGAGTATAATATACCATTTTTGTAGAGCGTTCAGTGTCCTATAAATATTGATGATGCAACTGGTTAAACGATCTAATGGTGATAAGATATGACCATTTTTATATGAGACTAAATTGAAAATGGAAAACTATGATGAGGGGATAATCTTCCCGTTATTATTAAGAGTTAAGATTTGGTAAATACTTTCTAGGGGTACCCAGGAACTAGTTTTCGTGTGTCGAATCCAAAAAAATACTTGATTTTTTTTACCCACCATAACATACATATGCGCTTCAATAACAATCCACAAATATATTTTCACCAAGGATTATATTTCGTTCAGTTATACAGCACAACTGCTACAAGTAGCAAACTATTTTGGGGTGTTTAAAAGTGCTTAGTTGTTTTTTGTTTCTGCGGCACAAACGATTATCCTATCCTCATTACCTGGGAACGGATTTTTAGGACCTAAAAACCTATAAAAAAGGCAAAATAAAATAACGAAATAGGCTGGAAAAGGCAAAGCAAAATAGCGAAAAAGGCAGGAAAAGGCACTAGGTATTGCAAAAAAAAGCAAAATAAGACAGAAAATACGAAGAACAATCAAAAAATACATTTATTTTAGAAATGTTTATATTACAAGTAAAAAGAGAAAAACTATGAACTAGTTTCATTATATGAAAAATTTGTACTTTGAATCTTTA
>NW_023458561.1:18835499-18841492 GCF_013731165.1 Rhagoletis pomonella
TAAAGATTCAAAGTACAAATTTTTCATATAATGAAACTAGTTCATAGGTTTTCTCTTTTTACTTGTAATATAAACATTTCTAAAATAAATGTATTTTTTGATTGTTCTTCGTATTTTCTGTCTTTTTTAGTGCCTTATTTTGCTTTTTTTGCCATACCTAGTGCCTTTTCCTGCCTTTTTCGCTATTTTACTTTGCCTTTTCCAGCCTATTTCGTTATTTCATTTTGCCTTTTTTATAGGTTCCCAGGTAATGAGGATAGGATAATCGTTTGTGCCGCAGAAACAAAAAACAACTAAGCACTTTTAAACACCCCAAAATAGTTTGCTTCTTGTAGCAGTTGTGCTGTATAACTGAACGAAATATAATCCTTGGTGAAAATGTATTTGTGGATTGTTATTGAAGCGCATATGTATGTTATGGTGGGTCAAAAAAATCAAGTATTTTTTTGGATCCGACACACGAAAACTAGTTCCTGGGTACCCCTAGAAAGTATTTACCAAATCTGAGCTCTTGATAATAACGGGAAGATTATCCCCTCATCATAGTTTTGCATTTTCAATTTAGTGTCATATAAAAATGGTCATATCTTATCACCATTAGATCGTTTAACCAGTTGCATCATCAATATTTATAGGACACTGAATGCTCTACAAAAATGGTATATTATACTCTTTTCATTAATTTAACCATTTAAAAGATATTCAAGGTCAAAGATTGAAGTATTTTAACGAAAATAACTTTTTGTTTTGAATTTTGTAACTTACTAAAAAATAATTATCCCCAGATGAGATTCAATTATTTCTATAGGAAATTGAACGTTCTACAAAAAAGGTTAGCTATGGTTAATTGATTACTCTAATTATTTAGAAGATATTCGCAGTAGAATCCCAATGCCTACTGATTTTAATAGTTTTTTTAGTAAATATTTCAATTTATCCATTCAATTTATGAATTTTGACTATATTCATGAGAATTTGAGTTTATTTCGATGGCAGTTTGCAAGTTATGTCTTATCGTTTGTTTGAGAATATATTTCTTTCGAATAAATTTTTTAACGCTATTTTCTTTTTATAACTTTTATCACAATTTAGAATCGTAATTTAATATTTTTAACGAGTTTATTTAAAATGTCAATCAAATTTCTTTTTTCCACAAAATTTATAATTGTATATTTTTTGTTTGGGGAATTTGAAGATTTAGTTTCGAATGTTGGTATTTCTGTTACTCAGTACTTGTCATACAAGCGTCATCTGTGGTTTTATGTCATTTCTATATCTCCTCTTATATTTCTACATTGCATATATAATTGTTGGAGCTTTGAGATGTGTCTTCTTGTGTATAACTAAAACCAATTAATTAACAGCTCACAACGTCCGCATATTTATATCCACGTATCCTCTGGGTAGCAAGCTAAAGTGAGAAGGCATAAAACTTCGCGTGCGTTGAATTTGGGTCCCGCCACGTTAAAACCCCGCCCAATGAAAAAGAACAAACAGCCTCGGATGAGACCCCGTCTTTTTTGATGACGACCACGGAAAACGTAAAAAAGGAATATGATTTAAGGGTATGCACCTGGAATATCCGGTCCCTTCCTGGGGAAGGTGCCTCTTCCCGGCTAGTTGATGTCCTGGGGAAGACAAAGGCTGACATCACCGCCATCCAAGAAATGCGATGGACGGGGCAAAGGAAAAGTAAACGTGAAGCCTTGCGACGTCTACAACAGTTGTCACGTAAAGAAGCACAAATTCGGTGTTAGATTCGTGGAAGGAGAGAGACTACGTCGCCGAGTACGGGCGTTCACCCCGGTGGACGAACGTCTAGCCACAATCCGCATCAAAGCTAGATTCTTCAACACCTCGCTTACCTGCGCCGATGCCAAGACGAAAGAGAAGGATGACGCGTGATGTCATAATCGTGCTTGGCGATTTTAATGCCAAGGTGGGCAGGGAAGGGATCTTTGGCGCCACTGTCGGAAAATTCAGCCTCTACGAAGAAACGTCCGATAACGGACTGAGGCTGATCGACTTCGCCGGGGCCCGAAACATGGTAATATGTGACAGATGGAAGGCATGCTTCAAGCGTTTCAGACGTACGTACACGCCGAGGGCCACACCTCGACACTCGACTCACACACCTGTTCTCTGCACTCTTCAACAATCCGACATACGCGAGCAGTGGAACCACATTTCCCGATCATTAAGTACCGCCGCCGAAGAAGTATTTGGATTTCAGCGAGCCCGAAAGAACGCCTATAGGGCCACGCTGCGATCGGGCGCAACGCGAGCCATGTGGGACCGTTATAGAAAGAAAGCGAGACGTATTTGCCGCAATAAGAAGAGAGAGGCCTAAATACGTTAGTGCAAAGAGCTTGAAGTCCTGGCCGACAGGAAGACTTACGGAAGGTTTCAAGACCGGGGCGAACTCATGTAAGAACAACAATGGCGACCTAGTGACCGATGTCCAGAATATATTTAAATTGTGGAAGGAACACTTTTACAACCTACTGAATGGTAGCAGCGCTGAAAGTAGTGAAGGAGACGAACCCGAGTCCCCAGTCGATGATGATGAAGAAGCTGTCTATGACGAGGTACGAATAGCGGTTACGCGACTGAAAAACAACAAAGCTGCTGGAGCTGACGGCCTGCCAGCCGAGCTATTCAAGAACGGCGGCGAAGAGCTGATGAGGTGCATGCCCGACGACTGGAATTTAAGTGTGCTCTGCCCAATCCACAAGAAAGGCAACCCCGCCATACGCGCCAACTACCGCGGAATCAGCATAGGTTACAAGGTCTTATCGAGCGTATTGTGCGGAAGACTCAAGCCCACCGTCAACGAGCTGATTGGACCTTATCAGTGTGGCTTTAGGCCTGGAAAATCCGCCATAGATCAGGTATTCACAATACGCCAAATCTTGGAAAAGACCCGCGATAATAGGATCGACACACACCATCTACTTGTCGATTTCAAAGCCGCTTTCGACAGCACGAAGAGAAGTTGCCTTTATGCCGCCATGTCTGAATTTGGTATCCCCGCGAAACTAATACGGCTGTGTAAAATGACGTTGAGCAATACCACCAGCTCCGTCAGAATAGGGAAGGACCTCTCCGAGCCATTTGATACTAAACGAGGTTTCAGACAAGGGGACTCCCTTTCGTGTGGTTTCTTTAATCTGATGTTGGAGAAGATAATAAGAGCCGCAGAATTGAACCGCTCAGGCACAATACTTTACAAGAGCGTACAACTGCTGGCGTATGCCGACGATATCGATATTATCGGTAAAAACAAGGGCTACGTCTGTTCTGCCTTCTCGGGATTGGATAGAGAAGCAAAGCGAATGGGTCTGGTGCTGAACGAGGACAAAACGAAGTATCTCTTATCATCACACAAACAGTCAGAGCATACGCATCTTGGCACCCATGTCAATGTTGACCGTTACAAGTTTGAAAAAGTAGGCGACTTTGTTTATTTGGGAACCAGCATTAACTCCAATAATAATGTCAGCCTTGAAATCCAACGGAGAATCACTCTTGCGAACAAGTGCTACTTTGGGCTGAGTAGGCAATTGAGAAGTAAAGCCCTCTCTCGTCGTACAAAGATCACACAACATAAGTCACTCATCATGCCTGTGCTTGTGTATGGCGCGGAGGCATGGACAAAGAAAGCATCTGATGAGGCGGCTCTTGGCCTTTACACGGTGGCTATGGCGAATATCGCAGACAATTTAACGATGAGCTGTATGAGCTTTACAACGATATGGACATAGTGCAGCGAAAATAAATTCAGCGGCTCCGCTGGCTTAGCCATGTCGTTCGAATGGACAGAAACTCTCCTGCTCTGAAAATATTCAATGCGGGCCGCGATGCTGGTAACAGAGGAAGAGGATGGCCTCCGCTGCGGTGGAAAGACCAGGTGGAGACGGTCTTGGCTTCACTTGGCATTTCCAATTGGCGTCAGTTAGCACAGAAGAGAAATGACTGGCGTGCTGTTTTGGACTCTTCCAAAATCGCTTAGGCAGCTACAGCGCCAATAAAGAAGAAGAAGAAGTATACATACAAAAGAGCAAACATTATCATGAAACGCATTGTATGTACGATACATGGAAATGACATTTGCATTGCTAATGGTGATGAGGCCAGCATTCAAAACCACGTTAAAGGCATCAAACATGTATACAAGTTACATCACAGTCAAACGTAATTGGTTCTTTTACGTCTAAAAAAGCAAAACTTGAGCTTTCATAATAAGTAATACATCGTCAGCAATCATTTAGCTCTTTGGACTGTGCCGACATTACTTATAATATTAGAAATTACTTCAAAATAATGCAATGCCAATACCAAGACATCTGTACTTATAAGGAATACTTCGACATCGTATACACTTCTATGTTCGTTTTTGATTCGAATCATAAGTGTCTTGGTCGACGGGTTCAGAGTTATGGTAGCCTTAATTTAGCATACTCTTTTTAGTATCCCTTATGGCGCTTCCTTCGAAGTTAAAGCAAGCTCTGCACTTATTTAATCCAAATTTTGGTTCGAAAAGATTATTCTTTTAGTTGGTCAATTTATACTGATAAAAACAATAGCACCAACGATTGTAGAATTTCTTTTCATTTTTGTAACAGTGTTGAGCAATCAAACTGTACATCAGATAAACGACAGCATCCGATTATGCCAACCATGTTATATAATGTCGTTGCACCATCAACGTGCCAATCAGTCGCTGAACAGCACACGTCGATGTTTACTTTCGGCTGGGACGTCATTTCGGTTAGCTCTTGCCGCTGGTGCACATTGCTTTAACCGATTGTGCCACACACTTCGTCGATTGCCGCTGGACACTGTCAGTGACATCATCATCGCGTCGCATGAAGCCGAGAAGCTCTTGCTGATGCACATTAGGTGATCATTTGACCTATTGTGAGATGGTGGCGCAACCATTTGCTTTTCGTTAACAGCTGGCCGTCTCGTCAAATTGTTACTTGCTGCAGCAACACTTTGTGACATTTTAAGCGGGTATTCCCGAAACACCAATAACTCGTGTGAGCTCGTGTTTATGTGACATACTAATGCGGTTAAAGATACATACGTACTTAGATTGAATATGGTGTATGCAACACGGTCATTATTGTCCTCCGGGCTGGCGAAGGAGCCAACGCACAAAATGAAGTGGCAAGTAAGTATGGCACTTTCAAATCGATATATTGTATAGCAAGCACCTGCGTGCTCTCGTTTGAGAGCTTGTTGCCTGAGTTAGAAAAATAGCGAAAAATTGCATACAAAATGGCGTTGTGCAAACAAAGATTTCTGAGCTTTATCATGCAAGGAGTCGGTTGATGGGTTGACTGACTGACTGTGCGAACTTCGCACTTAGCGCATCTCAGCAGGCGTGTGCTTAGGAAGCATCTGCTCACTTTGTTATTGTTATGTACTTTCTTACAACTGGCTGTATGAAAATTTTTGTTGATGTTTTTTTTTTGGTTTTGTGCTTTGACATGGTGGCATATCGCATGTTGGCGGATGTCCGGTGACTCATGCCAAAGCATGAAGCGGAAAAAGCAGCAATAGCATTAAGACTTTCCCCAGTCTTAAATGGCGATGACTGTGTTATGACAATGTGGCATGTAAAAATCGTTCAGATGGGGAGGATATCACATTCATTCTGTATAGAAAACGAATGCATACTTTATTTATGTGCATATCAAGCCGTAAGGATACCGTATTCACTACGATGTTTTGAATACAACGATGCAGGTGACTTTAAATGCAGCAAAAGGAGAGAAATGGATGGATTTTGTAAAATTGCAAAGGAATAGTTACATACATACTTAGAAAGATTACTGTGACGATATAAGTATACACACATACAGTGAAACTTATAAAAATCACACGTGAACATGTTTTGTTTTGAGAAGGTCATAAAAAACATTCATGTCCAAAAAATGGGCAAGGTATTACAAGGCCATGAAATAGCTCCTCATATAAATACAATC
>NW_023458561.1:18841502-18841859 GCF_013731165.1 Rhagoletis pomonella
GCACTCAGTTCAGCTGTGCGCAGCTCGGCGGAAAACAATCGAGTTGAGCGACGCAGGACTATTTGCCATTTGCTCGTGGGCAGCGGAAATAGCTATGCTGTGTTAGTTACACTTGTTTGCGCAAACAATGCCACACCACTCAGTTTCCGCCCAGCCACCCCATTGAGACAAGTAGGCGAGCCATCCAACGATGTGCGCGATGATGAGCAGAGGCGTTGATCCCTGCAAGAGTGCAATTTCCGCCTGGTGTGATTTTGCATTAAAAATTGAATTAAGAATTTATAGAAAAACACAGTTGAATGCGAGGAAGAACTGAAATGAAAAGAAAATTAGCCTGAGGATTGATTATCCTTTGGA
>NW_023458561.1:18841869-18845161 GCF_013731165.1 Rhagoletis pomonella
AAATAACTGTCTTACTTATGCATTTTTCTATAAACAAAAATTTTATAAAATTAAAGTGCAATAGTTTTCATCTTATGTGAATAATTCTTGTCAAAAATACATAGTTTCGTGCTTATATTTATGTATGTGCATTAGGGTGGTCCAAAAAGGCATGTGAAAAAGTAAAGTCGGATTGTTCTATACCGAAAAAAGTATTCCCTTATTTTTTTATTTTGAAATCAAAAAATATTTAGAGGTCGCGCCCAAACTTTTCCATATATTTTATATGGCGAAAAAACAACTTTTCGTAGAAATATTATAGAAAAGTTAAGAAACCTTATTTTTCTGGCAGAAAATTATGTTTATCTGTAGGAGATTCCCAGTAATAATACCCAATTGTTTGTTTTTTCATTGCAACTATAATTTATAGGTCAGCCAAAAGCCAACAAAAACCCCGAAAAATGCTATGGGGCGACCAATAAAAAATCATTACTATTAAAAAATGGTTAAATAAACAATTGGGTATTATTATTGAAAGTCTCGTGAAGAGAACCAGAGTTTTCGGATCGAAAAATATTGACTTTCAAGAATTCTATACCATTTCTACGAAACAATTTATTTTTTCCATGTAAAAATACATGGAAAACTTTCAGCGCTTTGAGCGACCTCTAAATATTTTTTAATTTAAAAATAAATAAATAAGGGTATACTTTTTTCGATATAGAACAATCTGGGGGGTGAGAGCATTACAATTCCGAATTTACTGTTTTGGGACCATCCTAATGTACATATATATATTTTTTAGCAGCACCACAACTTTATCAGAAGATTCTGAGAATCCAAAAATTGCTACTGTTACATGTTGCAGGGCATCACTTTAACTCAACCTCCTCCCTCTTCCACGTAAATATTACGTAATCTATCCTGGGAAAAGCAAAAAACTTCATTCTCGAACGCGCAAGACTTTTAATATTTTCATCCAACCTCACTAAATTCAAAATTTTCTTTTATTTTCCGAAGAATCTAAAATTTTGCTGCTAGTGAAAAAACAACGAATGTTAGTAAATTAAACTACCTTCTGTTTTTGTATCATGGTATCATCGAAATAATGTTTCGACAGTTTCCGTTGTTAAACAAAAATAAAATGGTGTAAAGCTTAGCTACGTATAATCTTTGTTGAACAAAAAAATTTTATGGATGTACTAGTCTTTCTAATTGTAATTTGTGTATTTAAATAAAACATGTGAATTCTAGTTGAATCATTTTAGCCGTTTTTTTTTGTCCAATCTAGCCGGTCGCCCCAAAAAAAATTCGTCCATATCTCACTTTTACAGGGTAATTAAAATAATTTAATTTTAAAAAATCACAACTCTAGTACATATCTGTGTATTGCTACTGTTTGGTTACAATTGATTGCGTGATTTTACCTCGACTCAAGTCACTTACGCTCACGCATAAGTTTGTAAAATTTCCAACGCTAAAAGCCTGGTTATGCAAGACTTATAGGCCGCATACGCCGTGGGTCTGACTAGTGTTTGGATGTGTTTGTGAAAATAAATATGTCTTAGGCCAGGTCTCCACAGGAAAACACTGATGTCGTGATAAACATGTCAAAAATATTTCCAATGGAGAATGCCTATTTCTCATGTGCTGTAATATATGTCAGCGCTTATTGCTTGACATCTATTGCAGGCAATTTGATAGCCTGACAGCCATATTTTCACTTGAAAGAAAGCGTGCTGGTGGTAACATCGATGAAATTTTGATATTAAATCAAAATAAAAATCTGTTCCCTATTGGATTATTAATGATTACGTTTTAGGAATTTATTTAGCAAATTTTTTAAAGATTTAAATGTCTTTAAACACTGAAATTGAGAGAATGTTGCCTGGTGGCATCATGCGACTAATGCTTATTTCAAGACAAAGTGCCCACGCACGAAAACTTGCAATCATATTGCTCGTCAAAATGACAGTTGGTAGGCCATCGGTGTTCGCCTGTGGGTTCTGCGGTTAGTTACACCGACATGACTCTGAATGATTCAACGAAGGCGAATCAACACGTACACAAATGTCTCGCAAGTCAGACGCACCGTGTATGCCGCCTATTAGACTTGACCTGACTTGAAAATATTCTATCTGGCAAATGAGCAGCGCGTGTATGTATTTACCCAAAAAAAAAAAAAACTTCACTTAGAAACTTGAGAACTATAGATTTTTGATTCCTAAATAAAGTTTCAAAGAGCAAAGAGAGGCGTGAGAGGATCACGCTGCCATATAATTTGTTCACATATTTTTAATAAAATTCCTCCAAATATGCCACACGAATATGATTTTTTGTATAAATGCAATTCATCTGGCAATCGAAAAACCAACTTTCAAATAAAGACATAAAATAAAAAAAAAACAATCACAGCTTGATACGCGTAAATACATTTTTTTATTTATAATTTTGTACAAATTTTTAAACCATACAAATTAAACGTTTACAATTTCACGTGCACAATTACAAGTTCTGAGAATCAAAACAAAGAGAAAAGGTAATAGTTGACACGGTAATCGTTTCTAAGTTTCTAGATAAGTTCAAGTGTTGTATAACCCGGCTTTAATGCTCGATCACGCGTGAATCATGCACTGCCACTGTAAAACTAAAGGCCCAATGCAGGATGGCTTTGCACGCCTTGCTCAAGGCTAATATTTTTGCCTCTTGTTTATTACACTTAAACCAAGTACCTATATCAATATGTATTTATTTATTTTTTAAAAGAACAGCAAATTCTTCAAATGTTTGCATAATTATTTTTTTATAACATGTAAGTGACTCTATTTTATACTTGCAAATATTCTGATGATTCAGTACATTTATCTCCTTAACACAAATCAGTTTTTTTGTTTCTCTTGAAAATTTAGCGTTTTGCCATTACGTGGTTGAGCCAGAAACTAGTCGATGTGTGTGTACGTATATACATAAATACACAAGGATATACTTCATTTACCACAGTTGTTGTAATGGCATTTCCATTTAATATAGTTGTAGGATGCCTTAATAGGCAATTAAGTGTACACGATACGAAATAATTAAATTTCAGTGCAATTCAAGAAGTTTCAAATGGGCATACATTATGGTGATTCGTAAAATTCCAACATCGAAATTTTGTATGGAATACCTCTTCATTTCGTTCCACGTACAAAATGATGTTATAGAAGAAAACTTATAAAAACTTCTTAGGGTTTTCATGGTTGGAAAATTTAAAATTCGACAAATTTGCTATATTTTACGATATCTGATATTCTTTTTGAGCTAAGGTAGTCCA
>NW_023458561.1:18845261-18847810 GCF_013731165.1 Rhagoletis pomonella
TGAATCATCAGAATATTTGCAAGTATAAAATAGAGTCACTTACATGTAATAAAAAAATAAATGTGCAAACATTTGAAAAATTTGCTGTTCTTTCAAAAAATAAATAAATACATATTGATATAGGTACTTGGTTTAAGTGTAATAAACAAGAGGCAAAAATATTAGCCTTGATCAAGGCGTGCAAATCAGGAATCAAAAATCTAAGTTCACCAAGTTTCTAAGTGAAGTTGTTTTTTGGGTAACTACATACACGCGCTGCGCATTTGCCAGGTAGAATATTTTCAAGTCAAGTCTAATAGGCGGCATACACGGTGCGTCTGACTTGCGAAACATTTGTGTATGTAGTCATGTCGGTGTAACTAACCGCAAAACTCCACAGGCAAACACCGATGTCCTACCAACTGTCATTTTGACGAGCAATATGATTGCGTGTGGGCACTTTGATGTCTTGACATAGACATTTGCCGCATGATGCCACCAGACTACATTCTCTCAATTTCAGTGTTTAAAAACATTTAAATCTAAAAAAACCTGCTGAATAAATTCCTAAATCGTAATCATAAATAAGCCAATAGGAAACAGATGTTTATATTGATTTAATATCAAAATTTCATCGATGTTACCAGCAGCACGCTTTCTTTCAACTGAAAATATGGCTATCAAACTATCGAATTGCCTGCAATAGATGTCAAGCAATAAGCGCTGACATATATTGCAGCCCACGAGAAATAGGCAGTCTCCATTGTAAATATATTTTGGGACATGGTTATCACGACATCAGTGTTTTCCTGTGGAGACAGGGCCTAAGACATATTTATTTAAACAAACACATCCAAACAGACTTACGAGTCAGACCCACAGTGTATGCCGCCTATAAGTCTTGCATAACCGGGCTTTTAGCGTTTGAAAATTTTACAAACTTATACTATGTCTCCATTGTGAGATTTAATGAAGATTTAGCCCTCTGACGAGATTTGACGTTAAATCTTTTGAGATTTACCATATAAAATTAAATCTCGAAAGGCAGTAGATTTAAGTTAAATCTTCATCAAATCTTCAATAATATTGATCAATAAGTACAATTTGTTGGATGTGGCAACCACAAATTCACATGCCATAAGTCAAATGACATTTGTGTTTTCAATATACAGTTGAGGACATTGAAATCTAGCCTATCATAAAAACATGAATTTTCGTATTTTTAGGGATTTTTATATTTTTGTTAGTTTGTGAGGAAAACTAGTAATACATACATATTTACATAACTTTGGTTGTAATAAATTAAGAAAATATTATTTTAAAAACTAAAAATTTCTATAAGTCATTTACGCGCTGCGACAAAAAATTTATAAATTTCGGTAATGGTTCTGCTTCGATAACATTGCACTGAACATCCTCTAGAACTCAGTTCGTATTCATGATATGCCAAAGGCCCACGATTGGATTTTCGGTTCCCTCCTATGAATAAGAGAGTTCTACAAAAATTTTTCTTTCCGCAAATGTTTTTTACCGTTTTGATAATTTTTCTTAAATTCGGGAAAATGATACGGAATATGGTACCATTCTTTACACTTTCCAAACTATATATTATACATACATATTTACCACGAATAAGAAGCCAATAATATTCAGAATTCATATAATGAAATTCCGCTTGGTACCTTCCTTTTGTCTGTCTGTATATCAATGTCCGCAACTGTATTTATAAAATCATACATAAGCAAACGTCAAATATTTAAAAATGTGAACGTCAAGCATATCTCGTTGTGGTAATGGAGACGGTTATGATTTAGCAACTGGATTTATTAAATCTTAATGGATAAATCTCTCAATGGAGACATAGTATTATGCGTGAGCGTAAGTGACGTGAGCCGAGGTAAAATCACGCAATCAATTGTAACCAAACAGTAGCATTTTTTAAAATTAAATTATTTTAATTTGCTTTTTCACTAGCAGCAAAATTTTAGATTCTTCAGAAAATAAAAGAAAAATTTGAATTTAGTGAGGTTGGATGAAAATAATAAAAGTCTTGCGCGTTCGAGAATGAAGTTTTTTGCTTTTCCCAGGATAGATTACGTAATATTTACGTGGAAGAGGGAGGAGGTTGAGTTAAAGTGATGCCCTGCAACATGTAACAGTACCAATTTTTGGATTCTCAGAATCTTCTGATAAAGATGTGGTGCTGCTAAAAAATATATATATGTACATTAGGATGGTCCAAAAACAGTAAATTCGGAATTGTAATGCACTCACCCCCCAGATTGTTCTATATCGAAAAAAGTATACCCTTATTTATTTATTTGGAAATCAAAAAATATTTAGAGGTCGCTCAAAGCGCTCAAAGTTTTCCATGTATTTTTATATGGAAAAAATAAATTGTTTCGTAGAAATGGTATAGAATTCTTGAAAGTCAGTATTTTTCGATCGGAAAACTCTGGTTCTCTTCACGAGACTTTCAATAATAATACCCAATTGTTTATTTAGCCATTTTTTAATAGTAACGATTTTTTATTGGTCGCCCCATAGCATTTTTCGGGGTTTTTGTTGGC
>NW_023458561.1:18847910-18887246 GCF_013731165.1 Rhagoletis pomonella
TTTTTTAAGTCGGTTTTTTTGCTAAAAATTACTTGTTTCATTACTTATGCTTACTGATAATAATATAACAATAATTTTATTTGTGTGTTATTCGATTTTCAGAACATTTGACAGTTAATCGAATAAATGACATTCAACTATTAACCGACAAAACAGCTGCTAATCGACTAGTCGACTAACCAAATAGTCGGACAGTCGATTTATAACAAGAGCCGACATAAAGGGCTCTACCGAAGAAATATGTACGTATGTATGTATGTGCGTACATGCAGCGGGCAGCAGTGATGAGTACATGGTGCATTTTGTTAAATATTGGCAACGTTTTTTAAGTTAACATTTTTTGTTTTTTTTTTTTCATAAAATTGTGGTTTTGTGCTTTAACCAATACCATATAAATCAAACTTTGAAACTTTATACAGAGCTTAGAAAATATTAACAAATTTTCATTAAGGTTTGAACTTTTTAATCTGATTTCATGGATTTTTTCTGAGTATACAGTGCAAGTTCTAAGCGGCTACAAAATTGCGTTGATTTTGCGGTTTTTTTCATACAACAAGTGTAATTTATAAGAAAAAGTGCAAAAAGCCGTCACAAACACAAATCTCAAAATAAAAGTTATTCAATTTACAAAACCATATCTATTTTTATGAAAAAATAACAAAAAAAAATTTAACTTTAAAAACCTTGCAAATATTTAACAAACCTCACTATGAACTCATCACTGCTACCCACTGTATGTACATATAATTAAGTATGCATTTTCCTCTTCAATAAAATAGTTTGAGTACAAGAAAAAAAGCTGTGTGCAAAAATCGCGACTACTCCATGCATGCATGTAAAGAGTACTCCCTAAGAGTTAAGGAGTACTCCAAAATCAACCACAATTCATATAAAAAATGTGGTCCAGTTAACATTGCGATCTTCTAGGGCAGGACCATATACTCTAGCTCTGCATTACATCAGAGTAGCACAAACCGACTCCAATATATTATAAAAGGCATTGTTGATATACATATTTCTTCGTTTGTACACGCTTTTGTTCTTCACTTCACAGATGCTTTTTCGCAATAACTAAAAACCGAATACAAAAATATGAATAAAAGATTACATGTTGCCTCTGACGGCATACGAACCGGAGCCTGCTGGGAGCTAACAAATAACAGCAAGCATCTCTACACGTTTACCTACAGTTAGACATGGAAATGTGCTTCAGATGCTCAACTGCAATCACATTTCGTTAAAATATGAGCAGTGATCGGGTATATACCACGGATGGGCAAGGCCGAGGGCGAAAATAGCCAGATGTAAATTCTAAATGCTACAAGGAGCAACAATTTTATAAAATTATTATTAGAAATGAAAAAACATTAACTGTATTATTATTCTAATGTACGTAAGATAGATATTAAAGAAAAATAAAAAGATCCCTCGGCCAAATTTTCAAAATCTCGTTTAACGTCAGTTAAAGCCGTTCGCAACGGTTCTGTTAAATGTTGGTTAGTCAATAGGTACGTTCGTTTAAAATCTCCAGTAAAAAAATGTCCAACAGCGAAATTCCGGTGAAATGCCATCTGTTCTCTCTCAAGAGAAAAATATCCTTAATAATACACGAACAGAAAATTTGCAGAAACTTGCAAGCTAGACGAACAGCTGATAGAGATTTTCTTTACGTGCAAAAGTATACAACTGAAAACATAAGAAAATCAACTCTGAAGTCTTATCCTGACACAGTTCACTGACTAACCGAATAATTACTTACTTCTTATAAGTTTAATTAGTCGCAATTTACTATATTAACTTCCAAACCATCAAATTCAATTTAGGGATTTGCGTAACGTCCAACCAACTGTTTTTGATCAGCTGTTTTTGATCACCAATTTTCTTGTTGGCAAATTAGTTGCGTTCCAGATGCTTCATGATTTGCAGGTTTTTACAGGAAGTCGTTCCAGGTGACCACCTTCCATAAGGTTTATTAATGGAGAAAACAGCTGTTTCTGCAAATCGTGAATGTCGTGAATATCGTCAATATCGTGAAGCATCTGGAACGCAACTACTGCTGTTGGCTAACATTTTTCCAGAAGAAACTAGCCTCTTTCCCTCAATATGAAATGTCATTTTGCTCTGTCAATTTCCCCTACTTTTGCAAGTTTGTTCGAACACAAAAGGCTGATAGTTTTTATAACTTTCAATAATTATCAGGTACCCGAATGCAACTAATTGTGAACGGTATTTTTACCTTACGAAATTCATTTAAGAGTACAAAGACTCACCATTACGCTAGGCGCACCATGCAGCCGATATCAACCGAATTGTGCCCGGCCAATATCGGTTATATGCGGTATATATGAATAAAAACTTGTGATTATGAGAGCGCTCTCACACATAAACCGATAACCGACCCGATACCGGCCGTTGACGTCCGTCAGTGACGATAAATTCAAACATGTTTCCAAATCGGATCATAAATAAGATTTTTAGTAATAACTCAACTACAGCGCCAACTGGCAGGTTAAATTATGACCAGAGACCCATTCAAACATACACCAAAAATTTCGCTAAAATCTGGACACCTATTTAGGAGGATTTTACTCACAAACATACCTATTATAAATACATTCAAAGATAGCTTAAAGTCGGTACGTCTGTAGGTCCCACGCCTCCTTTTCAAATAGCACAATTTTTCTCCATGAGTATATACATACATATCTCCTTACGAAGTTCTTGTACTGTACCACGAATACTTCCTGAGATACGCAGTATAAATATTCGGTTTGTATGGGAGGTGCCACGCCCCCGCTACCAATAGCTCCAATTTTTCTCCTAGAGTATGCGATTGATTTCATATATCGCAATACTAAGTCACAGTATTCTACCATGAACGCTTTCAGAGATATGAAACATTTTGATTGTATGGGAGGTGCCACGCCACTTTTCCAATAACTCAAACTTTTCTCCTAGAGTATGCAATTGATTTCGTTTATGTCCATACCAAGTTATAGAACTCGACCATGAACACTTCCAGAGATATGCGGTATAAAAAATTCGGTTTGTATGGGAGGCTCCACACCCCCCTTATACATATATCGAAATTTTTTTAGCTTATAACTATCCTAGGAACGTGTGCGGCAGGTGTCTGAAATTTCACAAATATCGGTTCAGCCGTTCTCGAGATTTGCGAACACTATAAAAAACAGCTTTCAAAATATGTATTAGTATAGATTTATGAAGGGCTGTACAATCTGGTTATTGTGTTTATCTTTTCCATTTGTTTTCATATTTTTTGGAAACGTCATATTTATAGCGGTGTAATAGAAAATTTGTTTTAAAATATTTTGACCAAAATAAAAGAATAAAATATATATTTCTCTTAATTTTGAATAATAAAGCGGCAAGTGCATGAACGACCGAAGAGGATGATGTCCTAATAAACTTTGTGAAAAGCAATGAATGCCTATACAACATAAAAGCACAAAGCTACGTTACGTTCATCTAGTTTACAAAAATGCGGTACCACTATTAGCGTTGAGAATAGCTTTCGGTATGGTACGGTCGTAATATTTCCGCACCGCTTTTGGAGGAAACCAAAAGCTTAAGTAATGCGCTAAATACTTCGCGAATTACCTACCCTCTTTCTATGGCGCCTTCGTAATACTATAACCCCACGAGCACTGTTAACTACATTCGCTTCTGAATTACTTTGGTGAATTAAACCGTTTACACGACTCACTCCTTATTCGATTTGACAATTCATTGAGTTTTCCCTTCATTTTCTCCCTTTCTTTGTTTTGATTTTTTCTATTTTTCTTGATCTGGCTGCAGAGTTCGATAAATTCCCGATTTGAATTAGAGACGGCAGCGATTTGTTCGTAATTCACATGGTAATTGGATCTGAATTACCTACAAATGAGGTAATTTGCTCTCAAAATTTTGTACGTGGGAACTTAGTATTAGCTTAGCGGTTAGCGTTGCTGACTTTGCTCATCAATGTTGCAGGTTCGATCCCAGCCTAGCTAATAAGTCGTTTCCACGATTCTTAACTCGCTAAGTAATTTATGAATTACCCCGTTTCCATGACACCCATTCGTAATTCGTTTGGCAGCTCTAGTTCTTGTTCTTATTCTTCGCTATTTATTATTATTTTTGTGTACTTAGCTCTATCATTTTAGATTTTTTCAGCGAAAAAATTCCGGGAAGAAATTTTTTGACGCAGTTAGGTGTCTCCTGTTTAGGTGAACACAAAATGAAAATTTTTCCCCCAATTGCGATATGGGAAATGTCCGCCATCTTGGATTTTGTGTTTTTTACGATTTGCGCGCTAATTTTGCATTTCTCGCCCAATTACGGCCGAAATGGATTTTATAACAACAGAATATCGCAGCCCCAAGCTTAACGTACGGTTAACATTGTAAAGCTATGCAAACCGTTAGCCAATTGAATTTCGACAAGTCCTGTCTGTTAATATACAGATTTGAATCTTACCACTATCCATGATTATTGCAGTACAGGGGCCCACATCTCATCTTTTTACCCCCAGATCAATATATTTTCCTGATGGCCCTGCAGTGCACCATATCTACATACACATAACTAAACACATTAATTAATGATAAATTTATGTGTTCTTAGGAACTTGTTAAATAGCTATTTGCGTAAAAGTTTTAATGCTAAAATAAGCATAAATGTATACATTTACCAGCCGCAAAATATATAGTAATCATTAAATAAGTGAGTGTATAAATACTCTCCGAATAGGCTTTCCCATTTTTATGCCAGAACTTTATAGAAAGTTTCAACAAAACGACAGAATTTCAATAAACTTAAAACGATGCTGGGTTCACTAAGTAAGCCAATATCACTTTAGTGAAGGAAAACACACATAAAACACCCTCTACTCTAGGACCAAAGTTTAATAACTGCGGTTTAGTGACGCCAATCATCGTCACACATTATATATAGTATGTATATACGTAAATATGTACACGTGTACATACATATATAAGTATTTCTGAATCACGCGGATGTATGACTACTTATCAGCCTACGAAACTGTTTTTCTTCTTAAACATTTAACTATGTTTGTATATGCCTGTATGTATGTACATATCTACCTTACTTGAAATGGGGGTGTTGTACTTGTGGTGGGATTAGTAGCAATAAATAAAATCGCATTAAACTTTCTATGGCAGACACATACCATTCTGACACCAATGGTGTTGGTGGTAATGTGCCAATATTGAAAATTGTTCATTATGCCTCAGCAACTAAATGGATAATAGGTGGAATATATATCAAAAAAAGTTTATAGTTGTTTTAAGACAAGCTATTAAATTTAATGCATTATAATAATTATTTTGTTGCATACACAAAGTTTCACTTTCCGAATTTGATCAGCACAAAAATTGACAACTGTTGCGTCAAATCACTTTCTTCCTCTTAAGCAAAGTTATGCCTTGTAATGCACTATTACAGATAAATCCTAAAATGGGTCTGAATGCTGGATGATGACCAAAGCGATTACGCTGGTGAAGCAGACAAGGACGAAAATGGCAAGTAGCGGTAGAAGCATATGAGTGTGTTTTTGTACAAAATTGAGAAAGCCTAATATAGCGATCCTGCTGATATCCTGATTGGGTGATCCAAAATAACTAACCTAACGAATTTATGGTCTTAAAAGGACCTAGTCACTGAGAAGAAAATTCTCCCATTTGGAAAATTTTTTATTCCACTTTTAAAAGGTATCGGTGGGCATTTGAAATTTTCCATGAAAATAGCATGCAAAAAAATTTGTTTTCATAAAAAATGTTATAACTATTGACCCGTTTGAACCGTTTTTTTTGCATTTTCTTATAGGACATTGAATTCTCCAAAAAATTACTCCAAATCTGATTGTTGAGACTCAAAAATACATATATATACTTACGGACTATGGAATTGGAAAAATGCAGAAATACGCAGTTAGAAAAATCTTACACTAAAATGATACAAAATGTGTAGGGAATGTTGATTTTTAGCTAGATTTGTCAGAGAAGAGAGAGTTTTAATCCATTTATTTATTTTTTATTGCATTTTGAAACATAAATATTTTTTTCAATTATTTATAAAATTCAGTTTATTGCAATAAGAATAACTAGTGAACCCACATGGCGTTAAAGCGCCCAAACCTTAATTTCAAAAACTGAAAAAATATACCAAATGTTAGACAGAGTTATAAGAGATCCGAGTGCCAGTAAAGAGCGGTCTGGCATAGTGCATGTTTTTAGTTTGATCAGATTTCAAATCTCCCTATACCGATGAAAAAAGTTCTTAGTTAAAGAAATTATATATGTAAACTTTACCACACATCTGCAGGTAAGGTCTTAAATTTAAACCCTCATTTTCAAAATTCCCTTTCAAAAGTATTCCATAAATAAAATCTTCTTAAATCTATTTCGTCTGATATTGTGATACACATGTAATTCAATAAACTGATGAACTAATTTGAATTTGATTGTTCGCACAAATGGCCACTTTCCTAAATAATTGAATAATTTGAATGTATCTTTTTTAACACGTGGCAGCCCTCTTTAAATATTCCAAAGATTTTTTAACATTTATTCGTTTGACTACGGAGTTTTTACATTTCATATACTTTTTGTATTAGTTAATACAATAATATAGCTAAATACAGTTCAAAATAAAAGTTATTCAAAACCCCTTGATTAATATGCATATTTCAATAATACATTAAACTTACTAAACTTATTAAATAATTTGAATTAACTTTTTAAACAGGTGGCAACCTTCTTTCAACACCTCAAAAATATTCTTAGCGTTCAAACTAAAATTTTCTGAACACTTCGTTTGACAACCATATTTTGATGTTTCATATAACTTGTGTATAAGTAAACTAAATTCGACATTTCCAACAGGTGGCAACCCTCTTAAAAATATTTTCAAACTACTACTTTCTGAAACCCCTTTCGTGTGTCACGTATATGGTGATACATATATTTCTTACCTAATATGATTTTTTTAAACAGGTGGCAACCCTCCCATAGTTCAGTTAGAAAGCAAAGCTTCTCAAAACCATTTCGATTGATACCCAGTTTGTAATAATTGATTTATGCTTTTAAATTATTTGAATATAATTTTTTAAAAGGTGGCAACTCTTTTCAAAAAAGTAAAACCTTATTACACATCTACAGTCCAAAGCTTTTAGTTTGACGCCTCATTTTGGAAAATCCCTTAGCGTGTTATATATATAGATGCTAGCGATGTAATTGCACTACCTACAAAATAAATTGATGTTGGCCGTCGGCTTTCGTCAAAGTTCGACTACAATTTTGTATCAACGCTGTACCTCGTTCAGTAATATCATTAACATATTTAATACTCTTAATCCTCTCTAAGACAGCCAACTTCAGGATAATTTTTTAGAGAATTTAATGCCTTACAAGAATGCAACTATTAAAAACTGTATCTAAAATGGTTCAATAGTTATAACATTTTTTAGGAAAACAAATTTTCTTACATGATGTTTACATTAGGCTGTCCCAGATTTTTCAGATTTACTATCGGTTTGAATTTTGTATTGCTGTAACTCATACTACATGGTGATCCATGTGCAATAATAAAGTTTAGTACCAGGTTAACCGAGCGCTGCCCGGAGTGCATATACTTTTTAAAGTTTTCAAGATTTGTATAGCTTTAAAGAAATATTTTGGAAAAAAATGTATTTCGATATATTTTAAGTAAATTTCTTACACCAAAGTTTAGGTGGCAACCCTATTCCGAAATACGCAGGAATGAATGGTACATATCCTGAGCGAATATGTGCTGCGTATACATAAAAATAACGCTGATTGAAAAAAATATAATTTTTTATTACATAGAAGCGTGGCAACCCTGACGGAAAATATTTTCTGACCAAAGTTCTCAACAATACCTTTCATTTGATATCCATATTGCGACGTTTTAGATAATTGTGTAGAATCGAAAATAAGTGGCAACCTTACACTGTTATCCTAAGGGATAACTTTTTTATATAGAGAAAGCATTGTTTAAGAACCTTTTCTTGGTACCCATGAATAGTAAATTAAATAGATATGCGATTCAAAATAGGTGGCAAACCTATTAAAATTACTTTTGAATTAGGGATCTTTAAAATACCTTCAATTTAATACCCATATTATCATGTTTTAATTAATTTGTAACTAATTTTGAATAGGTGGCAACCTTATTCCAGTATTCTCGTAGATAGTGCCTATTCTGATTCAAAACATTATCTGTGTACAAAATTTCATCGAAATCGTTAGAGCCGTTTCCGAGAATGCTATGGATATATATATATATATATATGTATATATACATATATACAAGAATTGATCGGTTAATGTAATAAGATAAAAAGATTTTTTTTTTAATTTTTAATCACTAATATAGTTAAATTTATTGCTTTAACTAGCCTATAAGATTGGTTCAATAACCTTAATTTAAAATTTTCATTGTACAGTTAGGATATAATGAACGATGGTCGTGAGCACTTTCCAACACGCATTTATGCACTCTGATTCTAGTCCTTGGTTATAAGGACATGATAATATCTTGCATTAATTACACCGCTCTTTCGGCGCTACTTTTAATTGGTTTAAAAAATAATTTCCCCTAATGAAAGACTCTTCCCTTTCCTATTTATTTGGATCACATTTCAGAAAAGCGGGATCGAAATAATCACATATATCTTACGAACTAATTAAATAATCGTAATACGAAATAAGGCAAATGAAAACCAACAAAATTCTCAATAAACGTATATACACCACTTTCCGACCGGACTAAGAGTTTCTGAGAAATTAATGATTCATTCCATATTTTTTGTTTTTTTTTTTTTATGTTAAACTTAAAGAAATCAAAATTTAACAAGAAATTACATAATTTAAAAAATAACAGATTCTGTGTCAATTGTTTGCATTTGTGTTCTATTACAAAAAAATCAATCTATTAATGAAGAAAATCGGTGGATAAATAAAGAAGAAATGAGTGATCAAATGAAAACGCGCAAAAATTTTTTGTATGAAACATAAGCAGGAAAGAATGTTACTCATACGCTATGTACACTCTGTCTTGCTCATTTTTCATAAAAAAATTTTTACGCATTTTCTTTTTTTATTCATCCATCGATTTTTTTCACTGGTACCTAGCTGTTTTGTAAGAGACCAGGCTTTAACACACCTGTTAATGTTTAATTTTTTCTTAAAAGTAAAAATAAAAAGTAAAAAAAATTGAGAATTATTTATTAGTTTATCAGAAACTATCAGTCCTATCGGTCGGCAAAAATCCTCCAGCTGAACCCTCCACGAGGATGCTGGCTGGAAGGGGCTGTATCAAGGCGTCAAGCGCACTGCACCGAGGATCGGTCGGGCTGAGGGCTCCTAAATAGCTCAGTCGCGAACGGAGCCCTCTGGGAGGCGGCCACGGATCACTGCCCGGGTGGACACACGGCTTTCTCCGCAGCCCGCGGGAACATTCTATGGAAAACTAAATGGAAAACAAAACAAAAACAAAAACTAACGATAAAGGGGCGCCGGAAGGGCTTCGGGTCCCCTCTAGAAAGAAATTAGCATAATGCTGGAGAATCCGGCACCTCCGCCAACTTGCAAGGGAGCGCGGTGGTTCCAGAACAACATCCGGTTTATAGCATGCGAGGATGCAAGATCGGCAGAGCTATATAAAAAGATAGTTGCAGTCATTGGAGAAGTCTACCCTGGTGCGAAGCTCAGGGCGGTCGACTTCAAGGACCTACCGGTACGACTGAGAGCCAGAGCCTGGTTGCCTTGTTAGCGAGCGGAACCGGAAAGAATTCTGAAAACAATAAGGCTCTACAACCCGGAGTTACCTACAGCGAATTGAAAGGTGGTGAAAATTATTGAAAGCGGTAAAGCGACGATGCAGGTTGTCTGTCCTGTTTCTAAATAAGGACCCCATTGAATCTTAAACGGTGAATGCCAAAACGAACGAATCCAGCTTAATAAAGCTAGTGTGTTACCAAAAGAAAATATAGTTATATTGGCTATGATTTGAGAAACTAAAATTCTATTTTTGCAGTTTTTATTATCAAACTCGAAATTTCTGTGTACATGGAAAAATAATATAAAAGTATGTACATAAGGAATACCCGCAAGCCAATATTTAATTACTTATGTCTTATTAATTATAATATGTCTTTTAAGTTAAGACATGCGAGTAACTGTTAATATAATAGAGCTGGAAAACTATCGATGGCACTATCGATAGTATCGATGGTTTTGACAATCGAAAACATCGATGGTTTTGTAAGCACTATCGATAGTTTTGACTCATACATACATTATTCAGTAAAACGATGTTTCCACGATAAGTGATTCGCTCTCCCATTCGTAATTCGCTCTCTCATTCGTGATTGCCGTCTCAATTACGAACCAAATTACGTAATTCGCCATACAAAATTTTGAGAGCGAATTACTTCATTCGTAGGGGATTCAGATCCGATCACCATGCGAATCAAGAACAAATCGTTGTCTTCTCTAATTTTTATCGATAACGGCTGGCAAAACACATAGACCACACACATCCCCACCAGCACAACCATTGGAAAAATAGCTAGATTCGCTAAAACTATTGATTTAGCTAATTAACCACTACACATATTTTCTCCACCGTTGAAATGCACAATAAACACCACATTAAACAATAAACAAAAGCAAAGAACAAGAAGTAGAGATGCAAAGTGAATCACGAATGTGTCATGTTGATTCGCCGTTCGTAATTGAAAGAGCGAACCACGTGATTCGGTTGTCGTGGAAACGCCGTTTAAGAGTAAAAGACGGTGGTATCTGTTTCATCTTGTGAGTCGGAAAAGACATTTAGCAAAGCATGGCAAATACTTTCAGAGCTCAGGTGCTGCTTAAAGCCAAAAATCGTTGATAAACTTTTGTTGTGTGGACATATTTTAGCAATTCTGATCTCATTTTCCATAAAAGTGGTTATGTTTAATATTTGGAAATTTGTAATCGAAACTATCGATAGTGCTATCGATAGTGTCTACATTTTCGATAGTATCGATACTATCGATGAATGAGACTATCGACTATCGTCTATCGAAACTATCGATGGCCACGACTATCGATAGTTTTCCAGCTCTATTGTATAACTGGTGTATGGTATGGTGTTACGAGGCGTATACGTTACATACGCAACTACGAGTATATCGATGGCTGAGTGGAAGATTGACCTATCTCGGCAGCCAGTTCGAAAATGCCCTACCTCAGAAAACTTTTCACGGACTCCCTATTTCAGTATTTTATTGAAAATCACCCTCACAGAATTTGGTTGAAGAACGCCCTAATGCGTAACACCATTACTTATCGACCAAAAACACGTTTGTCGAAAAATGTAACAGCTCGTGAGATTTGCTCATATGCGTATACATATCATACGATACTATACTCGTGTAAGTACTGTACTCGTACAAGTAGCAATAACAATATTTTTATTTTTATTTTTTTTGTTTTTTTTTTACAATATTTTTACAGTAATAAATTATGCAACAAATAACTACTTGGCAGCACTAGCGGCAATGGCCTTCGGCTGACGGCAATAATAATAGATTGGCGCTTACCCAAAGGGGAGGGACCTAGAGTTTAACGCTGACTCAGAGCGGCGTTTGTATTTTTTATGAGAAGCTGGAAGCAGTAAACGAACTCGCATCATCGATGTGCAGAGCCAGCAACGCTAACCACTGAGTTGTATTCCGCTTTACTTTTCCATCGCTTGCAAATCCAAGAAGTCGATATCAATTGCAAATCGCGTAATTGCATTACGCGCATACGAGTTCAACTCATTCTACATACTTTTCATAGAGTTTACATACATATATATGTACTTACTTAAAAACCATTCATAAAGCATACCAATGTAGTACATACAAGGCAGGCGAAGGCCCGGCACCCTCGCTTTTGACCAGTGTCGGGCATTCTTGGCTTTCTTATTCACGCGTGAATATAATGTCTTTCGCTTCCATCACACGTATATATACTACAAGCTACTTTGTGTTACGTACGTTAGGCGAAGAAAATCAAATGAATAACTTTAAGCAAAACTACGCTGTAACACACACTTCGAAATGTGTGCCCGACACTGCTTTAGACACACCCCTGCAGCAATAAGGCGGCCAATATTCCGAAAAGTACCAGTACCTCACCGGTTAAAATATTGCCGGGTAAATTTTTATTTTTCGAAAATGTTAGCTTGAGACTAGTCCCTAAGTAACCGTTTTAGAGATAGACAAAAAACGATACTCTCACAGATCTGTACACACGGAGTGGTCTTATTTACAAATTTTTATCAGGATGAGTTCAGCTCTATAAAAAAATTTTAAAAATATTTGTCTGTCAAAATGTACAAATGCACCAAACGGACAAACTGAACATTTGAAAACACATTTACATATCGTGGCTGTAGCTGGGTGCGCAGAGATTCTTGCTACTATTTGTTGGCTTTCGGAATGGTACGGGTTCAAATTCCATTAAATGGAACATACAATTTTTTATCTAATTTTTTTTTTTTGTTTAATTACGAAAAAGCATATGTGAAGTGCGGAGAAAAATCGTATTTAAACGAAAAAATCTCCAAATATAAATCGGCTAGTACAAAAACAAATAATAGAAACAATTGGCCATAATAGGACATCTTAGACTGAGTTTTTGGACCGGTGCTTTTCCAATGAAACGCCAATGTTAAAATTGGCAGTTGAAACCATTGGCAGGAGAATTATGAAGGACTAGTCCTAGTAACAATAGGGACTATCCGAGGGCTAACGTAGGGTGAGTCTGAATTGCTGCGGGGTATTTTGTCGAAGCCACTATCCTATTCACATATTCAAATACACTTATGCATACGGATATGCTATTTGTATTTGTACATATGTATACGGTGTATATAAATATTTATATGTATGTACCTAAAATGTATGAGAGGCTACTGAGACAGCGGGTGTATGGCTCTGCCAGCTTGGTGCATGTGTTTTGTATATTAAATTGAGCGAAGCGCGTGTGTTTTGACTTTGTAATTTAAATGCAAATGTGCTGCAGTTTACAACAACAATTACCCGACAATGAGAGGACTCTTGTCCTTTGCGCTACATTCGCGATTTTCTCCAAAGTTTTGAACTTATATACTAAATATCCTACGGTATAACAGGAGAGACATTTAAATACGTTCGCCATCACTAATGGGTATTGTTTTTTAATTACAATAACAACGCTTGGCGCTAGGAAAAAGTAGCACATAGTAATTGCAACATGAGTGGTAATGGCAAATAACAACAAACAGCAATACAATTACTTTATAATCACATCCGGTAACACGATTACAATAAAATGCACTGACAAAGGGACATCAAAGGACGACGATATTTCTCGCCCACCCGCAGAAAAGTACATGTTTAGTGGGACACCCACGAAGGACATGCATTCGTATGCAAAAGGAATCGTGGCTTTTACTAGAGAGGATACCTTGGTGATAGCATTTTTTTTCTTTTTAGTAGAATATTTAATTGAAAAAAGAAAAAACTGAAGGTAAAATGCAACAGTCAAGAGAACAAAACCGTTGCAGCGTACGAAATGCTGAAAAGCAGTATCCTGCCCCATAAACTTAATACAATGAATCCATTGTCATATGACATTGCTTACTTTGCTTACAGTACTTTAAAAGAAAGTTAGTTGCAGCAAATATACTTTAGAGTTGTGAAACCGATAATTGAGAAAATATTTCCGGGGAAATTAATGAAGCCAGTAAGTTACTATTTTCGTTTAAAAATTCTATAGAATAAACTCCTGGGTTATTTATTTAGCTACAAGAAAATTTACAGAATTAAGCGTCCCTTTTTGTCTCAGTTAGAAAGTAACAGCTTTTCCAGCAAGTACATATGTATGTGCGAAATAAACTTGAAAGTGCCATGAGAGCATACTCAAAATATCACTTAAGGTCCGGACCATGGTGAAATAATAATAAGGTTTTGTCACTTAGAGGGTGGTTGTTGTAAGTTTGGCAATTTCGGCATACCAGCGTTACGGTAATGCCTACTCAATTTATTCCAATTTCATTTCTGGGAAAAATAGAACAAACAATGGAGCAGACAATTTTGTGAAAAGTATTCGTAGGTATCACTGTTTCACTTTTGCTTTGATTATTCGTTTCAAATTCATTGGAAAATCTGAGCGATAATAAATCTTTTGGTAAAATATATACTATTCATATCCAACATATTATTGGAGCAGTGCCTCGGATGGCTGTGATGATGCACTTTGGTCTAGCAACTTAAACGCATAATTATTTTATTATATAACTGCCAGAACTCAGAAATGTAATTTTAAAATGGTAACGAAAAAAAGGTTGTAATAAAATTCCCTTTAAAGTTAAGATATTTTAAAACTAAGCACGCATATATGTACATACATATCCCGCAGAACTTAATAGACTTAATAAAATTCCATACGGGATAATATGTTAGTTTTATTAGAATTTAAGAATAATTAAATAAAGAGAACGGTATTATTTTTTAAGTTTTGACCAACATCATATGTGTGTGGTACGACTGTGTAGCCTTTTAAGTTTTACAAATAATAATTTTAAGGTAGAAAAATATAACTGAATAATAATTGTAATCATTAAATTTGATCGAAAAAATAAAAATGAAGTAATACGAATTTCTTTTGAGCGAAAAAAATGGAACTCTAATTATACTGGTTTACAGCAAAAATATTTTATGGTTACAAGCACCATTTAAATGGTGTGGAGTCCACTGATATATATATATGTCATCTATATTAAAAATCACCTATTCCTCTTTTCTCTACTACCCTCAAATGCATGGCCGCAATTGGAATGCCGAAAAAGTGAGGTTATGTATGTGACATCACCTTATATTTATTTCACCATGGGTCCGGATATTCACCAAAAATTTTGAAGATATAAAAAATTTTGCTAAAGGCAACCCTAAATAAGATACGGGTGTGTAATTTAACCGACTTCAAAAAAAGGGAGAAGGTTATTATCCGACTTCCAACAAAATGGAGGAGATTGTATATTCATCGCACAGTGGACCGAACATGGATCAAAATAAATATATGTAGCTCAAACCGAATACATCACTTCAAATCAAAAATATTTAATTTCGACACACAGATTGTATTTGAGGTTATTAGCTTTAGGGGGGTTTGAACCGCGAAACCCACGCCTTGTGTGCGCTAATGTATACATAGCTACAAACGATTTCCAGGTTTTCTCCAATCATTTCAAAAGTAATTGTAAACATTTATGGCCGCATGTAGTTCCTGAATTGGAAAAATAATCAATTCAGCACAATCAGTTGCCGGCGAAAATCCTACCGATAAGACAAAGTGAAGTTTCACTGAAACGTAAGTGAGAAGAGCAGGAGCACTAATACCGGATTATTGTGAAGTCCTTGCGCCACAAAAAAGCATTGGTTTGTACAGCCGCGTTTTATTTCGGGACCCCCACATGCAAAGCCCTATGGATACGACATTAGCTTAAACATGTCATGTAAACACATTAATGTTATTTTATACGTACGATGCATGTGTAAATACAAACACAAGAAATAGAAATTTCTGCGTGTTTATGTCCACGCAATCAGCAGTTTTTGCCAGCAAAGAGCAAAATTGAAAGCAAGGTTTGTAAGATTTATTTTCATTTATGTAAAGATGTATCTAAATGTTTTAAACTATTTAGGTTGAATGGCCAAACGCAGCAATTTTGCGTCTTATTGAACTATGGGAGGGTTACGAGTCCCTCTATAATCCTCACCACAAACTTTACCACAACAAACATTCTCGCCAGCAGGCCTTCAGTGATTTGGCTGAGAAATTAAGTGATTAAGTGATTGCCAACTATTGGCCCCACTGAAGTAAAGGTAATTATTAAAATATTTTGCGATTGAGAAGTATATATTATGTATGTATTTCAAAATTAATTTTCATCGTTACAGGCCAAATTAACATATTTGCGTGGGCAGTATACTCTTGAGGTAGTTAAACAAAAGGAAAGGAAAAGTGGAGCCGGCGTGGAAGAAGTCTACGTTCCAAGTACACTTTATTTTGAAAAATTTACTTTCCTCCAAGTCTTTATAAAAGTTCAAGTGGGGAGAGCAATTTTATATGCGTTTTCCCAGCCTCCAGTTCCCTAAGTGAATTTTGGCTTTTTCAGGATCCAGATGATTCGCTGGATTCGTCGCAGCATACGGAGAGTATAATATCCCCTCCTTCATCTAGCAAAAAACACCCTCGATCTTGCACAGAGCCACAAAACAAGGAACATGAACTTCTTAGTGCAGCAACACAGGCACTAAAACAAATTACTCCAAGCAAATCCAATGATCAAGATGAAGCGTTTTGTAACTTTCTCAGAGCGCAGTTATCGAATTTGTGTAGTGAAATAAAAGATGAACTAATTGAGGAGATCACACTTATGCTTTTTGAAGCCAAGAAGAGGCAAAGAATGTCAAATGACAAATATGATTTAATACTTCCACAAGATGATTTACTTAGTTTCTAAACTCTGAACTTTTTTGTGTAAATATAGTGGCATTTAAATCATAACGAGTAAGATACGAGTAAGATTTATTTATGTTTACGGTATTATTTTTTAAGTTTTGACCAACATCATATGTGTGTGGTACGACTGTGTAGCGTTTTAAGTTTTACAAATAATAATTTTAAGGTAGAAAAATATAACTGAATAATAATTGTAATCATTAAATTTGATCGAAAAAACAAAAATGAAGTAATACGAATTTCTTTTGAGCGAAAAAAATGGAACTCTAATTATACTGGTTTACAGCAAAAATATTTTATGGATACAAGCTCCATTTAAATGGCGTGGAGTCCACTGATATATTTATATGTACATCTATGTATATTAAAAATCAGTATTGGAAATAGTGCCCAAATAGTAGTAAAACTAATCCTAATCTTTTCCCCTATTCTCTACTACCCTCAAATGCTAGAACTAAATGGGCTGTAAAATGGCATACTCAAAATCTTTTAATGAAATCTCGCTAAAAAATCTCGAAGTTTTTAAAAAGTTTGTGGATTTCTTTTACAAATATTGCACAAAGTTTGAAGCCTGGATTTACATGGATTTTGTCAAAGAATAAACTATAGTTTTTTTTTTTTTTTTAAATAACCAAAATTAAGTAATAAAACAAAGAAATATGTTAAAACTTGGCAAAATGTGGTGCGGCTATAATTTTTTTGATCACACTATTTGCAGGCACAATGGTGATGTTTGATTAAAAATTAAATTTTTTAATGGCGGAATAGATCCTTGTGTGTTGAAATACTCTGTATATTCGCCGCGCACCCTTCTTCTCCGGATCGGTTTGCTTGTGATCTCTGAATATCAGTTAGTTGCACCTCGTTTCGCCAGGATCCATTTGTCATATTAACTGCGACAGTATCTTCGGAATCTGGGAGACCCACACAAAATTTCATTGAAATCCGGACATCTGTTTAGGAGGATTTCACTCACAAACATACCTACAGAAGAATTATAAAGATAGCTACAAGTCGGTACATTTGTAGGCCCCATTCCCCCTTTTTCAAATAGCACAATTTTTCTGCATGAGTATGGGCTCGATTTCATATACAGTCATATCTCCATACGAAGTTTCAGTACTGTACCATGAATATTCGGTTTGTATGGGAGGCGCCACGCCCCCGCTTCCAATAGCTCCAATTTTTCTCCTAGAGTATGCGATTGATTTTATATATCTCCACACCAAGCTCCAGTAGTGTGTTTACCACAAACACTTTCAGAGATATGCAATATGAAAAATTTGGTTTGTATGGGTGGTACCACGAATAGCTGACATTTTTCTCCTAGAGTATGCGATTGATTTCGTATAAATCCATACCAAGTTACAGACCTCTACCATAAACACATCCAGAAATGGGAGGTGCCACGCTCTTCTTTATATAACGACAATTTTTTTTTAGCTTATAACCATCCTTGGGATGTGTACGGCAAGTGTTCGAAATTTCACAAAAATCGGTTCAGCCGTTCTCGAGCATTGCGAACACAAAAAAAAACAGCTTTCAAAATATATATTAGTATCGATTTTTGAAGGCATTTTTCCCAAAGATTCTACTTTCATCATACTGTACAATCTGGTTATTGTGTTTATCCTTGCTATTTGTTTTTATATCATTATAAAATTAAAAGTACGTTCTCATGGCACTTAATTCGCTTTCTAAAGCTTTCGTTTCCTCGAAAACAGCAACATAAAATAGCGGTCGTAACTTTACGTTGCCATGTAAATATAACCAGATGTCAACTAAGATAACGGCAATACAAACCGTAACGTAATTTGACGACACCGTAATATTTCTGACGGTGGCAGTGACGGAGTAGAACTATTTATCAACGTTCTTTGGAAACGTCGTATTTGTAGCGGTGTAATAGGAAATTTTTTTACAAATCTTTTGACCAAAAATAAAATAGTTAAATATATATTTCTATCAATTTTGAATACTGCCGCACCGCTTTTTGGTTTAAGCAATGCGCTAAATAATTCGCGAATTACCTACCCTCTTTCTACGGCGCCTTCGTAATACTATAACCTCACGAGCGCTGCCTATTACGTAGTTCGCTTCTGAATTACTTTGGTGAATTACCCCGTTTACACGACTCATTCCTTATTCGATTTGACAATTCATTGTGTTTTTGCTTCATTTTCTCCCTTTATTTGTTTTGATTTCTTCTGTTCTCTCTTGCTCTGGCGGTTTAGTTCGATAAATTTCCGATTAAAATTAGAGACGGCAGCGATTTGTTCGTAATTCACATGGTAATTGGATCTGAATTACCTACAAATGAGGTAATTCGCTCTCAGAATTTTGTATGCCGAATTGCGTAATTCGAAGAGTAATTGGGGCTCTGATTACGAACGGGAGAGCGAATTACGTTCCGTGGGGACATAGTATAATACGGCTTTCCCACGGCACCCCAATTACGTTGTTCGCTCATTCGTAATTCGCAATCCATTTACCCTTCGAATTACGTAATTTGCTATACAAAATTTTGAGAGCGAATTACATTATTTGTTGGTAATTCGAATCAAATTACCATGCGAATTACGAACAAATCGGTGCCGTCTCTAATTTGTATCATAAATTTATCGAAACTTATTGAGCTAAATCAAAACTTGCATTTTTTCTGAGTACGAAAAGTTAAGTTTATCAAAGTGTATATCCCTAATTTGATACGGAGACTTATACATTTTTAGGATGAACCTACATTTTGCATCAATTTTGCAGCGAAGGAGCGAAGGAAATCAAAAACAAAACACAGAGACAGAGAACTGTCAAATCGAGTTAAGAATGTGTCCATGGGAATGGAGTAATTCGTAATTGGGAGAGCGAACAAAGTAATTCAGGATGCCCTGGGAAAATGGTATAATTCGTTTGACAGCTCTGCTTTTTGTTATTTGTCATTTATTATTATTCTTTGCTGCGAATCCCCGACGACCGAGAAAAAAGTATGTTAAAATAAAGATTTAACTTTATTTAGCGAAGCATATATTAATTCCAGGTATCACAGGTTAAGCTGCTTGGTCATTAATAAACTGTTTCTAATGGAGATGGAACAGTTCTTCTAAAGACAATTTAGTCTCCTCCACCGTCCTTAAAGTGTTTAGCAACCTCCTCAATATAATAATATTTTTTTAAACCTCTTTTTTTGCTTATACTCTTATAAAATAATTTTTTTCTGCTCATTATTCAACATTTGTTCACTTTGTATCTTTTTTTGGCCTACTCTTTCGTTTAACAGCTAATTTCGATAAAATTCCGATAAAAATTAGGGAAGACGATTTGTTCATAATTCGCAAGGTAATTGAGACTGAATTATTTACAAGCGAGGTTATTCGCTCTGAAAATTTTGTATGGCGAATTACGTATATACAAAGTGCTAATTTCATATAACGTTTTAGAAGTTCTATAGGGAGTGTCGGAAAAGGGTTTCCCCGTCCCGCCCTCAATTTGTTAAATACCTTCCCGATACCGTCCAACCCGACTATTTTTAAATTAGTATCTTCGATCCCGGGGGTGCTGGTATGCCGATATGTCTTGCCAATCTCTAGTTCGGGGTGATGACAGTCCTCTATCGAAAAGATTCCAATGTCAGCTACCGGTTTGCAATTTATAAATTAATTTTAAATAAAATATACGTGGATGTTTAAGACAAAACATGCAGTTCAATTCGGCACAAAATTTTAAATGTAGATTGAAGCGCTGATTATGTTGCTGATAAGTGGGCGGAAATACCCAGTCGCATATACACTTAAATATACTTGCATACACACAGTCATGTGAAAAATAACAGGGATACGACATTTTGTACTAGTATTTGCTTTTGTTTACTTTGTTTTTTTTTTTTTATAAAAATGCTCGTTATCTAACAAAACCCATACAAGTCTAAATTTCAAACACTGCAGAAGTATTAGAAAAATGCAATAAAATTTTACAATAACAACTTTTTAAGAATTTTTAGGAAAATTATAAGTATGATTTTTGATAATTTTGTCTAAGAATTTTAAATACACAAGTAAAGAGGTATGTATGTATAAGTTCGGACGAAACAGAACTTTTTATGCCCGGCAATCGTATTAAATATAGTTTTCTGACCTTTCTGTAAACTACGTGAAAAGCTGGGATTTTTCCCCGATTTCAAACTTTTTCGAAAATATGCTTAATTAAACTTATGCCTAGTTGCTCCAATCAACTTTAAAATTTAAATTTTAGAATTGATTGGTGCAACCGGACATTAATGAAATATTTAATTGAACTGGGCTTTGTAGAAATCGATAAAGTATAAAGTGATAAATTGGAGGTATCGTGCTCATTATCAGAAAATTCATAATAATTTTATTCTTGCTAAGAAGTTTTTGTAACGATTAACTTGGGGATTAGCGTCTTTATTTATTGTAGATATGTATGTATGTAGGAGGAGTTTACGTCTTTCTGAAAGTTACCGAAGTCAGCGTAATTTTATTCAGATTTCAGAAATTTTCAACACTTTGCTTTTCTGTCCCAAGAGCAATAACTTTACATACATCGTCCATTTACTTCAATAGTGTCATAACTCAAAAAAAAAAAAATTTTTGAAAACGGCTTTAAAGTTTTAAATTTACATACATTTCGTAAATTTTAAACGCTTATATAAATATTTAGAGGACTTTAACCCTCAAACTCCAAAACTCAAAAAAAAAAAATTTAGAAAACGGCTTTAAAGTTTTAAATTTACATACATTTCGTAAATTTTAAACGCTTATATAAATATTTAGAGGACTTTAACCCGCAAACAACTATTTTTAGCCGTTTAAACTTTACGACATACAACAATACGAATACCCCAATTGTTGCAGTGAGCCAATAGCAGAGCTGCGTCGTAATGATTCCTTTAGGAATTAAATTACTCCCAATTACAAATTACAAGGAACTGTAATTAGGAATCAATTCCTTCAGCCCACAGCAAAGGAATCGATTACTTTCTCAATTCCTTGAAGTAATTTCAAATGTAATTGTTTTTTTTTTTTATTCCATTACAAGGAATTTCAAATTGTAATTGGAATAAATTACGTGCTAGTAATGGCTTGCTGCCGAAAATATGTTTGAAGAGGTTTGCCATCTGTCTGAAAATTTAACTAAATTACATTGATAAAATAAATAAAATATTACAATATGGGTATCAAATTAAAGAGGTTTAAGAAAGATAACTGTTGGAAATATTTTTGAGGGCGGGGAGTGGCACCTATTTGGGAATTGTAACTCAGTTAAATTGATAAAGTAAATGAAATGTTGAAATGTGGGTGTCAAACTAAAGAGTTTTAAAAAGGCTTACAATCTACCATGAACACTTTCAGAGATATGCAATATGAAAAGTTCGGTTTATATGGGAGGTGCCACGCCCCATTCTCCAACCATGCAAATTTTTCTCCATGAGTATGGAATTGATCTTGTATATGTATATTTCCCCATACCCAGTTATAGTCCTCTACCACAAATATATGCAGTTTGAAAAATTCGGTTTGTATGGGAGGTGTCACGCCCCCTTTCTATATCGAAACTTTTTTTAGCCTATAACCATCCTTGGAAAGTCTGCAGTAGATTCCGAAATTTCAAAAAAATCGGTACGGGCTTTCTCGACCTTTGCGAACAGAAAAAAACGGATTTCAAAATATATATTAGTATAGACTAGCCAATATCTGCCTGTTTTGCTTAAGCACTACTAACAATGAAAATCGATGGATAAAGAAACAAGTTTGCAAGGGTTAAGTGAAAGTGCAATAATTTTTTGTATGAAATACTAGCAGGAAATAATGTTACTCATACGCCATATCGTTACGGTGACCATCCGTTCTGTTTTTTGCAGGACCGTACTGTTATTTAAAGGTCTGTCCTGCGTAGTTTTTCAAAACAGAAAACCCCCAAAATGTACTGACTTTTTCCAAGTGTCCTGCTTTTGTCCCGCATTTACTTCGATATTTTATAATTAACTTTTCCTTATAGAAATAAAAGCAGTGTCTATAACTAATTGATAACTACATAAGGGTAAGCTGGTTTTGACGGTTCAACTAGTCAATGCGTTCTAAATATTGTACGGTTATGGACAATGGATGACGAGAAATTGAAGACCAGCATCAAATATATCGATAACACTGTTCTACAAATTTTGTGGTAATCGCTTAAGAAAAAAAATAGTTTCCAAGCCAATTTTCCTTTGAAACAAGCGCTTTCGTAATTTTTTTGAAAAACGTGTTTTTGGTGCATTTCGAACCTATTCGTCAATATCTCATGAAAAAATTATCCAACCAGCATAAGCGACCTACAGTCCTCTTACAAAAATATATTACTTTGCCGATTTCGATGTAAATTGTTAGTGTTACAAGCGACCAAAATCGAAAAATTAAAATTTCAATCATTTTCTTTTTACAGTAAATGACAACCTGATGAGAAATGTAGATGTTACGGAACACAATCTGCACAAAAAATATATATTTTTGCAAAGAGCCCATCAATACCTTTCGAACTGTTGGTCGTTTCATGAGATATTGAGGAATAACTGAAAAAGTACTAAAAATACGGTTTCGAACAAATCTCGAAAACACTTCTTTGAAACCATGGGTAATTTTTCGTGTTCAACGACCCAAAAATTGCTTAAAAAATTTACTTTACCGAAGTTCATATTTCGTGTAAAGTAATATGTAATATGCCTTGTTATAATTTTGTAAATATTCATTACTAAAAGATTAATACCAATGAAGCAAGTGTGATTTATGTTTAAAGTTTAAAATTGGATTAATAATTAAGAAAAATACACTCTTCGTTATAATAATTAGTAGGTACAGTTTTCCTTTTGTTTGTTTAATATTCATTAACTTTTCATAAAAATATAGCATATTCTACGTCTACATCCCCTGCGCATTTTCTTCCATATAAACATTCTGTCAAGCATACTTTGTATGGTAGAAAATCAAAAGAAGGGTGCGCTATTCAAATCCGTAACAACAACCAAGAAATTTAACAAAGCTATTACAATTCAACAGTAAACATTTTTTTTTATAAATTTTTCGATTACTTTTTAAATTACTTTGAGGAATGGAATTCGAAAAAAGTCAATTACATTTTCAATTCCTTTCAAAGGAATTGGAAAAAAAATTTCATTTTCAATTCTCTTCAAAGGAATTGAAAAAAAATATTACATTACTAGCACGTAATTTATTCCAATTACAATATGAAGTTCCTTGTAATGGAATTAAGGAAAAAAACTTCCATTTGAAATTACTTCAAGGAATTGAAAAAGTAATCGATTCCTTTGCTGTGAACTGAAGGAATTGAATCCTAATTACAATTACTGAGGAATGTAATTGTAATTGTAATGTGATTGCATTTACCCAGCAGTGGCCAATAGTAAGTGATACAGGTATGAGATTTCTACAAATACAGAAGAAGGGGTAGCGGTAATCTCTGCGTACTTAACTCAAAATTTGTATTATTTGGATTATGACACTATTGAAGTAAATGAGTGATACATACTCAGAAGTGGGAGCCACCACGCCTTTTTTTGCAAAACTTTGCAATAACCTAATTTACTGCTAAAAAATTATTACAAACATCGAATTGGAGTCAGGTGGCTGAAACAGTTACTGATTTTTCGCGGTTTTCGTATTTTTGTACATTACCGTTAAATGGCAGGAGGTCCGATTTTAAAAATTTTCAACAGTGAGACTGTAAGCAATGTTCAAACCGAGTTTGATGGGAGTTGGTTAGGCGGCTACTGAGAAACAGCATTTCTTTATAAGTGGGCCGTGCCACGCCAATTTTCAAAACATTTCATAATTGTCATTTTTAATGCCGAAATTCTATTTCAACTTGCAATTCTCGAAAATACCGTTATATGAGAGGTCCGATTTCGTCCGTTTTCGATACCAACCTACACGGTGTACACGGCCGGACGGAGAGACATGGCTAAATCGGCTTATCTTTTCATTCTGCGTAGTTTTATATATATTATATATATATATATATACATATATATATATATATCTTTATATCTAATTCGAATCCTTACAATTCTGTTACAAACAACGTTTATGCAGTGCAGTCGGTTATAAAAACTTGTTGAATTTTTCTAGTTTTTCTACGAAGTTTAAAATTTGGACCTATTTGGTTTTGGTCAGATAATGAGCTGTATTTTCAAAGAAAAAATAATAAACATTGAACAGTTATTTTTCACATGACTGTATGTACATACCATACGCATGCACAATCACTGCTTTGCATGCCGGAGATAATGTTTCCCACTAAATTTAAAATTTTTAAGGAATTTCGTGGAGAAACGAATGAAGTGCCAAGTATTTATTTACATACATACATTCATAAATATTTCGAACTAAGTTTGATTTTCTTTCGAAAAAGCAAAGCCAAAGTTTTGCATGGCGTGGGACAGTTAGAGAATTCAACAATCGTTGCTACAAGAAACTGTTACTTCGGCACAAAGGGGTTGCCAAACGGGTGAAAAAACTTTCACTGTTATTTTGCATAAAAACGCACTTATTGTTACAAAATAATTCGCATCTTCGCACAAATTATGTACGAAACACTGCAAACGACGAGGTCTAAACACTGCCAAAGTCCCTCTTCAAGCAGCGAGCTAAAGTCTCGCGTATATACATACATTTTAAGATATTCACAAAATTGTGTAATAAAAATAAAACTTAACATGACACGCTCAGTTTGACATTTGAATTAATTGAAAGATGCATAAAAAGGCTAGGGTGCACTTTGTGCATATCTGTGGCGCCAGCGGGTTGCTGAGCGCAGGGCGTGAGCATTGCTCGAAGGTCGAAGTGAAAGGTCTCCCAACTATCGGAATAATTGTTGTGAGGATAAGTAAAAAAAAAAAACAGACACAACAACAACGGCAACGTAAGCGAAGAATATTCAATGAACATAAATAGTTGAAGGAGGATGAGGACTTGGATGGACACATAAAAGCATGCTTCAAATTCACGAAGCAGAAATCCATAGCTGCGATGTTAGTACATCAACTACATGACGCGAAAAAATTAATAATTGCACTTCAGAAGCGCTTGCGACGGTAGATGGCGGGAAATTGAAATGGAGCGCATTAATTGCAATTTGTTGCAAATTTTAATTGCGCGCTCACCCTGGTCAGGTTTCATTAAGCCAGCATCGCCCCAGACATGCTGCTTCAGCGGAAACCGCTATCCATACAAAGTAAATTAATGCAACATGCATTTAGGCGTGCTATTACAAATACGATCATATTTGTGTGTTTATGGCTGGTCATTTGCCACCACAGCTAGCTGGCATAAGCAAGATTAGCTGGCACAGTTTTGTTCAGAGACACGAATGATGTTTACTCACCTCCAAGTTAAATCCGTTTTGTCCCATTTGGGTCCCTGCAACACATACCGCTTCATGCGATGGTACCCATACTGCAGATTATCGGGCGAGAAATTGGCAGTACGATTACTGTCGCCCACTCCGCAGCGAGGTAGTTGTATCAGTTTTCGTGTGGCCTCGTCTATTTCGCCGGTGGCCGGAATGTTGCCAAAGCGCTGCAATAAAAAAGAAATACATAAATACAAGCGGAGAACAATAGTTATTTGTGCGCCAGATGGGCACATTATCTACCTGTAGGTTCCGTATGGCATCCTTCAGTTGCTCTTCGGTCCGCAAAGCTCCTGTTTCGATGTCCGACTTAGGCAGATAATCAAACTCCATCAAGTAATTGTACTGCAGCAGATATGCAAATGGAAGAGATGAGAGGATGCAAATGCATTAGCTCTTTGTTTAGCGTGCCAAGTTTTTGGTATATTATTTCTATGCCAAATATAAGCCTAAAATTATGCTAAGCAAAATGCCAGATATGTTTTAGTACAGTGTATCCCTGCATCTCTTTGAAGGTTTAAAAAATTCCGGTGGACGATGTGGAAGAAATTGCTTACTACTAGTTAGTTGGCTTGTTTAACAAAATATGTATTTGTGTTGTTAAAATATTTTCCCAAATCGAAAGATTATATTAAAAATGACAATGACTTTTTTTAAGAATGTAAGCAGCTGAGGCAGACTTTTCAACAATCTGTACCAACTACGGCCTCCATAGGCCTCGTCATGAAAATCTTTGAAATCGTCCAAAACGTCGCCAATGATGATATTGCCAACTTCGAGTTTTAGAAAATTACCGTTACATGGAGGTTGACGTGGTTATTACTCGGATCCAACCCTCGTATTATTTATTTTATTTTTTGGTCAAGGGCCCTATTAAATATATATTTTAAGTAAATTTTAAAGTAAACCTTAGCCACACTGCAAAATATCTTAAAATACCAAGTCAAGGCCGTATTTAAATAAAAAATTCCCAACTTATTTTAGTAGCACTATGTTACCGGTTTTAAGGGTTTGTAATACTTCGTTTTATGTCAAGGGCCACCCTATAAAAACATTCTAAGCATTTGAACCTTTAGGGAAAAAAATTATAGAATTGCCACCAGTTTGAAAAATTCGTAAATTGAAAAAAATAAAGTCTATATTACATTATGGGTGGGTCGAAAATATTTTTGAGGCTTGTCACGTGTTTGAAAATTTTTATTTTGTTTAATTGATACGATAAATTAAATATTACGATGAAAAAGCTTACTATCGAAAATATTTTTCAGGAGGGTTGCCACCTGTTTGTTTGAAAAGAGTTATTCAACTAAATTGATGAGATAATTAAATATTAAACGGGTATAAAACTAAAGAGGTTTAAGAAATTTTACAGATGAAAATATTTTTGAGTCGGCCACCTTTTTCCATAATGTATTTCAATTAAATTGATAAGATTAACTAAGCATTACAATATAAGTATGAAACGAAATTTTTTCGTAAATAAATATTTTTAATAGGGCTTCCACCTATCTAAACAGTAAAAACTAAAAATATTGAAATTAAATGAAATATTACTAGATTAGTACCAAAGGAAAACGGTTTGAGGAAGCTTAACTGGGCAAGTTTTTACCTATCCAAAGGTCGAACTTAACGATCGAAAGAATTTACAATGTTTAAACTGCGTTGCCACTGAATGTATACATCTAAATTAATACTGAGCGTTTTTGCTAATAGAGTTGAAATAAAAATTATGAAATGTTTTTGCAACGAAAACCATTACTAAAAAATCTACTCCTACAAATATGAAAGTAATAAAACACCTTAGAAAAATATTAAAATATCAAATGGAAGCTGTTAAAAAAATTCTTGATGAAAACTTAACATTTTTGTCACCTTTTTTTCGAAGAATATAGTTATAACTAACATAAATACATAATTTCATTCGGGCTTGCCACAGTCTACCACGCATATTGCGAGGACAAAAAATTGAACATGTGCGTTGAGTTTTTCTGATTTTAAAATATCTAATATGCTAACTACTTCATAGCTACAAAATCTTCAACGTTTTATTATTGCATTTAATGGGAGGTGAAAAACACATTAGGTATCAGGAAATGTACCCTTTTCTTGGTAGAAGCAGCGGTATTTTATTTAATAAGCTTTAATTTAAAGGATTTCATAGAAAAAAAAACGGAACACATAACATAGTTTCCTAACTTACTTTTGTCCAGAATTTCGAGCAGGGAAACCAGTAACATATTTGCCCTAAGACCCAATAGGCCCGGTCCTAGGGCGGCCAGATATTACGGACGGGCATATGGCAAAAAAAATACACCGATGCTAACAAGATACGTAAATACGAGTAAAATCTATATAGTGACACTAAACTCCTAAAATCTATATGGTCGTTAAAACACCCAGGTCTAAAGAACTTTATAATAAATTTTATTTTATTACTAATCTGAGGAAATTAACGTCAGAAGTCGAAGAAAGAGACGAATGTCTCCACTTTCGTAAGCAAAGCATGCCAAAATCACCAGATTTCATAAAGAAAATTACTTTGTATATTTTATTTTACTAATCGTATAGATCTTGAGAAGAGAAATACGATTCCATTGTTTAAAAACGAAAAATAATAATATCACTTGAACAACAACAACATTGTGGTGCTATTCAAGAAATCCCTCTGTGAGCCAAATTAACCCGATTTTAAAGCCAAACTTCACACACTGTACGACAGAAACTCGGATTTATTTTTTTTTTAAATTATTCAATTATTAATTTTAATTATTTTTAATGTAATAATAGTAGTTGACTTTTAAATAAAATTAAACTACAAAAATTTTAATTATCTAATAAGTGCAATGGGGTATAGTCGATGGGCTGGGTATGCAGTTACAGTTACACGACTATGCTCAATCCCGACACTTGCGTCCTTGTTAGCGCACTCTGGGCAATGTGGGCAACCCATGTGCGAGATGCGGTAACCAATCCGAGTGGAGCCTTGGTTCACGGCCGAAAGAGCTTCGTTGGGCCACTCCCACTTATTGGACTTAAGGGCTCACTGAAGTCTGCAGCGTCTATTCACCAGTAGATGCGGCTGGTTTGTGCGCTGGGTGTGGGACCCGCCTCATAAAAACCACTTCCAGCGAAGAACGAAGACAAAGCCTCGGATGAGACCCTCTTATGGTGGCGACCACGGCAAACGTTTAAAGGACTATGATTTGAGGGCATGCAGCTGGAATTCCCGGACCCTTAATGGGCAAGGTGCCTCTGCCCGGTTGGTTTATAAGGCAAGCAATGCCTGGGGCCTTGCGACGTCTACTGCAGCTGCCATGTAAAGGAGTGCAAACTCGGTGTTGGATTTGTGGTGGGAGAGAGACTCCGTCGCCGAGTACTGTCGTTTACCCCGGTGGACGAGCATCTAGCCACAATCCGCATCTAAGCGAGATTCTTCAACATCTCGCTCATCTGCGCCCATGCCCCGACGGAAGAGAAGGTTGAGGTATCCAAGGATCTCTTCTATGAGCGCTTGGAGCGCACGTACGAGCGCTGTCCCCGTCATCATCTCAAAATCGTGCTTGGCGACTTCAATGCCAGGGGGGGGGCAAAGAAGGGAGCTTTGGAATCGCCGTCGGAAAATTCAGCCAAAAATACCAAACGTGTTCACATTGCAGACAACGAATTTTTCCATTTATGCCCCCTTAGGCGGCACTGTGCTACGCCTCTAAGACGCATCTTTGAGTTTTACGTAACTTTCAATTAGAATGGGCTCCTAGGGTTAAACAAACGACATACCTGACACTTTAGATTTAGTAGTCATCTACTTTTAAGCTTAATTTCCTAGAATCTTATGTAAAATCCGAATCTGCTAGAAACGACCAGCCCTAGTATGTGCATATATATATATAAATATATATATTATACGCGAACGGATTTCTTGGGTATTAATGTAAATTAAAGGTTTTTTTTTCAAAAGTACATGTAGGAGGGTTCCCGCCTTTTTAAAAGCCAAATACATACATATTTAATGAAGTATTAAAACCTAATAGAAAAGTACTCTCTTCCGAGATGCAACTAAAAATGACGCCAAAATTGCAAACAACGCCGACTGATGTGAGCGAAATCGCTTTGCATTCTGATGTAAGTTCATGCATTCATACATACGTACATACATACATTGCAAATGCACACATACAAAGGCATATATAAACTCTTTCAAAGGCTAAGATAAGCTTTAATTTCTTATACATATGTACATAAGTAGAACGAAGAGGGCCCACAATGGAAAAGAAGAAAAATATACATATATACATATAAACATATAAACATGAAACCAGCGAATGTAATTCTGGTAATGTAAACGTCTTACAAGCAAAATAAATGCAAAAATAATGCAAAGATTGGCAAAGCTTTATGGCCGATAAGCGCATAGTTTAAAACGTAGAATGATGAGGAAAGAAATCTACAAAAGTGCAACAAATTAAAGTAGAAGGTAGTGTAAAGACATGCCAGGCCAGATCTACATTAGTATGCATTTATATACAAGCTATTTATCACTTATGACTGTAGTAAAAAACCAAGGGAATTTGGTATTTTTGAAAAAAAATTTTATGTGATTTTAATAAGCTTGTTTCCCAGACATTTTCTCCAAACTCCTTTTGGGACGAATGATATCGCATTTTTTACTTTAGGAATTTAATTGTAAAGCAAAAGCATTGACAGCTGGTAACAATGATGCGTATTAACGGCGCGGTTGATCAGATTAAAATTATACCCTAGCAAACGACAGTAATACGGGTGCTGCGAGTCCCACGGTCAGTATAATTTTCATAAAATTTTTTTGAATTAATTAAATTATTATTCAATTTTTTTAAGGTAAAAGTTGTGTTTGTGGGCTTTTTAAACACATTTAACTCCAAAAATTTTGATTTCTTATAATAAAATAAATAATATGAAATCAAATACAACAATCGAAACTAAAATAGAGTAAAATAAAGTATACACCAAAAAAAAACAGAATAATAATAAACTTTTGGCAATCGCTCGAACCTACGATCTAACCTGGATCCTATGGATCACCACTCGGTTACCGCGGATTCCGAAAACCGTTGCTTTGTTTGCTCAGAGAGCGTAGAATACATAGAACATGCAAAATTAGCCTGCACATTTCCAATGTCTTGTCAACGCTAGCAGCAGGTTAAATATCATAACATATAACTTAAAAGTATCAGGTGAACAAGCCGATATTCTTTCATGCTAGTACGAAATCGGGTTTCGATCAATTTAAATTTTTTAAATGACCTTTTGTGAAACTCGATAATAATAGCGCAAACTGATTTCCGCATTGCGGAGCGTAGGATGCAAATTGTTTTCTTTGATAATTCTAAGATTCTACCACAATTTAGATAACCAAATTCCTTTTAGACCAGCTGAACGTGCTTAAATTCTACCCTGACTTTATTGATATGACTACATGGTTACACATTCATACATATGAATATGAATTCACTCGTTGTCTAGAATCTATCCAACGAACACTCTTTTTTGCTAGCTGCATCAACTTTACTCCACTGGAGGTTCACAAAAATTATTTTCAAAGATCCGTTAGCATTGGCCTCAGTAATGAAGTTGTTACGAAATGAAATAATAAGGTCCGGGGATGATCTTAGGAAAATCAGTAGAAAATGAGCTCGATCTTAGGGTCCCTCATAAATCTCTTGCACACAAATGGAGGCGAAAAGATGATGATTTGGGTCACCCATAAGATGAAATGAGTTTACAACAAAACGCTTATCTAACTTTTCTTTTTGCAAACTTGGTTAAATAATAAATAACAACAAAAAGCTTATCAAAACTTTATCTGCGCTAAAAATACTCGTTTTATTTTGTTAAAGGCTAATTAAAAAGGGAATTCGAATTTTTTATGGAATAATCTTTTTGTGAATACTTGTGAATTCGATTTATCGATTATTTCGCAAAAATTGCAATAAAGTTTTTTGGCTTGTGATTAATTATTCGATTATTATTATTTTTGTCATCCCAATGTGTTAGTGATAATCTTGTTTCGCCCAAAAAGCGAGAATTGAAAGTTTCCTCAGTTTGAAATTATTTTCCGAAAATTAATCTATTGCGATTTGTTCTTTTTTCTAAAATACCTTCAAATCCAAGCAAACTATGATCAAGTCATAGTAAGGTAGAACCGTTCTCTCAATTCGTTGGCCATAATTTTTTTTTTAATTTTTTTGAATAGGGTTTAGGGTTCTTTTTTGGATTATGACATACGTGAACGTCTCTTTGTCCCATTCAGCTTATACTGCCTGACGTATCACATAATTTTCTTTCGTATCGTTTTTGATCCGTGAATGGATGTTACGATTCGAGCCCAGACTAAATACTGATGTTGATAGATAACTCATACGCCATGGCATATGAACGATAAACGTTTTCTCTCATGTGACCATCAGAATAGGCTGGCTGTAGATATTTCATCTTGTTATAATATTACTAGAGTGCTGTAAAAAGGACAGCCCATCCGAAGTATATTGACGTATGCTTGCAACAATGCACTTTCAGCATGGGCTGGGAGTACTTTAAGACTATAAGAATTGGCAGGTAACCTTGAGTTTATCTTCTATATACTGTAAATAAAATTCTGTCTAAATTTCAAGTCATCTGAAGTATGCCGAGTAATCGGTTTTTATTGACATCTTTAATAAAAACGCATAATCAATACCACTGCTCAGCAACCAGCCCTCCGGACCTCGATATATATATATATATATATATATATATATATATATATATAAGATAAGCTCACAAAAAGTTCAACACGTAAAGGTATACCGACTCCTGTAGATAGGCGCAACCCTTCCTGTGACAGTTGCTTCCTTCTTAAGCTTAAATCATATTTACGAAGTAAAACTGGGGAACAAAGATTGAATGGTTTAGCTTTACTAACCATCCACAGAGATATAAAAGTTACGAACGAAGAAACATTAAATAAGTACATTTATTTCTTTTACAGCCAATTTCACGAAAGCAATTTAAGTGAAAAATGATTTTAATTTGTGGAATTTTATATGGAATAATAATAAAATCATTTTCCATTTACATTGCTGGTAAAACCGGTTGTTAAAGACGAAACAGTAGACAAATGAAATTTCTAAATTTTTCATGTATACATACATATGTACTTATGTAATCACTCGAATTATTTACAAAAATTAAAAATACATATAGGCATATTGGACCACCGAAATGCTTATTTGGTGGAACTGATTAAATAAAAAAAATAAATAAATTGGAGTATTTATCCAGTCTGTTCTGATAAAGAATATATTGTGTACATAGTGTAATAAAACTAAGGTGATATCATCGGAAGGCTGTTTGATGCATTTTTGATAATTTCGGCAGTCTTACTGGCAGTGATGTTTTCTTTAACTTATTTGTTTCACTTTTATGCCCCTATACATAATACTCCCTATAGAAAAATTTTCCAGGCGTTTTCAAATCGTTTAGACAATCGCCTCATGTAAATACTTAGTATTTGGTGGTTCATATATGTATGCATGAACATTAGGGTGCCCATCGACATTTTTTTTTCAAGATCATTTAGAAGTATTTTTCATTCAATTTTGATTATCGAACATGCTGTGAGAAAAGGATTTATGATGTATAATAATTTATTGTCAGACTTCGGCAAAATAAAAAAAAATATATATTTTTTCTGAATTTCTTAAATTTTGGCCATCACTAATTTCCACAATTTCAAAATATATATGTAGCACTATCTAAAATAATATTTGGTTTGAAATAAATAATAGCAGAGTAATTGCCTATTTAAGCGCCAATCTATTATTAATGCTCCTGCTCTTCTCACTCACATTTCGGTGAAACTTCATTTTGTCTTTTCGGTGGGATATTCGCTGGCAACTGATTGTTTTTCCAATTCAAGAACTGCATGGGCCATAAATATTTACAAATGCCTTTTGATGACTTGTAATCATCTGTTTTGAAATGATTAGAGAAAACCCGAAATTTTTTTGTATCTATGCACACAAGACTGCAGATTACACATATCTCTTCATCGCTGCTCCATACAAAGAAAATAGTAAAATTAAAGGCAAAATTAAACCACAGTTCTAACCACTTATCGTAGAAAGTTATTCCGTCCTTGACACGCGCATTAATTTTTTAAGTCGTTTTTGAAATATTCGCTCTGAAAACAAGATATCTTTACGGTAATGTTTTCGGACGGTACTAGCTGTTACTGCCAATTTAGGAGTATTAAATATATGACACAATTACATAATGTTTAGTTATGTTCGTGTGAATTAAATTATTAAAAAAAAAATTGTTTTAATATTTCTTTTGAATTTTTGCGTCTTACCTTTAGCATTTTCTCAGTGCTGTTTTAGAATTTTGATTGGTAATAGCAAATATATGGTTCATTATGCTTCAAAAACAATCTGTGTGAAAGATTAAATTGTTTGGTCAATATCTTAGGCTCGCCCAAGTCGGTCAAAGTTCAAGTGGTAAAAAAAAATTTCTTGGCTTATTTCGATTCTTTACAAAAGTGGTCAATATACCAAATTATTTAGAAGTAATGCTTTCGAAGATACTTTCAATTTTAGTAAAAAAACTTATTAATTAATGTATTTATTCGTTTTTATTTTTTGGGTACATTGAACTTTGAACCAAAAATTGTCATCTTTCACACAGATTGTTTTTTAGAGCACAATGAGCATTTTTGCTATTACCAATCAAGATTCTAAAAAATCGGATTTTCGGCCCACGCTAGTGTATATACATATGTGACAATACAAGTCGATGTAAAAAGAAATATGTAGGTCAAGCAGTTTCTTCAATGTTAATCAATGATCTTCGACCGTTCATTAAAGTGAATGATAAAGGTTTGATTAAGGAACTTGATGTTACGGAGCCTCAATATCGTCTGCTTTATATATGTATGTACATATATAATATTAAATACCTTTGCATTCCGGTATCGTCACTGCAGTCAAAGGGAGTTTATAGTAATGCCGCACTAATTATTAATAATCGTCGCACTCTGGACAAGCTTTTCTGCAGAAAAATATTTATACACACAAATAAAAATATGCAGAATGTACTTAATACATTTAGCTTAAGCTAAATTCTCGTATTAAAATTTAAGTTTTTCTTACAAATTAAATATGGCCGATATTATCGATATCAATGCTATCGGCAAGTATCGATAGTCAATACTAACGATAGTTTTCCACCTCTAATAGCCAAAACCTAAACTAAGTTTTGTTTCGGGTGTTTTTTTTTTGTAGCACCGTATAATTATTCTGACACTGGATTTGGATTCAGCGCAAAATATTATATAGCAAAGATATGGCTGGAGCCCAGTACCGATCGATATTAATATGCTATACAATTTAATGTAAAATACTTGTAATTATAATAAAATCCGAATAAGCATAAGATATTACAGGTTGACAAGTAATAAAGTCGCCTTCTTCACGGCATCGGTAATCGAATTTCGTAATTCGTAAACTCTATTTGAAAGTTCATTTTGAGATTACAGCATTCGATAATGACAGAAAAGATATGCCACTTTAGTTTTATTCGCTAACGTAACGCGAGGTCCCGCGGATGATTTAAATAGACCCGAAATAGTTCTCGTACTCAAGAAAATGGGCAATAGACAGCACCTGCTTTCCACAATTGGATTTTAAGCACCTTTTTCTTCCTGCCCGAAACAGCTCGGACTTTATATCCAGATAAAACTGGGTAAAGTGTCGAAGTGCATATCAGCTGTTTTATGTTTACAAGTCGCTTGCAGTTATTTTGTGCTTTTAAGAAATAGGGAATGCCCTGTTGATGTAGAGTTTGTGAAACCCAAATTAAATTTCCAAGTATTTGCAATTAAGTAGCAACAACAAAAACCACGCGAATTAGCTGCCTTTCAAATTCTAGGCACGAAATGTGGTTTTTTAGCATTTTTGAGATCAAATTTTTCGCTTACTCTCTAACTACCATATTCCTTTTATCCTGGGACATTTCAAATCGCATTGTGTTAGAAAGGTTGAACAGCAAATGTTGTGAGGAAAGCGATTGCACTGCTGGCGTATTACAAATTGCAAATTTGTTTGGCGGCATCGCCTCATTCCATTCACGCACACGCACAACCCAAACACAGGTGAGCGCACTTGAAGGTGAAAGGAGTAAACTTTTACAGCATATCGTTGAGCATAAATTGCTGCAAGCAATAGAGAATATTTTTTTATCAACTTGCTAAATCTAACTTTATATTCTGATGCAGGTTTTGGACAGAATCATAGAAACATACTGCCACTATTTTATGCACCAGAAGCAAAAGGATTGTCATGTTCCTAGATGCATTCACCATGGAACGTGAAAACGGCCAATTTCTTAAAAAAGTATAACAATAGAATCCATATCTGTTGCTCAAGGCTAGATTTCAGTTGATACTGAGAACGTTTCTCAGCTATTTACTACACATTTTTCACTAAAAACAATCACTCGGAAAGATGCCTGTTACATGGGACAGTGCTTTTTTGGCTTTTATACAAATAATTTACCTAAGTAAATAAATTACTCTATGCAAATTATGTTGCTCGAAGTTATATAAAAACTAGCAGACCCGGCAAACTACGTCCCGACCAAAATGAACTTTTTTTATTGAAACATTTTGGTTCAACAATTGACGTCGCTCGCCTTATCTGTTATTTCCGGGAAGAAGTTGTTGGAATTTCCCCAAGGATCTGGCGTTTCATAGCACGGTTAATCGAATAATGAAATAAATTCGAATAACTTTTTCGTCTTCACTCCCTGGCGGCAACAATGATCCGCTTCGTACTGATTTTATTCATTCGATCAATCGATAGGCCAATGTCCTGTTTTTTCAAAATTTGTACTGATTTGAAAGGATTTTTTAATTCTGAGCATACAAATTTGTAATAGGGGTCTTCCCACCGAGCTTGGCAATCGGTTACTTAGTGTTCGGTAATTTTTCCCATATATTTTGTTTGTGTAATATTATTTTACACAAACAAAATACTTTAGGATCCCTTAAGGATTTAAACACAACGTTGGAACTTCGTAAGTAAAAAGTAAGAAGAAAATACGTGTTACGTACCAATTTCGATAACATGATGGAGTATAATTTATTAAAAAAAGGGCTGACTTCTTTTGTCGAGTGTTTTTAGTTAACTCGAAAATAACTTTCAGTTTAATAACATCAAATTTGAATGAGGAACAGCTTTTGCCAACAACATACAATTATTTTTTCTCAATTTACTAATATTGTAAAAGAGTTAGGCATACAAGACATCCAGTTAGAATTTTTTTTAGCGAATTCTTAGCCTCAACCATATTATTGTGTTTGGGACCGATTTTAATGAAAAATTTGCGGAAAAGAACATCAATTTACATTTTGGTAAGAAGTTATAGCTGCTATTTCGGAGACCATCACATCTCCTCATCAGACTTCTTCAACTGGGACCAATTCAACGACACCTTTTCTGTTTGCGGTTACAGAAAAATTACATGTATAATGTATTTGCAGTGAACTTTAAGACGCAGTTGTATACATATTCCAGGCGATAATATTTATTCAATAAAAAAATCCCGGTTTATTCTATTTTCGGAAAATCACAATTTCAAAAAACTGCCGAAAGATTTTGAAAAAACTCAGCTAGACCCGGGTTTTACAACCGAATCAACCACCCTAGTATGTACATATGTGCACATCTCCGCGCGCGTGAGTAAGTGCATATATACATATCTATATACACATCCTCATGAACTGGGTTAAACAGCAATAAATTAAAACTGTCGAATCTGTAAAAATTAAATCAAAAAATGCATATGCTGGAAAGTGTGACATCATCGCTCCAGTAACATCCAGGCATTTTCAGATCACCGTTAAATTAAGTAAATAAAACCTGTTTTTATGTCCACGCAGAAAACAAATGTGTATTAATTTATCTTGTTTTATTAATTACAATGTCAGTTTCAATCAAAACTTTTCATACCGTTCCATTTATAATGTTCGAGTTTACAATTGTGGTTTTGCCTTATCGAAATTTGAGCGCATTCAACCATGACAGTGGGAGGCCAAGGTTGCAGCTAAGAAGCACGACTTTTATGTTCGGCTACAAACTGATTCAATAATGAAAGATTTGACAACATGGTCGTTATCCCGCTTGTGCGCAAGTCGACTTGAAAAATAGTAGCTTATGTGTAAAATAGTAGTGGTATACATTCTTGTACAAAATATTTATTTGTATACGTATGTATATAATATGCATTCACTGATTAAAACATAAAAACTTTGAAAATATAGTATTTACCTAAAACAAATAATAAATAGTTCTATTACAATTTTAAAACATTTCGTAAGGTTTGTAACGCTGTTCATAAATAACGCATTTCACGTATATAAGGTGCATTTTTTGTATTTCATGAAATGCAACAGTTTTGTAAACTGGTGCGCGCTGACTAGCTTATAAACTGGTACGGGCTGACTAGTTTATAAATTGGTATGGACTGACTATTTAATAAACTGGTACGGGCTGATTAAATTTGAAAACCGGTATTGGCTGACTAGTTTATAAACTGGTATGGGCTGACTAGTTTATGAACTGGTATGGGCTTATACTGAGGCATACTAATCTATAAACTGGTATGGGCCGACTAGTTAATACATTGGTATGGGCTGACTAGTATATAAATGCTATGGGCTGACTAGTTGATAAACTGGTACGGGCCGACTAGTTAAAAAACTGATACGGGATGACTAGTTCATGAACTGGTATGGGCTGACTATTTTATAAACTGGTATGGGCTGACAAGTTGATAAACTTGAATTGGCTGACTAATTAATAAACTGATATGTGCTTACTAGCTAATAAATTGGTATGGGCGGACTAGCTAATAAACTGGTATTAGGTAACTAGTTAATAAACTGCAATCCGCTGCCTAGTTAATAAACTGGTACGGGCTGACTAGTTCATGAACTTATATGGACAGACTAAATAGTTAATAAAATGGTATGGAGTGACTAGTTAGTAAACTGGTACGGACTGACTACTTAATAATCTAGGTTTGTCTGACTAGTTAATAAACTGATATGGACTGACTAGCTAATAAACTGGTAGGGCTGGCTAGTTAATAAACTGGTATGGGGTGACTAGCTAATAAGCTGGTATTGGCTGACTAGTCAATAAACTGGTATGCGCTGACTAGCTAATAAACTGGCACGGGCTGACTAGTTTATAGTCCTATATGGGCTGTCTAGTTAATAAACTGGTATAGGCTGACTAGCTAATAAACT